>NC_085017.1:11170645-11403145 GCF_963854185.1 Sardina pilchardus
TATCCATCCGCATAACCCTCAATGTTCAGGATGAAGGTATCCTCATTGGAATAGTGCTCAATGATATTGTCATCCATGTTCACCAGGATCCTGCGGAAGACAAGCATCAGATAAGCATGATGGTGAAATAACCAAAAGCCACTGGAACAGAAATGGAATTGTCTTGAATGTACATTGTATGTCTGATTCAGCACACACAGTAAGATAGAAAGTGTACTGACTCAAGACCTTACTCACCCTTTTTTGCTTTTCTTGTAGATCTTTGCTATTCTGTCGAGGGGCACTCCGTATTTTTCTGAAATCTGTTTTCAATAAAAAAACCAAAACATCACAAAATCACATTTGAACACGATGGACTGGCTGTTCACTGCCAAAGATAGGCTATCAGTGTAAATATGCCTTGTGACTGTGATAATTCTAAACCAAGACTGCACAGACCCGATCTATTGTCTCTACAGTCAAATTCAATCATCAGTTGTCAAGATCTCTTGAAAATACACAAACAATGTCCGGCAGTGACAGGCGTTATTAGGAAAGAACATTATCTTAGCAATATAATTTCAACACAATGACAGCATTAAAGCCATGCAACATTTTGTGTCAAGCTGAAATACTCACAGCTTCCATCAGCCCCTTCAGTGTGGGAGACTTAAGCATCAGGGCGTCAAACACTTCATCAGCCTCTTTTCTCACGTACAGCAGAACTGGACAGACAGAGAGAGAGAAATCAGATGGATTGGGAAGGTTTTTCAACCAGTGGGATCTGGTGACTTTCTCAAAGTAAATGGTAGCACTAAAACAAGGGGCTACTTTAAGATTCTGGAGGAACAGATTCTGGAGACCTGCCCCATAGGCAGCCTTGGACCATTAAACCACATAATGATCCAAAACATACAGCCAAACAAGGCAAGAAATGGTTAACAGAGAACAATGTCAGCATTTTAGAGTGGCCCAGCCAGTCCAGACCTCGATCTGTCAAAAAAGAGCACAAGACCAGAGTGGTGGCAAAGCATTGTTCCTGCCTCAAAACGCAGATTACTGCTTAAAAGTTGCGTTCTACAATCATTGTGGACAGGCCACCTTCTAGTAGAAGGTGGAGGTAAGGGTTTCATTTTCAAAAATGTGTTTTCAAAGAGCCCATGTCTATGGGTTTATTTCACCCATGATCCTCTTGCCAGAAAACCACAACCAAATCAAATAAAATTGTCATGATTGATTCTTACTTTTCTTCTGTGTCTCTTCTTTGAGCTGTTTGTGGGGCGTGGGGCAGAAGTCTTCCTCAGGTGGCCGGAACATTCGCTTCACCAAGACACTCCTGTCACCATCACAGGAGTAAAGGCCAATCACACTGGTGCATCGTTTGAAACAGACCAATCAGGAGTCAGTAACGTGCAGCCACCTCACAGTATATCAGGCCATGATAAAGATCAAAGCTGAAGACTGCATGTGTGTCTTCGTCAATATATGTCACTGTGTGTGTTTGTGTGTGTGTGTGTGTGTGTGTGTGTGTGTGTGTGTGTGTGTGTGTGTGTGTGTGTGTGTGTGTATATACTCACCCCTCCCTCTCCATTTCTTCTGTATTGAAGGTGAACACCTGGCAACAGAGGTAAAGTCATCTATTAAACAAGTTTTTACATTTAATTGTACAGAAATATGTCAAAATAGCACATTGCTTCCCATTGTTGAACGCTGTTATTTCACAACCCCATGAACTAGTCTGCTCTGATGATGGTGATGTTTGACATAATGACCACTGCAGCCAAAATCTCCCGCACCCAAACTGGCATGCCCACCCTAGGAAACCTGACTGTGGCATTTCCAGGTGATATTTGGAAAGGTCCATTTATTTCTTTGCTACTCCACAAAGACATTCTCATTAAGGTGCCTCATGCTCTAGATAAAGTTTTGTGATGGCAGTCTCATTCCACTTCAGGTTCAGCAGAGGCCATTTCTACGGTTAGACACTGAGACAGAGAGTGAGTCGTGTTGGCCACGCAGGTCAGTTGCCATCACTCATGACTTGGAATCTGTGTTGCCACCTTTAATCTCATGAAGGTGCGTGCCTGCTCTCGATAAAGCTTGCGATAGGTTAGACACTGAGACAGAGAGTGAGTCATGGCCGGGTCAGTTGCCATCACCCATGACTTGGAATCTGAGTTGAAGCAAAATAAACGCACTCTCGAATAAATCTTGGTATTTTATTGACTTGGTTCATGCTTTCAAGTCAATAAAATACCAAGATTTATTCGAGAGTGCGTTTATTTTGCTTCATACTAGTTTTTGTTTTTACGCACCCAAAGACTCTAACATTCGGAGTTTGAGCGCATCCGCTTTTCAGATCTTGGAATCTGTGTTGCCACCTGTTTTCACCTGTGTTGAAACCTGCCTGCGCCATTGGTCTCACCTGTCCTGCCCTCTGCAGATTACCAAAATGCACATCTGGGATGAAGAGGACGGGCTGGGCGTCCAGGTCTATCATTGTTTTGAAGAATGTTGTGTCGGACTTCTTGGGGAGGGCAACCGCCCCCATGCTCCCATCTTTGCCTGGAGAATGGAGGAGAGATTGGAGGTATGAGTGTTTACTTATGTGGGACTTGTTGTCAGCATGTTGATAATCGGAAAATAAGAGAGGTTTAATAGGCCATAATTCGAACTTCACCTCGCACACACTTACACGTGCTTTTAATTAAGGTAAATTACCTGTCATTATGTTCCTCTTAAATTGCTCAATTTCTCTTTACGCTAGTAGGCCTACACAAATTTCACAAATCACATTCTGTAAATTAACCATGGATAAGAGATCATTTGAGTTTACATCTATATAGTATTACTATATCTATATAGTTTACTACAGTTATAGCATAGTTTACGTCTATATACAAAACGTAAGCGAATGTTGTGTGTGTAAAGCTGAGATCAGAAACACTGTGATAAGGAGATTCATTTAACAGAGGACTGACCTTTGGCCTTCTTGCGGTTCTGTTTCCTCTCCTCATCTCGGATCTTTCGCTCTGCTCCCTAAAAGAGGTGAACACCAATCAATGACCGTTTGAGTATAGACACTGAAGCAGATGTAGAGTACTACAGTTACCCTTATATAATCCCATAGCCTTTACTTTGCCTATAAACATGAGTCATCAATCAGGCTTCTGGCTGCCCACTACAGAAGAAAATCTCAGGCAGGATCAGCTTTTAGCAGTCATAAGATAGATGAAAGTCAGGCATGGATCCTCCAGGTTTGTGTGTATCAAAATATCTAAGAGCAGGTGTTACACCTTGTAACGGTAAACATGTGTAAAATGAAAGAAAACTCAAGCAGCACTCTACTGCCAATGTTAAAACCATGGGCTTATACTTATACAGCGTCAGCACTGGTATGGAGATCCATAGCTCAAGTGGTAGAGTTGATTTGTCCCTACGAGGAAGGTGAAAGGGCACAATACACCACCAGGGGGAGGCAAACAGTCAAACCATCCTGAGTGCGTCTAGAGTGAGCTATAGCCTATAGCTAAAACCATTGGGTTCCTATACATTTGTTTAGAATAACCTGCCAGACTAAAGCAAGATTTGTCTTCTGGAACATACTGCCTGCTTACTACATCTTTCCTCATTTTTCAAAGACATATTACTAGGTAACTACAAGTTCATAGAAGTTCATACCTAAAACTGACTAAAAGCTTTCTGTGTGACAGATGCCATGTACATTTCCTCCTGAAAAGACTGTTTAGCCCCCAAACATACAAGCCCTACCCAGCCAGTCTGGCTGCCCTCTGATCAAGGTTTAGTGAAAGTCTTTGAAGGGTCAGATTTCAGGAGTTGGGCTTCACCTTGTCACAGAAGACCTTGATCTGGCAGTAGGCGCGATGCAAGGGCTTGTTGCTGCGGTTGTTGTAGCTGTAGGTGTCAATCTGGATCATAAGGGGAAGACCTTTCACTCCTTTCTGCGAGGAGAAGTCAGTGCTAAGACAGTTCACTGTGATGAAGATCTGTAGACAAACAAGCAAACTAATGTCAAACACAAATGACAAACACACACTATAAAACAACAGCACAAAATATTCCAACCACTCCCTATGACCTTATAGACCCTCCATGGGTATATTCTAATTAGCACAACAAATATGTATGGCAGTTACAGTGCTGTTTTTAATGGCTCATCGTGCTATGGTGACAGTTATTTTAATGAGCCTGTTTCATGAGAAATGTCCTGTGTTATTCTCTCATCATCCTGCTACAACTTGTCCAAACTTCACTCTTCCAACACTTTTCATAGAGAGCAAAAAAGGACACGTGTGTAATTCTCTGTCACTATGCCATTTCCTTTGACTTTCTTAATAACAAAAGTATCATCAAACATTTTTTTTCTGGGCTCCCCTTCATAAATCAAATGTCAAACTCAAGTTTAACGGCCGCAAAATTGCAAACATTCATCAGCATGACCTCATCAATCTCACCGTTACATGTTATCTTGCCCTTAACCGAAGTTAGATTGAGTCTTTATGGTTTTGGAGAATATAATGAAAGCTGGCAGATGTTTGGCAGATTTACACATACAGTAAACACTAATGCATTTCATGTGTGACCTAATGAGGAAACATGTGACTACTGACAGATTCTCACAGTTATTGTGTGTGACACTCCTTCTCACACAAACGTGGACTTAGTCAGGTGAGGTTGGGCGTATCACAAAAAGTATTTTCCCACCATCCCAACTTCTCCACCGTGTCTCAGCTTGTGTATGAAGCCTACCAGTAACAGTCACACATATACACACACTGCTTTGTGCTGTTCCTTAGTCAGTCCCTCTGGTGAATATAACAGACCCTAGTTGATGGTTGCTCAAGGAAATAGCCATGTGTTTTTCTTTTTCTATCTTCAAAATTTAAGAACTTCACAGGAGTCCCCCACTACTGAATGCATTAAGTAGTTGAATATTAACCAAAATAGCAGCAATGGACAGCTGTTAAGAGCTTTGTTTGCATTTCATATTCAGCACCTGCATACAGCCCAATTAAGTGGTTGTAGTTCTTTGTACCACCTCATTTTGTTAAGTTGTCGTAAACATATTAAATTAACAACATAAAGTCCAAGGTAACATTTATTTGTTTTAATATGTGCTTCCCTTTGAAGTCTGTCGCACACACAGTCTCCAATGCTTAATGCAAATGGCTGGAATCATGCATCATGAATTCTCCTGGGGCATTTTCTATGCTCTGTAGATCAATGGCTCTCTAAGAAACTCAGGTTAATAGTCAGAGCTTCCTTTACCTTTAGGTGGCATGGTCTCTTAACCATTACGCACAGAGAAAATGAAGGCTAAGTAGGATTCAGACAGAGATGGTTATCAGCGCTGGCTGATTCAATTGATAAGATTGCCTACCCAGAGCTGTGTGCGTGCGTGAGCCAAGGCAGACACTGAGACACCGCTGCCATTCACAAAACCTCATTAAATGGCTCAGCAGCCGAGCTATGCGGTTTAGCCCCACACAAGGAAGTCATACTCTTAATAGCTTCAGCATCCAAACTGCCGAGAAAAGGCATTGGGGAGAACGGATTAGAAGGCAAATATTGACCATTTGGTATTGGAGACGAGCGCAGTGCCGAGTGTTTGTCTTGCGCTTTATGGGCACAGAAGAGACAAATAAAGAACTCAATGAAAGGGCAGAGCTTTCTGTGTGGCATTACAGTGTGTGTGTGTGTGTGTGTGTGTGTATGTGTGTGGGTGGGTGGGTGGGTGTGTTTGTGTTTGTGTGTGTGTGCCCCTGCGTCTCTGTATGTGTGTGTGTGTGTGTGTGTGTGTGTGTGTGTGTGCCCCTGCATCTCTGTATGTGAGTGTGTGTGTGTGTGTGTGCGTGCGACACTTGCTTTGCTCATCTTTCTCTCTCAATCTACCCCCCTCTCTCTCTCTCACACACACACTCTCTTTGCCTCTCTCCCTCTCGGTCTATGCATTCACCTCTACTTTTCTTCTCCCCATGCGTGACACCCGAGGCCTGAGACCGAAGCAAAATAGAGCAAAATACACATTTCAGGGTTGGGCTGGGTAAATGCATGTGTGTGGAGGAGCTATACAGAGGGGGGGTATACAGCATTGTGTTTGTCCTCCTCAGCGTCACACTTTAAACAGCGTGGGCCCGGCTCTAAAGGAGTGGTCACAAAAGGACGGGACTTCCTCAGGCACACAGGCTAAGAATACACAAACACACACACCACACAGAAAGAGAGAGAGAGAGAGAGAAAGAGAGAGGAACTATACTTAAATGAAAGAGAGCAACGGAGAGAAAGAGAGAGACAGGGCTGCTTCTCAGAATTAATTCAGAAAGATATAGCATCATCCAGTTAATGACTGGGGAAAACCTTGTTCCACAACACCTGAGGTCCTGAAGGGAGCTGGGACGATGACACCAGCCATTTGCTTCACATGTGTGCAACTATAGGATATTCCTGCAGTCTATGGGCCACACCCGATGGTGAGGACCTACGGTCACTGAGCTGCGGTGCCAAAGCAAACACATGAGCCAGAATACCTTAACAAATAAAAAGAAGACCTACCTTGGCTTCTTCATTCACATCCCAAGTGAAAGATACGGCATTGTAGGCAATTTCCTCAATGTTTCCGATGGTGTTGAAGCTCTCTTTATAGTCAGCTGTGGAGAGAACGCTCTTAGTCAACAACAACACACTCACGACACCCTGCCATTAAATGTTATGCTATCCAGGACTGACAGTTATACAAAAGGCTCGGAAGTTGTATCAGATTAAACTGATATAATTGTACGTGTCAGTAAAACAGCAAAAGTGAATGTTTTGAAAATAAAGAAATCACAGAGGTGATGTTCAGCCAGGGCAGCATATCTGGGCATTGTTGTCTCTGACTGATAAGGGCTCCAGTGCAATATACAAGGGCACACTTCAGCTGCTGATAACGCTTATCTCCTCCGATAAACAATCACTCAAAGCTACCGCATACAGGGGAGTGGGTCATGACACATGCACAGATATTTCACATATCAACAGTGATCTGTGAAAAGTGAAAAGACATCTGTATGCTATATACAGCATTTCAGAAAATGTTTTAGAAATGCTTAGAAGCAGTTGAGTCACTCAGATATTGTTTGTCACTGTCATTTCACCATGTTTTGAGTACAGAAAAATGCTATTATATGATTTTTTAAAAACAGGTCATCAGCATCATTCTTCACCAAATTACATGTCACATGGATGGGGTCATCCCTGAGCTGGGCTTGGCCACGTAGCTCCAGTGAAAGGAACTCTGAACTCTTCAGCATAAACCAAGAGATTTTGGACAATTTCATGCTCCCAACTTTGTGGGAACAGTTTGGGGATGGCCCTTCCTGTTCCAACATGACTGCGCCAGTGCATAAAGCAAGGTCCATAAAGACATGGATGACAGAGTTTGGTGTGGATGAACTTGGCCTGCAGATTCCTGATCTTAACTCAATAAAACACATTTGGAATGAATCAGAGCAGAGACTGAGAGGCAGTCTCCTCATCCATCATCAGTGTGTGACCACACAAATCTGCACCTCTGAAAGAATGGTCAAAAATTCCCTTAAAACACACTCCTAAACCATCTGGAAAGCCTTCCCAGAAGAATTGAAACTGTTATAGCTGCAAAGGGCGGACCGACGTCATATTAAACCCTATGGATTAAGAATGAGATGTGACTGAAGTTCATGTGTGAGTCAAGGCAGGTGAGCAAATACTTTTGGCAATACAGTGTATGAGTGCAAAAGCCATTGGAGGGTTTTCTCTGCATTCAAAGGAGCTCAGTGCAGGTGATCATCCAGACAGAGCTACAGTGCCTCCTCTCCAGGACCAGAGGGCGGGCTATCCCATTCCCATATTCCCAGGTTCTCAGGGAATCTCCTGGTTTTCCCAGGTGCTTGTGAGCCAAACCAGTCCACATCCGTTAAGCCCTGTATGCACCCCCCCCCCCCCCCCTTGTTAAATGGGCCCCATTCAAATCCCAGATCTTGTGACATGGCCCCGAGGCCCGAGAACAATCCCGCCTCAACTGCTATTCAAATCCCAACTGTGGCGGTGTCAGGTTGCAGTCACTGTCTGTCCTGGCCAGCCCGGAGCTGCAGGTTGCTGTTTGCCATATGCCCAGAGGTCACCTTGTCGCGACAACGCCCTTCCTCTACCTTTTATACATATATGTGCCTGTTGTCTCGCAATGGGTCAGGCTGAAACATCTACGGTAACACCTCTTCAAAGCCCCCTTCTCACCATCGCTCGGCAACCCCCCCCCGTGCCCCACCTGTGAGAGTTATGTCCAACAAAGACAGTGGTGGTGTCCACCCCTAGGGGTGCGGCTGCATCCCTGATACCCACAATCCCCCTCACCTACAGCTGGTCCTCAACAGACCACAAGAAGGGGATGCCTGACGGGCCGTAAAATACCCTCGGTCACTCCACAGCTGCTCTCACTTTAACCACAGCTTTAACCATACGAGTGGTTCAGCTCGCTCAATGTGACTGCACACATTCGAGCATTTAGTCATAATTATGTTAGTATCTACATTTGATTAAAAAAATCAAGCCACCAGTACAGGCTGTTGCATTTCTGCAATGACATAATGCTGTGTTCGCCATGCTCTACAAGCACAGCGGCCACAGACATTTTTGTTGTCAGTGATCATCTTCATCCTCCTTTGACAGAGCCAGGCACGCACCTGTCACCTGCCTTCATTACCCAGGCAAATTAAACCACAGTGTTGCTGGGGATATGGAAACAGGTCTTTTCCTCTTTTAAACACAAGACACTGTGTATCTACTTCATGGTCACCTTTTACCACTGTCTAACCCAGGTTTGTGTCTCAGGACTATGTGGTTTCCCTGACACAACTTAGACATAGTGGTGTGGAAATTGTCATTATTGTCCTATGAATATCTTGAAAGTTAAATGGTATCAAACCTGAGGTGAATCATGAAATAGTAGCCTGTCTGTTACCACCTAATCAAAAGAGTAAGTTTGAGTTCTATGTTGATTTGTTTGTGAGGCCTACAGCAGAATGAATACCGTAAGCCTACACAACACGAGAAGCGTGGGACATTCCTCTGTCTGTTCCAACAAGCCGAAAGATTTCTCACCATTCAAACGGTCTCCCACATGCCACTGCGTAGTACGCAGGTCACAGCTTGCCATCACCGTCCATACCTCACATTAACACTCAAGCATACCGGACCTGTTCTCTCATGACACAACACAAATCCCTTCAACAGCCACGTACCGTGTAACTAACACACTTGTACACACCTGTACACACTTTCACTCAAAGCAAAGATTGTTTTCCATATAGTTTCAACTAACAAAACAATCGAAACACATTTTTTTCCCTTTGAAATCCACATGAAAGGGCTAAACGTCACTATTTTAGAATTTGCGTCATAAAAAAGGCAACGACGCATAACCACAATACATCTTGAGAAAAGCTGTGGAGTCCAGGGAACACCCAGCTGGGTTAACTTTACACCTTGGTAGATGAGGGGAGCCATGTTCAGTTAGGATAGCGTGAGAGGACCTGGGGGAAGAGTCTGAATCTGAGCGGGGGAGGGAGGATGGGATGTTGACTGCACACCTGTTTACAATGCACATCTATATCTTTAGAACTGGTGTGTATGTACAGTAGAAGCAGCAACATGATCCTTGTTTCCTATCCTTGTAGATTTAAACATTTCAAATGTCAGCTCAGTCATCCTCACTTTGTCAAACAGTATGCTATAATGCATTTCAGGGAACTGTTAGCATTTTAGGGCTATAGTACTGAGGTTCTCTGTGGGGAACTACGTGAGCTCTCGCTTCATGGGAAATAGCAGTAACTCACCGATGTCAAGGACACGCTGTTTGGCTGTGTGTTGGCGGGAGTGCCAGTACTTCCAGTATTTCAGCTGCTCATCACGGTTCTTGTCCTCACTGAACACCACCATAATCACACTCTGGAAAGGGGAATCAGGGAACACAGCGTGACATCATGTGAAAATTGCAATAGGCTGATGATAATAGACTGACAGTTACAGAAATAGACTGATGGACTGATCACTTATCTTTGATAAGTGACATATGACATCTAGACATTTTGAAGTAAAACACTGCCCAGTTAATATATATTCCATTACTATCAACAAATTGCAACTGGCTAATTCACTGTTCCAGACACAACTTTCTGCAAATAAACAAAGCTTTGGTAACCTTAACATGTGTGCATCAAATCAAACTAAGGGATTCTTTGAGGGATATTGGGTGTTAACATTATTCCTATTGGATAAAAGTAAAGCTAAGTGCTGACTACTGTGTTTTAAAAGCAGCCATTTTTACATTCCACTGCAGGGAAATAAGTCTTTGATTAGTGTAATTAGTGTAGATAGAAAAATAGATAGATAAGCAGATAGATATATAGATAGATAGATACTACCTAAAACCTGGTAACTACGTAAAACCTGGGAGGGAGCTGGTGCAAAATCTCATTGTTGGAATCCCATAATGCACCATTCACCTAAGATATCTATACCGAGATTCTAACACTATATGAGGCAATGAGTGCAAGTTCCCTACATGAGTTCCCTATAGATCACTCACCCTGACTTTGCTGATGGGATGTCTCAGTCGCTTATTGGCTCCTGTTTCACTCAGGGTCACAGCATAAAACTGGCCTTTGTTCAGGTATGTCATAGGCCCATCTCCCTGTTTCTGACGCAGTGACCTTGTAGCTTCGAGGGTGTACTGAAAAGTGTCACTACCCCTGCAAATTGTAAATACAATGCAGCGTGTTATTTAGACTGCATCAAACATTCACTTAAATACATTCCTCAACAGATGATGTTGTGAATATTGAAAATATACATTTGCTTATCTCTGTAACAGCTCACTGTGTTTTATGAAGGTTTTCACACAACTTCCACTGATTCATGCAACTGTTAAGGCTGTTTTCAGATATATTTTGAACAGGCAAAGTAAAACCAGACAGGCGCATCTTACACATCTGGTTGCTCAAACACAAAACCATCAGCTCCCAAAGACGAAGACCGGTATTTCTGTTTGAGGATAGAGCACAAGAACACATCAGAAGTCTCTGTTATAATAACATAATAACTACTACAGTACAATAATATCCAACGTCATACATCACTAGTAACAATACAACAACTTATCATCACAAAGAGTGTGTCATATTACAGTAATATCTGATGGTATTGATGGCTAACATTAGTATCCTCCTATCCAACATCATATATCTAAATTGTGCCTCAGGACAAACAGCTGCCTCTCCTCTGACAGCACTATTTGACTCCTTTTACTCACACACCTCCATTCCCATTCAGAGCATCAGTTTATTTTTAACTTCCACTAGTCCCCCCTTTCCTTAACTTTCATTTCATCAAACATCTTAAGGCAACCCTAAAGTACTTTTCCTCTGTCGCACGCACACTATTTGTTTATCCAAATAACGATGTCCACAGACAAGGTAGAGTTTGTCGCATGATTTTATGAAAGGATGATGTATTGTGACATCGAAGCAAGTCAAATTTGTAGTTTCTTATGTCTCATTCCATCGAACTACAGATCGGCTACCCGATCTGGTAAACTTACAGTGCGGTTATAGCCGATAGAGGGCCGCGAAGCGAATGCAGGAGTGCCGTTCAACCTGTTACAAGTTGATGAACCACTGAAATGATTTTGGAAATATTATTTTAAGGTGCAAAAAACTCTTTAGTGTTGCTTGTTATAAATTGATGCCCCCCCTGTTGTGTGACCCCTGGGTTTCCCTCTCCTCACCCCGCTGTTGTCCTCCTCATAGGTGCTGTCAGGTGAGCTGCGCTGCTCGTCTTTGCCGTAGGCGCCGTGTCCGAGCGTCACCGTGTCGTAGTTGTGGCTCTGCTCGTACACCACGCGCGCATGCTCCTCCCCCTCCTGCCGGTAGTGACCCGCCCCGGCAGTCATGAACACAGGCGTGTACACCTCCGCCTTCACCACGGTAACGGCAGCCGCCTCAGCACCCTCGGCGCCGCAATGGTCCCGTTTGGAGTCGGGATGCT
Organism: Sardina pilchardus; assembly: GCF_963854185.1. Lineage (NCBI taxonomy): Eukaryota > Metazoa > Chordata > Actinopteri > Clupeiformes > Clupeidae > Sardina > Sardina pilchardus. Next base: position 11,182,706 of record NC_085017.1, read on the forward strand.
CGGGGTTGAGGGACAGGTTCACCGGCACGGACTTCAGCACCTGCACCCGGTTGTCCACCGTCTCTGGCTCACCTTGGCTGCCACAACCCACCAAACTGTTCCTAGGCAACAGATATAGGCCTAATAAGGACACAATGAAGACAGCGCTAGCTAAAGTGCAGCACCATCACCTCACATGCACCCATTATTATTATCTTTATCTGTCATATCCGTGACATGCCACTGACCTCTTTTCCTGCTCCTCTGAAATTTCAACCACTTTGGGGATGGGCAAAACCCTTTTGTCCTTGGGAACCTGGACGAAAATGAAAGCAGAGACAAGTCTAAACATATTAGGAGAACGGTTTGAGATATGGGTAAAAAACAATGCTGTGCAGCTTTTTTTTTTTTTCACTAACATGGTTCAACATCGCAGTATTGCGCCATTGCAGAGGATGAAGGTCAAAGCGTTGTGTTTTACATGCATGTCAAAGCCCTTTTATAAGTTTACAGTGAATAATAGTGTCTTGGTAATGTCTCTTAAGCTTGAACCATGTTCACAGCATAACACAGATGAGTAACACCTAATATAACTAATAGCTTTTCAAAGGATTGTCTCTATAATGGTACACATAGGCTACTGTATATTGTGGTAAAATTAGAATAAATACACATTATTCCAAAATCAATTCATTTTGCTCAATATATTAATTTCGAAAGACCTAAACTCTCACTCTGTAACATGGCAGTGATAATCTGATTACTTGCCTATTTTTTGCCTGACTGACAAAGAGACTGACTTACAGTAACTATAGAAAACACTGTAGAAATGGCTAATTCACTTTGCAAAAGGAAACTATAATGTGTGTGTGTGTGTGTGTGTGTGTGTGTGTGTGTGTGTGTGTGTGTGTGTGTGTGTGAGTGTGAGTGTGAGTGTGAGTGTGTGTGTGTGTGTGTGTGTGTGTGTGTGTGTGTAGTACATACAGTAACTATGTGTGTTGAGTCACATGATGGAGAATGACGTCTGACCTTGTAGTAGTCATAGAGCAGCCCCAGAGCGGCTGCGCTGTCCTCGTCCCCATTGATGCTCATCATGGCTTTGGTGGCCGCCGTCAGGGGGTTCTCCAGGTACGACCGCCATGCCTCGTCCTCGCTGGTGTAGGCCCGACGCTGATGGAACGAGGTCTCGTTGGGCACGACCACCACCAGCCGCTTACTGACACACACACAGCACAACACAACAAAAACTGTCAGGGGCAAAGAACTCTGAAAGGACACAAAATAGAAATACTCAAAATAAATTTAAATCTAAATCAAAACCACAAATCTAATGTGATTTATTGTAAGTTTTTACAGTGAGATCTATGGAATTAAGTGAAATTTTATTATTTTGAAATTGTATTATTTTTTCATAAAAAATGCACTTCTCCACCAGCTCTACTTTATTCATTAAGTGGGCAAACATGTCAATGTTAATCAGTCAACGTGTAAACATGTTGACTGATTAAGCCTCATCTTACTGTCCTTTAAATTAAATGTATCAAATCCATCCGCTTATAGCCTTACATATTACTGGGTACAGAGCATGAGGAACTTTTCCCAACAGGTTTGTTTACATTTCAGTCCCTGAGGGTGTTCTCTTTCTCTAATGGTAATGCTTTTTTTTTTTTTTTTAGAGTGAGCGTAACTGTCCTATCATTTCTGTGAATGTATAGTAGCATTTCTGTGAATGTTTCATAATATGGTTGTATAACTTTGGAAATGCTGCTTGACGTTTGATAGGAAGTAACCATAGCATGTCACGTTTGACGGAATAGCCATCAATCAACTTCCTGTTTTTGAATGATGGTATTTTTACAATAATTTACAATGATAAAATGCATGCATTACATCAATGAACAAACTTCACATTCTTCCTGTCATATGTTACATAATGTATATTTACAATGTAATCTCATTATGTTTGGCTATTGGTGTTAATTATGTCTTATCTGCTCATTTGTAGGTTACAGATCAGTGTGACATAATGCTGTATAAATCACACAGATCCAACAATAATATATAAAGGCATAACAATCTAAAAAAATGTCTTGCTATGCAGAGTGTAGATCTGTAGGCTATCTCAAATGACACTGCCTATGATTTGGGTCATTTTATGAGTGAATGGCAGTGCAATTCTGTCCTATGGTGCAAAACTATTTTACTCATCCCTGTTCAAGGTGGTGCTGATCCTAAATAGACAAATTACTTGAATCCCAAAACATTGTAGTTACAGCTCCTGTGTTGTCATGTGAGCTATGGATCCACCAGGGTTATTTAATAGCATGTCATTTTCAAGAACATTTTCAAAAATTGAAAACACAGTTCATGTGATGATATACTGCCATAGATAAATACACAAACTTTTCTTGTATGAAGTAGGCCTACATACATTGTAGAATAACAATAGCATGTCTGAAGTTATCTATATTTTGTCAGAATATCTAAAACAAAGTTTATTGAGAAATCTGGATTTCTTTCTGAAAGAATAACCAGGTTTAGAAATGACTACATTTAATTTGAACTGAAGGGGAAAAAAAAAAAAAAAAAACTAAAACTTAGCTGATGTGAGAAAGAGCCTTATAGCCTACCACAACTATGCAATACGTTTTAATACATTTAGGCTGTATGTGATACCTTTGAATGTTTTAATTTCTGATTGTCTTTAGCATAGTTATGTTTAAATGCAAAGAGTAACCGGTTGGATTTTTTTTTAAATCGCTTCAGTTCCGTTGCTTTCTCCAGAAAATGGCGTTTGTCAAATACCAATTAGCCCGCTGTACGCAACCTTACCATAGCATTCTATTTAACAATCATAGCAAGACTGTACATCCATGTAGATGACCCTTGTAGCTCAAACAATATTTAATATAAGCAAAGAAAATTTAAAAGGAAATTATCTGTCCAAATGGTAATCTTGGAGCCTGATGAGAAGGCAACATTCAACCCATGTTCTGATATATGTTGCTCTGGAAGAAACACTTACCTGTCTGTCTCCTGTGACATATTTTGCTTCCTCCACGATTCTTCCTTGTGAAACTGGACTTTCAAGTCGGTGCAGGTAATAGAGTAGGCTAAGGCTGAGCAGAGTGAGCGAGCCAGAAACCCGGGCTACAGGTAAGTCTACTTTTCTTGCCCTGCTTATTTCAATCCCGTCTCACCTGCCAGGTACGGTACGACACCTCAGCACCCCAGCGTCGCCTAGTCCAGACGAATCTCAGTCAGTAGCCCTAATAAACATTTGTAATTGCTTAATAGATAAATTGTAATCGTTAATCGGTTATGGCCTAGGCCTCTATAGGTATATTAGGCTTGTAATATTTGGATAACTTTGTTGTACAGAAACTTTGATGGAATTCTTTCAGTGTAAAGGTACTTGGGTTGAACGAGGGACGACCCTGCGAGATGATTGGCCGAGGAGCACGATCTGCCGTGGTGATAGGTTACCGCGTCAGAAAAACAGGTAAGACCCACCTTACCTGCGGGAATAAAATGGAAAGTAGGGCGACATTGAAATGAGTTTAGACATTTCGACACAGAAGACTATGTAGTGTCTTATGAATATGCACAAGGACTGAAGCGTAGATATGGTGATGGTTTGCCTGCTTTTGAGGAACTGGAACCATGTTTTATGTGACTTGCTTGAGAGCTCAGGTATTTAAGGAGTCTATTACAGCTGCAATAGAAACATATCAAGGCAGCAGGTGCTCTGCAATTCATTCATATTGTGTATTAGCAATCAGGTCCAATAAGGAATCAGAAAGGCGAGAAAGCTTTTGAGTCCCCTTTGTGTTTTTGCTACAATGAGTTCATGAATAACTGAATGCTCTGAACGATTTTGGATATGATGCCACTTTTAGCCTGTCATGATCATATTGAATGGAGATCTCATTGGCTGTGGAGTGGGTATAAGCACAGCATCCAACTAAAACCAGGCGGCTATACTAAAAATAATTCTGCACTCAAAGTCTGTTGGTGTCTCTGAGGGTGTCATCATTTATCTGATATCACAGGAAGGATCAAGAGCTATGCAAATGTATTCGCTAAATGGAAGATTACCAGGTGATCCGTCAAACAGACCAGAGAGTGCTCCGTCATGTTTATCCACTGGCACTGTTGTCCTAATGAACCTATTGTATGGGAATTAAATGTTTGCGATCAGCTCCTTTAAACAAACCAATTTGCGTCTCCCCCCCACCTCCTCAGTCGGTTTTTGGGGTGTAAACACTGAGGGCCCCTTTGTAAAGGTGGCCTGATGAGCGACACCTTGGGCAAGCAAACACAAGCCTTTGTTTTGAGCATAGCACAGCCATTCAACAGCAGCAATAAATAGCAGACCCATGCAGAAGACAATGGGCCCCTCCCTGTCAGGGTCAGATAGCTGTGGCCAGTGGACCACAGGAGTCAGTCTCCTGTGATAACATCTTCACTGTCCAGGACATTTGTGGCCAAAGCCCTCACTTACCTAATATAGTCATTACAGTGAGTCAGTGGCTCATGTCATGACATACAGGTCTATAGCAACAATAAAAACTCTACGCAATTGCTAAAGCCTCTCCATTTGCTGAATTGGGAAACATCTATTTTTTTTTCATTATGTTTTCCTCTCTGTCAGACAGTTCTAGGTTTTTGTACTGGTCATTTTTTTAATGTATATGAAATATATTTGAAGCCTTTTTTCTGTTAAGAAATATATCCCTGATGGAAAACTTTAAAGCCTGTGAATCACTCAACCCCATTCTCCATCATTATTCCCCGCCTGGACTCTTCAGAGTTCTGCCCTAATGAGTGTAAAATAAATACAGGTGGGGTCCTTCAGCACTGAGCTTTATGGCATTTTCTGAACACAGCCCAAGGATTAAGCCTAATGCAACTGAACCGCACGATTGGGAAAGAGCTTCGCACACTAAGCCCCTGCCTTGCTCACACAAACAAGACAGGATGCAGGGGAGTGCACCTGATTTTAGTGCAGGATATATATAAATATATGTATACTTTGGCCCTGGGTAGTCTTTCTGCCTCTGTCTTCACACACACACACACACACACACACACACACACACACACACACACACACACACACACACACACCGTGCACCATTTGCATAAAATATTAAAAGCTGTATGTTAAACATGAAGGTGCTAGTCAAATCCTCTTGTTCTCATATTTTTTCCATTTCAGTCTCCATAGGCTGCTGGAATCTGGATTCTGTACATCTGGCAATTGAGGTAGCCCTTTGACAGGTCATGGACAGGCCAGGGCATGACAAGTAGGGAGAGGCCATGCTCTTTTCCATATTTTCACAGGATTCCATTGGAGCACTACAGCAACTGTGGGAACGGTGAAAGGTGTGTTGCATGCCAAGAATTTCCCAGTGGGAAAAAAAAGCACGCTTGTCCTGTTGTGACTTGCTGGGGCTGTTTTGGCATACCTGTTTGGCAAGTAGCGGTTAAGTATAGAGAGAAGTAGAGGGAGAAGGGACAGGAATGCCAGGGACTGGGACAGGGACAGGGGCTGGTATGTCAGGTCTGGCCGGAGTGATAACACAAGTGTGGGGTCAGAAAGAACTGGGGGTCAGTAGAGTTGCATGGTCCCTTACATACCGGAGAAAGCCTCGCTCTCACACACACAAACACATACAGTACACTCTCTCTCTCTCTCTCTCTCTCTCTCTCTCTTTCTCTCTCTCTCAAACACACACACGCACATTCACAGTTGCATACACACACACACACACACACACACACACACACACACACACACACACACACACGCATTTGCTTACACCAAAACACCTGCCCTCACACAAACCAGTTCCACAGACCCGCAAGAGCTGTAGAGCGGGTTTAGTAAAAGAGAGGGAAGAAGATCAACATCAGCAGCACTTGGAGACAGACATCCGTGTGTGCCTGTGTGTGTGCGTGCGTGTGTGTGCGTGTGTGCGTGTGTGTGTGTGTGTGTGTGTGTGTGTGTGTGTGTGTGTGTGTCTATGTGAATGTGTGTCTATACCTGTACTGTGGGTGCATGTTCTCCTCTCAATAGATGGACTGTCATCCAAACCAGTAGTATTTGCATTATCAGACCACTATCAGAGCCATGGCTAAGCTGTGTTTCACATGGTGCATCTGGTAGATATTTTTCTTTGTTAATATTTGCTCTATGTTACCTTTTGGCGCTGCGTGTCGAGAAAACCTGATGTTTTTTGGACACTGGTGAATCAAGGGGAAGTGACAAAGAAGGAAGATCAAACTTCCCCCAACAGATGGAAGAATCAAAACTGTCAGATAATTATTTGTATTGTGGGTGAACAACATGAAGCCTAACTAACATACATGTAATTGTTAGGTAACACCGCATCTTCAAATTACATTAATTTAATTTAATTTAATCAATCATCTAGGCTAAAGACAGGAGAAACATTATCATGTCTGTGAAAGACCAGCAACACTGGCCATGTTTTGTTTCAGCAGAGCAAAGACTAGTCATCTACATTTCTCAACCCAGACGTTCCTCTGACAGACACCTGGATTTCCTTTTATAGGCCTTAGTGCAACTCCTCCCCACCAAACCTCAGATGAGATTTAACACTGAGGGCATATTCCACAACTGCATGCGATTTTCATTTCGTTTTCATTCGTTGTTCTCATATTCAGCAACATATCAGATAAGCACCGTATTATAGCATTCCGAGTATTACCAGGCTATATACTAGTATTAGTAATCCATTAAAATAAAGTGTACGATTACGACATTTTCACAGTACAACCATGCCTGCCTCTCCCCCCTCTCCCCATCAACAAAGAACTGTAAGGATTCTCTTTCTTTCTTATGAAGTGAAAAGAGCTGTAATGTAACACCATATAACCGCTGGGAGCTTTTCTCACAATGATAACATTTCTCTCATGAATGGCCATCATAAAGTAGGACTGAACAAAGAGTATTCCTGTTTTTTGTGAATTCATTTAATGGGGGGAATTAATATTTTACATGCGTTGGGCCAAATGTGATCTTACAACTTCTCAATCACAATTTCTAGTTTTACATTACTGAACACTAAAACAAATCTGCCAAAATGATGGTATGATAGAACTGGAAAATTAGATCTCAACTACAGCTGGAACATATATCTGAAACGAATTACATTGTTAAGACAACACATCTATCTATAGGCTATGGAATATTTTATTAATTTCCATGATTATATTCATTATAGACACTTTTTTTTGTGATGCACTTCTTTATTTTTTGTTTCTTGAATTGGTTCCTGTGCTGAAAATGGAAAATAATTAAAGTAAAAAGTATTTTACAGCAAAATCTAATTCAGATGTGTTGTGTTGTCATTGCTCTGACTCAGCCCAACTCTTTCTAATAACTTTATGTGCACATTGACTTTTGGCAATGCATGAGGTAATCTATGGGGTTAACTTGTGTTGGTCTATTTTTTTGGGCAGCGGGATATTGATGTGTCCAGTCATGATGCACTCATGATATATTTATCTCCCTAATACAGATAGAGACAGAGAGGGATTTTATATACCCTGTATTTTTCACTCATGTGATGTCATGTTGGAATTAACGTCACGTGATGTTGCTCTCCATATTCTTCATAAAAGTTTTTTTTCCTATTAACTTCAAATCAAAGACAAAGTAAAGTATCTTATTTGATGTCTTTCTTTAAGACCCTTTAAGTCAGGTGTGATAGAGTGCAGTCAGTAGCGTTTAGTATAGGCTGCGGTGCAGTGGCCATACCATAGGCTAGTCGGGTCCAAGTGCACGTGGGACTGTAGTAAAGGCAGAGAGCAGTCACCCCACCTGGCCTCGAACCAGGGTGGCAAACCTGCAACTTGACCGTAATGCTGAAGAGCCAGGCCCTGGTACTGTCAGACCGTATGCTCAACCGTAGCAAAGATCCTCCGCTTTAACCCTCTCTGACCGTAGTGACGGTAGTCTGTCACACTGCCCTCCCCGTTGGAGAAGTGTGCCCAGCTGCCTATGCACTTCAAGCACCCTGGCATCCCTCAGTCCACTAGCCGTACTTCTCCCATCCCAGGGTGCCCCACATATAAGCCTATTATTCTTGGGGTCCCTCATACGGCTCATACTATACATTGGACAGGCCTCCAATGGCCTCACAGCAACCCATCCCACTTCTGACAACATATGCAGCAGAGAGAGAGAGAGCAGTTACTCTCCCCGGCCTCAAACCAGGGTCTCAGTGCTACCAAACTTGCAGTTTGACCGCAACTCCAAAAAGCCAGGCTTATTAGTATGACAGCCAGAGCACATAAAACTTAGATTTATAGAGCGCCCTTCAAGACACTCAAGGTCGCTTAACGAGAAAACAGAAAAGGGGTAGGGAAAGGGGGTTAGAGGCCAAAGTGAATAGCTGAGTCTTTTGAACACGCCTATAGGGAGGAGGCACTGCGTATGTGGAGGGGTAGATGGTTCCATAGACTGGGGGCAGCAGCACAGAGGGCTCTGTCCCCAAAGGTCCAGAGTCTGCTGCGGGGGGTGGCAAGCTGATCCTTGTCAAAGGACTGCAAGGACCGTGAGTGACCTGCAGTCAGTGAAGCTGCATGAGGATGGGAGTGATAGGGTGTTGTGTGTGTTAGTCCAAGATGACACCCAGGTTGCAGACTTCTGGGGATGGAGAAATGGAGTAGCCATCTACATCCAAGAGGAGATCAACAACATAGTGGTGCTGCAGGAGCTACCACTATGAGCATTACTGCTGTTGAGTTTGAGAAGATTAGCAGTCATCCAGGTTTTTATTTTCCAAAGGGCAGTTGACAAATGGTGTGGGTGGGAGCGGAGTGGAGGGTTTGGTGCTGAGGTACAGTTGGGTGTCATCAGCATAGCAGTGGAGTGAAACTGAGTCCATGGTGTCAGATAGGCTAATCTGACTTCAGCTCACTCTTCACTATATGAATAGGCCAAAAAGGCCAACAAACATATTTAAAATAGTGTTGAGTATGTACTCTGACTGCCACACCAGCAAGTCTGGCTTTTTTGTGTTGTGGGCATGGTGTAGGTTTGGTACCCTGATGACCTGGGCTTGATGCTGGGTGGATTACACCACAACTTCATGATTTACATTGCCATCTAGTGGTAATTTAGGCTGGGTGAACCCTGCCTGACCGCCTGCCTGCAAATTTGGATTTGCCTGCACATCTATCTCCCCTGCTTCCTGTCCACAACCTTTGGGTCCAAGCAATCACAGACTAGCTCATCCAAGAGACAGTAGAAATAAAGCGCGGACTCCTCATACTAATGTTCAATCTTAAAAGATTGATCTTAGTATGGTGATAGCCAGACTAGTGGTAATTACTCCTAAATGTAGGCCAGCTGGTGAACGCAAGGTCTAAACACTACTGTAACTATGTGTGCCCTTGTGCAAATTTACTGAAACAAAACTTGGACGCAGACAGATGGACACAGGGTCCAATCTCCAAAATACAAAAGAGATTCACTGTAGTCATAGCAAGAATCTCGTGTATAGAGACTTACAGAAGACAGAAAGAGTGATCAGTTTTCCCTGTTCTCAGACTGTTGCAAACTTTAATTCAATTTGCGCAAAAGTACACATTCACAATACTGGTCTAATTACAGTGCATATGATAGCCTACACCAGTGGTTCTCAAAGTGGGGTCCGTGACCCATAGCCAAGGGGTCCGCGAAATAATTTGCTTGAAATTATAAAGTTAACATTTTAAAAAGATGATACTCTTTTCACCCATAAAACAAGCAAATTGTGTCTATTTGGTCCTACCCACATTAACTTGGGGTAGTGGACCCAGCCACAACTTCAGAAAATACGAATGGTTAACCTTTACGGTTATAAAATGTTATCCCCTAAAAGGGGTCCTTGGAACCAAAAACTTTGAGAACCCCTACACTGTCCAGGATTGCACATAGCCGACACATAGGCTACAATATGTGCATGAAACACTAAGCCATCTGTCTGTAAGAAATACTAAATTAAGCTCCAATGAACTGAGCAAAATCAAATAAAGCTCAAACAAATTGTACAGTAAAAAGATCACCTAGCACTCAGAGTGAACACCGACCCCCTCAACAGGCCTAAGCTCAAAGATTTTGACTTGATGCCAAAAAATGATAATAGGCTACCCTCTAGTGGTGGGTTTATACAAAACGTGTGATGTGATCAATGTGTCATAGCCTTTTAAAGGTATTCCTACACTAGTCATGATGTTCACCTTAATATAACATTTACGAAGCCAATTTGATGGTAAACGAATTTGTGATAAGGGAATCATTCATATTATATATAGGCCTAACGCAGGCATAGCCAGTGCAAAGGAGAGAACCAGCCTACACAACAAAAGCATTTTCATTGTGTAGGCTACAAGACACGAAGTAGACTATTTACAACGGCAGGGTAAAATATAAATATATCTAAAAATATATTGAATAAAAAAAACGAAAAAACACATTAATTTATCTGCCTCACGACGTTCTTTCGGGACTTTTATTTTGAACCCCTACTTCCAGGAATCATTTCCTGAACTTAGCGACGCTCTCTTTAGCAGCTGTCATATTTCGAACAAGAGGTTTGGATTGTCGGCCCATAAAATAACCTGCCAGGTACCCATCTATTTTAAAAGTTGACCAGTTTTTGTGTCGCAAATATCGCCTGTCTGGAAGTATCGATGTATAAGCCTGCTTTGGGAAAGACCCACTCACACTTCAGGTCTAGTTAGATCGTTCTGAGTGAAACCATATGGACATAACGAGAAGCTACGTTAACGTTAGCTGAATCAAGCTAAGTAGAAGGAGCACGATGCCGACTTGGGATAAGATGTCTGTCGTCAGCTGTATCCAAATATTAGTTGTATTTAATCTTGTGAAAGGCCTTAAGCTATACCGGTTCAGTCAAGTTTAGTATCTTGGGCGTTAGTTAACGTTAACGTTAGCAACTCAAACCTGCTGCTATCGACGCAACGCTAGCCTACGGAGGCTAATAACAGTTTAGAAATTTCCTTTGCCCGGACTGTGAGAGTATTTAATTTTATTAGGTGGCTGCGCTCGTAGATCTATTTATACTGACGGTGTATATGTCTGTGGGTTGCGCTAAAATTGCGCTCTTGGTTCGCACACTTCTTCGGTGAATTCATGTGTAGATGACTATTTCACCGCTAACATAACAATAGGTACTTGGAAGTAGCATGGAAGTTTGTGTGTGGCTAGGTGTTGGTTTCACAGGGGTCTGTGTTCTGTTGTAGTGAAACTGAGATCGTAACATGCTCTGTAATGGACTGTTGTGCGAAAACTATAATCAAAATTCGACTCATCTTTCTGTTTCAGCGAGCAAGCAGCAATGGCCCGTGGACATCAGAAGATTCAGTCCCAACAAAAGAACGCCAAAAAACAGGCAGATCTAAAGAAAGCCAAGGGACATGACCAGAAGACTGCTGCAAAGGCAGCGCTGGTTTTCACGTGCGGCGTCTGCAAGGTGTGTTCCAAATATAGAGTTGTTTTTTTTATATCCCACTAAATTCAGTGACTGGTTGCTACCGAACTTACGTTTATTTAATTTACTTGTTGTGTGTGAGAACTAAAACTATTGCCTAGTGAAAATGTCTAATTATTATTTTCTGTCTTTTCTCCATAGTCGCAAATGCCAGATCCGAAAACATTCAAGCAACACTTTGAAAGCAAGCACCCCAAGTCCCCCCTCCCTCCAGAGCTGGTGGATGTAGAGGCGTGAACTGTCTTAGGTGTGTGTTTGAATGCTTGTTGCTAGGTATGTATGTGTGTGTGTACGTTTGTGCAAGCGTGTGTGTGTGTGTGTGTGTGTGTCTCAGGAAAACCACCGTACAGCAGGCTTTGTTCTCTGACCATCAACACTGGAAGCCTCTTTTTCACTGCTTTTGAAAAGACATCTGCCTACAAAATCTCTAGCCTGCAACATATACAGCAATCCTTAATACTTATGAAATGTGTACCTCTAAAAGGCCTAAGTGTTCTTACAATCATAGCATGCTTGCAGAGCCAGACATCTTGTGGATTTACTCTGTTGCCCACAGTTGTTGACAGGATAATGCAAGCGTTGGGTTTCAAGTAACACGATAAAGAACCATTCAACACCAGCATTAGATTGAGTAATAGCTCTTTACTCTGTAGCATTTCATGCTCCCATTGTGTGTTGAATCAATCTAGACATTATTGGAATGGCCATCTAATGTTTGTAAAGAGTTAAAAACTGTAATTGAGATAACCACTAAATATTTCAATATAACCTTTGTATTTATGCTGTGCTCTTTCCATCCCCTCCTTCAACAAAATTGAATAAATGTCAACTTTCTATTTTGTGTGATTAAGAGATTGGAAAGATTACAGAGGATGATTGAGAGAGATTGTTCTGGGAACTTACCTTTTAATAAGTGCATAATGAAGGCCTTTGTTGGTTGTATATGCAGACATGTCTCATTGCAGTTGCTTCTCAAGAGTCTTCATGTTCATTTGGTTGACTTGGTTTGCTTGCAGAGATCTCTGTTACACAGAACTTGTTGTATAGAGAGTCCACAGTAAAATGATGGAAGGGAACTCATTGCCAGTTCTCAGACAAAATTGAGTTCAAGCTGATGTGTTAGCCTTGTGATCGCTAAAGCAGTTGCTGTGACAAAAAAGGCCTGTGGAATGCTTTGCGTCTGTCTTGTCTGAATATGAATAAATCCTATAAATTCAAAAATGCCAAATCTGCAGATCATAAAATGAATTCAATATGGAACACAAATGTCCATGTTTGGAAATGTGGAGAACACATTTATTCACTCTCGCTAGCGACCCTCTACAGCTATGCTCTGTGGCTATGCAAGCTGATACAAGTTTGTTTACCATCAGATTGGCTTTGTAGAGGTTACGTTAAGGTGAACATCTTGCACAGTGCACCTTTCACTGAAGTCTTATCTAAATAGGATGTCTTATAAAGAAATTAAACAGATTTGGAATCTACAGAAAATAAGCATGCCTCATTTCAGAAAGATCAGACAAATATCTATGACTGACAAAATAGTTACTGTAATGGTAGATTCCATGAAGACTGACAAATTTGAAACAAACGTTATAGGAGTAGGATGTGAATGTGGATGCACCATGTCAGTTTTTTCAAGGGATAAAATGGCTAAATCCCACCTCTCCTCTGAGCCCTATATGCCCTGAACCCTTACACACTTAACTGATATCAGTCGCAAGTGATCAAGTTTGCAGGGTATAAGGGTTCAAAACTAATGTAAAACAGTAATGTGACCTGCGACCTATCATTGACATCACAAAAAATGTCACAGTGCTATTAATTGTAGGTAATTCCCTTGAGTAAAGTGTCCACATATGCCGTCCTGGGGAAAGGGCTCAGAAAGGGTTGAGTTGGGGGGCACTGCCTGCAACAGGCGTTCATACCACATACGGGTCCGAGTGCCCACGGGGACCCAGGTTCCAAACTGTTTGATCCCACAAACAAAGACGGAATTATTGGCCACTTGATTCTACACAGCAAGCGAGGAAACCAGGCACTGCTCATCACCTACCTAATAACATTCCAGCAGTTTAACATGATGGTGGCCGCATCATGCTTTGTGAGAGGTTTTCAGTGGCAGGGACAGGCCCTTGGCCGTTGGAATTAAAATAACCCCACATAATATCCTGGATCCATGAAATAGCTGGCCTTTATAAATAAAAATCTGCCTGCCCCTATGTTAACTCAATGTGTTAAATTCCCATTGGGTTACATAGGGGGTCAAATACTTCCTTTCCCCTAGCATTTAGTAAGAACATTTGTTTATTTACGATGCATTCTTCATTCACAAAGAAAATTGGTGTCCTTAGCGGTTTGATTTTGACTATATGTTTTAATTAAGGCATTAAGATCAATTGTCAAATGATGATTTTATATTGCTCTTTTTAGATAACTTTAGCATGGTATCAAATACATTTTCTCCCCACTGTATGTAAGTGGATTATGTGACGTGAGATTTGGACCAGTTGTTAAAGGGACACTTCACCGATTAGCATTAAGCTTTGTATCTTTAGAAAACCAAATCATGTTTTTGAATGGCTAAGTGCTCTTAACAGTCGCTATGTATGTTGTTGGTGCTGCATTTAATGTGTAGAGACCCTGAGCAACCTACAGACGAGGTTTGGTGCTGTTTTGAACAATATTGATTAAAAAATGTTTTAGGAAAGCGTTTGGCTCACGGCCCTTAGCTAAAACATTGTTTGCGATTTTGGGCTATAGCTTATACTGGTGCAAGCTCTGTAATGCAATGAAAAATACTGTCTCCACGTCTTATTTGATATGTTTTCATGCAGAAAAAGAGCCTGGGGCCAATTTTCGCCAAAGTTAGGCTTTAACATAAAAATTTGGTTACATAATACATTTTATTTGTATTGGACTTTATATTATGGCAATCTCAAAGTGCTACAGAGCAGCAGTTTATCTGGCAAACAGATAAAAACAGAGTTAAAAAGCGCCTGTAGTCTGTGGGGCCCTCAGGTGGTCAGGGAGGGCATTCCACAGCCTCGGAGCAGCAGTGGAGAAAGTCCTATCACCCATGCTGCGGAACTTGGTTTTGGAGGTTTGGAGGGTGTTAGTGTTTGTAGATCGGAGGGTGAGTGAGGAGGTCTAGGGGGTGAGGAGTTCCTGTAGATGAAGGGGGTTATAACTGTAAATGCACTGGTAGGTGAGGAGTGAGACCTTACTGTATATTCGATCCTGAAATGAACCAGGAGCCAGTGAAGAGTTTTCATGATGGGGGTGATGTGTTCATACTTCATCAGGATCCTGGCAGCACTGTTCTGAATGTATTGAGCCTTTGGATGCACTTGCCAGTGATCCCGATGAGGAGTGTGTTACAGTAGTCTAGCCTGGAAGAGACAGGCAAAGGGAGCCTCTCATGCAGCGTTTATACGTCCTCCCTCGCTCCTCGGGCCTCGATCCTCACTGATCTACATAAAGAAAGATAGAAGAAGGGATAGACTATCCCATTGTTGCCGCCCCATCATTCTTTATGTAGATCAGTGAGGATCGAGGAGCGAGGGAGGACGTATAAACGCTGCATGAGAGGCACCTACAGACTAGCTTCTCTGCATCTCCCAGGGTGAGTGTTGGACGGAGTTTGGTGGTGTTCTTGAGGTGGTAGGATGATATCTTACAGAGATGCTTGATGTGGGTGTCAAAGGTGTAGGTGAGTTGTGGGTACATTTTACCACCCAAGTTGGTGACGGATGTGGATAGGGAGATATTTTGGCCAGAGAAGGTGATACTGGTGATCGTGGAAGAGCGGAGCTGATGTGGTATGCCAACTAGGATGGCTTCTGTTTTGGAACTGTTGAAATTAAAGTTGAGCTTCATCTACGCCTTCATCTCCTCCAGGCAGGTGGTCAGTGATGGTCAGTGTGACAACATCATGGGGCAATCAAGCACCTGTAGAGTAATAAAGCACCTGTGCTCTTACTGACTGTGCAGCAATTTTAAAGGAACATTTCTCCCTCTTTCTCTTCGAATATATATCGATGTGAATAGCAATGCATACCCTTGTTTGTTGGCGTGCTGTGGCAAAATCTATGGAATCATTTTATGCCGGCACACTGCATACAGGGAATCTTAATGGTTGATGTTAGACATGATTATCATCCAAACATCTATGATTATCATCCATAATCTTGCATCTTGACCCGTGCCCTGACCCTGATTCAGCACTGCCAAAACTCTTACCTTCTTTGTCTTTGGTCCTGAGTTGTGATGTGTGAAATGGGGAGTGGCTAGTAGAGCAAAGAAAGCCAACGTGTGCTTCTTTTACCGATATATTTAAAGCAACACTATAGAGTTTTTCATACCTTAAGATAATGTTTCCAAAATCATTTCAGCGGTTCATCAACTCGTAACAGGGTGAACGGCACTTTTGCATTCACTTTCCGGCCCTCTATCGGCAATAACCGCACTATGTAACTTTGCCAGATCGGGTAGTGTACCTGTAGTTTGATGAAAGGAGACATAAGAAACTATAAATTTGACTTGCTTCGATGTTGCAATACATCATACTTTCATAAAATCATGCATTGTCTGTGGACATCGTTATTTGCTGGATAAACAAATAACGTGTGTGCGATAGAGGACAAGTGCTTTAGTGTTGCTTTAACAATATATTTTGCATGTCTTATCTAAACAACTTCAAACTTAGCACTGCACTTACTCGTGCCTGTAGCAAGACACCTGCTAAGTTTGAAATCAAACGGTTTGACAGATATGTGGTTAACACACACACACACACACACACACACTGACACACAGACAGACATACAGGCAGACATTCCTGTAATTTATAGATAGATAACTAGAGAATGTAATTAATTATGTGGCAATAAATGGCTTCATCTGACTTCACCACCCCTAATTAAAAGAAAGGTTGTCTGTATGATCAAATTTTCCAACAATTGGAATATTTCACAAATTCTACCAGGGCATGTAAACTTATGAGTAGAGCTGTTTGCAATATGCAGAAGTTGTTAAAATGTTAAAAAGTTCAAATGTTAATATCACTACTCCATTCATTGCACTAGATGGCAGCACTTAAGTCAAGCAACAACATTCTAGAGACAAAGTCATGCATATTGTGGCATTTTGTTGAAGCATTCAGTCCTACTAAGAAGATGTTGCAAGGTTGCAATATAAAAAGCTGCCATTTTATTTGGCTGTACCTCAGACTCTTACAAATATGTTGATGAAAGTCTGGCAGAAATGCACTCCTCTATAGTTCCAGAAAGTACATTTCTGCCTTCCAGTGCACATATTTGCCAAGGATACTGGGCTTGCCAGTCAAAGACAAGAACACAGGTGGTAGATAAGGGGGGGGGGGGGGAGTAGGAGGAGTTTAACTTAAACCTTTGGGGACTGCAACCCTGATTGAAGGATAGCTTTTAAATACAAATGTTCCAGTTGTTTTGTTAGCCTGCAGTACATGGTGTGCCTTGCATTATGGTCAGTGTCTGGCATTTCCCTGTTGTCACTGTCAGACCGCCAGCTGGGTCCTCTAGTTCCTGGTGAGGAGCAGAGTCCTGTCAACGTGTTTCCCTGTGGTGGACATTTGTCTCTGCATGAAATTCCTCTTCTCTCACCTGACACTTGCTCTTCCTTCCGCCTCATTTGACTATATACTCACAAATGTCATGTCATAAATCGGGGATCACACACAAAATGTCAAGTTTGTAACCGCAATGACTTCTGGGCCCAACATGTGTAAATGTGAAATACTCTCCGAGTCAGAGAAGATTCCATTGATGCTTCAGTAGATCAGCGAGAACACGTTTCAGGCTGAGGTGGGGTCAACACTTTACAGCTCAGTGGGGGGAGGTGGCAAACGCAGACAAGAGCTTAAGAAGCAGTCAGACAGGTTTGACAAAGATGAGGATCAAGAGGGAGAGTGAGACACCAGACAGGGACATGGGACAAGTGAATGAAAAAGAAAGCTCTGACTCATGTCTCAGCCCTGGGCTCGTTTGACTCACACTCTCACAACTTCACCAGGGAACCAGGAGCATTTTATGAATTCCTTTAGGTTTTCACATTGTCATGTCAGAGTGACAATTAATCCAAACAAAGATATGAAGTAACTATCAAATAGTAAACCATATTCTCATCAGGAAATGCTCACACATGGTTGCACGTGTTTCAAATCCATCTCAATGTGTGGTAGTATGGACAGAGGGAAATCATGTTGTGTGAGTTTATCCAAATAAATGATATTTTTCAGTGTTATATGGGGTAATCATGCAGTCTATGGTGTATCAAATGTTTTTCAGATGTTCACTTTCCCTGTTTAGATCTCAAATTAATACTTCAGTCGACAGATACACATTTATTTGGAGAGTTGAGAGCAGCTGAGGAGACACATCACATATTTTACTATTAATGTGGCTATATAACAAACTTTGCCGTCTTTAGGGCAGAAAACGACACTCTTAAGATCAACGCACAGGACAATCCAGTTCATCCTCTTGACAGTTAAGATTCAGCACAGATAAGCTGCTTTCCAAATGACATAATGGAGCCTTTTTCCCACCCATCTCCATTTTTTTCACAAAATCTTTGGTTCCCACCGTAGGTTTCTCATAGTCAAAACCTTATCAGGTGTGGCCGTGGGGGGTGGAGTGGAGTGGGGGAACCCAGTTTGGCCGGACTGTTTAGCTCAGAGAGGCATTCCTTACAGGCCTCTCTTAGTCTTATGGATGACTGCTAAGAATGCTCCAACAGTGACAAGTTGGTTTCTGTGCGTGTATATACAGTATATGCATTGGAATCTAGCCTACTGTATAAATTGCATATCTGGAATAAGCTGTGTGAAACGGTTCGCTTTAGCCTCTAACACTGAGGTCCAATGAGAGCACACGTGATCAGGTGTTAAAAAAATGGAACACTTTTTCCCCATGGTAACAGGCTGAAAGATAATAGAATAGTGCTTTTATTAGACATCCTCTGTCCTGTGCTCTAGTTTGAGAGCTTTGCCTGAGGAACACTCTACCACTAGATTACCGTTTCCTTGCACTTTTTTTTACACATATATATTAGGAAACCTTTTAATCTCTCCTCTACAGCATTAAATATCTGACTGTTGGTTCATGTGGATGGTACAACAAGGCTTTCACTATAATTTGCACGCTCATTGCAGACTTGTGCGAGGACATCTGACTCCATGTCATGACTCAGACCGGCTATTCTATGCCAAATGCATTTTATTTATAATCTGGCATTCCTTTGCATATCTGACGCATAGTCAAGTATAGACAAGCCTTAAGTGTAGAGTCAAGCCTCTATACTCTACTACTGTGAAACATGGAGGAGGCTTGGTTATGTTTTGGGGCTGCGTTGCTGTGTCTAGCAGGGGGTGCCTTGAACATATCCCCCCAAAAAAGTCTTAAAACCAGAGGGCATCCTGGAGCGAAATATACTAGTGTCAGAAAGCTCAGTCTCAGTCCTACGCCTGCGCCTTCAAACTGGATAATGACAGAAAACACAGCTAAAACTACCTATAATGGCTAAAGAACAAAACGGACAGGGTTGAAAACATAACTTCCTCGCCAAATGCACTAAACAATTATATTGACTGAAATCTGTTAGCCTTTATACTGCAGTATCAGTGAATCCCCACCCCCACCCAACCAACCAACCAATGATGCATAAAGTATCTATACTCCATTTACTGATAAGTGATTTATTGATACAATCTCTTCCTACCACCGTGACAACAGAGTGAAGGGACAGTGAGGGGAGAAAACAGATTTTATCCATCAGATTTTTTCGTTCTCTGTGAAGCTTCAGTCTGTGGTCCATTCACCCTAAAATGGCAAAACTGTAGTTTCTTCCCATGTCTATTGGCCCCGAGCAAAACTGTTTGACATTTTTATTGGTTGCCTTTTTTTTTTTTTTTTTTTCAAGCGTGATCATGTTGTAATTGTAACCCACATTGCATCAGACAGGCAGGGCTAGAGCCTTGAGCCCTGTTAGTGGAATTGCTCATCTAATTCAAATAAATAAATGTTTTAGTTAAATAATAGTTATATTTAGAGTACAGTACATATAATAACACAAAACTGAGCCACAAACGTATGATTGCAAACAATAGATATAGGCTATCTGAGGCGTATACCACCACAACATATGTATCCATCTTACTCCAGTAAGATGGTGAATTAATCAGGCTAATGATGTATGTCACTTTTAAGTGACTATTTATCAAGATACTATCAGTTTTGTACAGTTAATTGTTGCGATAGTTGAAGAGATGTGAATCTGACTGCAAAAGATTGTCTAGATGTTTCTCTAATGGAATGGACCTGTATCTTTGCTTAGGATTGTGTGAATTGTGTTGTGTTGTCAACTACACAGCTCAGCCCTGTACCTTGCCCTAGCACCTCGGATTGAAAGGCGGGTGTGCCAGCAAGGGCGAGAAAAACCCATAGGCGCTAGCATCACTAGCATGGTTCTATGGTGTCAGGAGGATGGTTGACGTTCTTACAGCACAGCTACAAGTTGATTACTGGTACCAGTGCAACAGGCACGTTGTGGGGAGTTCTGCAGGCATCAAATTGTCTTGTGCACTCTTCCACTGACTTGCGTTGACTTGCATTGACACAGACCATAGGCATTTTTTAAATGTTTTGTCAAAATGGTTGCTTCTCTGCATTCTGTTGATATTTCTTGGTCATTTTAAAATATTTTAAAGTACAACAAAACCCTCCATATCCCAGTAAAATCATGCCACTTTTGGTCAGCTGTTGGACCACCATCGCCTTTAATTTAACTTGTGAATATTAAGGGGAAAAAAACACACATTCAATGTTAATAAATTGAAGGAATAAGTGACTAAATCATTTTTGAAGGTGTTTTGGACCATGATTACAAAATAATATATGTCGGCAACCCACCGGTGGACCAATGAACCAATGAACTAATGAACAAAATGCCAGCGGACCGCCAGATTTGTCCCTAGTGGGCCAGCAGCGTCCAGCCTCTTGCTATCTGGATAGAAACCTGACAGTCAATCAAAATCTATTGACTTTTAAGACATCACATTCATGAGCATGGAGAGACAGGCCTACTCATTGTTGGCCAACAGCTTAACTATGGGGGCATTACAGAAACCCTAAAAAGACCAGGCCTTTTACCCTAGTTGACCTTATTGACAGCAAACATAGACAGTTTAATGACAACAAACTACAAACTAATAATATTTAATCAAGCTTGTGCATAAGGTTGTAGCTGGCATAGAAAAAAAAAACAATGCACGCCGCAGGTCATTTTTTCGAGCAATGAGGGCACGTCACACCTCACGTCGATCAACGGTTGCCTTGGTAGCATTTGACGTCATTGCTCCCAGCCCAGTCCCTGCTCTTGGAGCCTGTGATTGGAGGGAAACCCCGTGGATTTGAGCGAGACAGGCAGCTAGAAAGAATCAGCTGTGTAGCCGGACCAAGAATACCGTCCCAAACTCAGGTCAGTGCGGTCAGAATAATGTAATTTATATTGTTTTAAATGCATATGATTGAACTGTACACGGTGATTGTTTTTCCCCTCTTTTAAAAGCTCGAATTGGTTTCTTGAAATAATAGTTCAATGGATGCTAGATGTAGGGCGTAGTGTGGACAGCCTGTGATGCTTTCAAGCTTTTGTGTAAGGAGCGCTAGGAGTATCGTGGGCACGCAGCAAACAGCTCGATATAAACCCAGTCTGCATCAATAAGGTATATGGCTAACCGACTCGCCTCTCAAAGATTTATGCATAGAACCTATATTTTCTTTGGCTGGGACGTAGTAGGTTTTTATTTTAGACGTAATCTCCGAATTCAGTTTGCCATTGTGGCACAGACAACGGAAGGATCCATGGTCTCATCACCATCAGACAGAACCGATGCGACCTGACTAGAAGCGGAGCGCATTTCGTTTATTGTGAAGCATAGCTTAGCTAATACGCTTACAATGGGTTATATGCATGTCCATGATTAATCTGCATTGTATGCACAAGGTAAATCTGACGGTTCTCCCGGTTTTTTTTTCACGCACTAGCTACTCGAAGTCACTCATGTCATAAAAATAGGGCGTTCATTTGTAGCCTAGCGACATCCTCGCCCTAATATAGAATTGACTGGGGTGATTCGACCACTGATGCAAACTTTATATCTATCATATTGCATTTGTTTTCGAAATATCATTGCCAGGTCGATTATATTTTACGGTGTAAATATATTTATGTTGTGTATCGTAATACTGGGCTATCAGTAGGTTTCTGTTGAATGGAGTGTCTGGCTTCGGCTAGTTGGTGGATGCAAGTCACGAGGATGATTTTTTGAGGAATTCTGTCAGGCTATGTTGCCAGCAAGCAAGCAGTTAAAGAAACCAGTCAAGCCCACAATTCGTAAGGCCTTACAAACTTGGAACCTCTACTGGCTAATCCATCGGAGCAATTGATTAGTCATTAAATTGAGGTTTAACTTAGTAATATTTTTCTGACACTGCTAACCAAAGTACAAAAGTATAATTTGGCTACTATGTATCTTCGAGAATAGATGGTTACATTCCACACAAGTTATGTCGACGATCTCTCACAGGTAGCTGGCGGGTCGAATTGGGTGTGGTACATAAGTTACATCCGCATATTTCACATCACAGCCACAGTGTAGGATAGGCTAGTAGGTGGCCTCGACGAACCTTCCATGCTTAGAATCGTGGTCAGGAGGGACCCTGAAACGGGTTTCTCGCCCCGGTATGTTTATAGTAACATCCCGTGGTGACCGCGCGGTTCCTTTGAAAATAGGTTGGTGTACAGCACGTGCTGTCATTCCATCGATGAGGCCGGTTGAAACATGGAAAATCCCAAATTGATTCCGAGCTGCAATTACGGAATGTCACAGAAGGTGAAAGACCCCGTGGGTGTCTATATATTGCAAGTCGGACAGAGTGTATCGATTTACTCCAGACCGGATGCGATTCTGTTCTCTTTTTCAGTTGAATAAGTAGCTGGCTGTAGCCTAATACTAACTGATGTGAAATGGACCCCTTATCTGTTAGACTAGTGGACGTTATTGCTATGTGTAATATCACTACAGCTGATCTGATGCAATGCCACTACACTTATTTTAGCAGACTTTATACAGACTATAAAGATGGTAGAGTTTATATATGGCCATGTGCTGTAGGTTCACTACAAGTAGATTAAATCATAGTAGTGTTCAAGTCATGTTCCAGACTGTGACTAAACGGGCACAGCGCTGCAGTGGACCTGGCCATTTTGGTAAAGTTTTTTAAAAAAAGACCACAAACTTACCCCCTTCTGTCTCGTCTGTCTCCACATTTTACATACTCCCCTGTAGAACTCAGCAGCCATGGACAAGAGTGACCTGGTCCAGAAGGCCAAACTGGCCGAACAAGCAGAACGCTATGATGACATGGCTGCTTCCATGAAGGCAGTGACTGAGATCGATGAGGAGCTTTCCAACGAGGAGCGCAATCTTCTGTCAGTGGCCTACAAGAATGTTGTGGGTGCACGTCGCTCCTCTTGGAGGGTGGTATCCAGCATCGAGCAAAAGACAGACGGCACCGACAAGAAGCAGATGGCACAAGAGTATCGGGAAAAGATCGAGAAAGAGCTGAAGGAGATCTGCAATGATGTTCTGGTGAGGAGAAGCAGAAGGGTCCCTGGTCTCTGAGTAGATGTTTTCTGTGTTTTCTGACCAGATGCATTTTTCCCTTACTGAGCCATAGCCTGTCTAGTGTTGGGTCCGGAGTGTAGCGTTGCACATTTATGTATGTGTAGACCACCTCATTCAGATTCCACTAGTTAAATGTTCTGTGTAGATCCATATCATATATAGGTTAGTGAAGTTTACTTACTAAATTTAAATTTGTCTCAAGATTAAACATTTTTTAGTGAAGGTCAGAGAACACCAGCAGATGGTGCCCCACTCTGGAAAGGACATGGTTCTATTTTCTGTAAAGGTGACTGTTACAGCTGGGAACTTCAAAGTTTGTCAAGGATGCTTAAAGAGAAGTCATAGCATGTCTTTGAAAATTAGTTCACTTTAGGTTTAATGGGAGTTTTCTTTAATACAAGTGTTATTGGTTTGCATCCCCTCCCCCCATCTTTTCATACATCCTGGTGGGTAGCATAACGGATTACTGTGGAGGTGTTGGATAGGAACCTTAACCTCCTTGAATAGGGCAGTATTAATGCAACTCTTAATGCAGTGCCACAATGGATGCCGGGCATTTGTGGGATTCCTTTCTTTCTATTTTGACTGCCTGTAAAGAGTAGATATAATCCCAGAGGCTGGTACACTCACTTCTGTGGAAACAAAGGAGTTCTTTAAAAAGAGCACATGCCAGGACTGAGGGTATCCCTTATGTTGCCTTGCCTGCCATTGCCACAAACTCTCTGACACTAACTGACCTTTTTTCTTTCCAATTTCGATTTATCCTCTTTAAGCTTTAACAACATTGGGTTCTAATATTCTGCTCAACCAAGTTCTCAGCTGCACATTGGAACCTCCAGCCTGGTTCAGTCAGGAGTACTCTTATGGTGTTGATACATAGAATTATTCCTGGGAAACCACATGACCAGTTCCATGTGTTCTGATTGGATGATCATGATCATTTGTCTACTGATGATTTAAGTTCTCAAAGGGTTTTTTTCCCCCAATATCAATGAGAATGTGCCAGAACAACACTGAAGCGTTGCCCAGCAACACTGCTCAAAATGTTGTGCATCGCCATCTTGAAAAATATTCTATTGAGAACCTTTAACAGGCAAGTGTTCCAGGTGTTGTATTTAGTGGTCCAGATATTGCCTTTTTTATTTTGATAAAGGGTTTTCCTCTGAGGACAAGGTGAGCAAGCCTACATGGTGGTACATGCCACTATAACTAAGGCACATGCTCTGAATGTGTATATGGTGAAGGAAATGGAGACAGAAATGTTGTGCATTATCCTCTGTGGTGAGTCATTGAGTTATAATCCCATAGCTAAAGTGTCGGAGGATCAGCTACTGCTCCACTATTCCAGTGGCCTGACCTTCAGAGCTGCAGGTGGGGGTCATTCTCTATAGAAGAACGTGTGTGAGCATGCTCAGTGGAGGCAGTCTAAGCCCCCTCCTTGTCTTGACTTCAATATACCCAACTACAAAAACACATAATTCAGCAATCACTCTGTTAACTTCAGATCACTCAAAAATATAGGTAAATGTATTGCGTTGTAAATGTTCTAGGTTATAGTTTGCTCAGGCCACAAGTGCTTCACATATAGAACATGTGATGGACATATTAACCTAATTGGAGTCATGGGATGCTCAGTTTGAAGCATTTCACATTTTGTTTTTAAGGGCAATCAGTCTCTCCACCATATGCACTTTTAGGTTTGTGAGTATTTTTGTGGACACCCTTGAGTTCCCCTCTGGCATTTTTTTGTTGCCATGGCAAGTTGTCTAGTGGAGAGGAATGCTTCTGAGCATTCCCCCCCGCCCCCCCCCAGTAAGTCCCTTTTGAGTGGAGCGAAGTGGCCTCGCCTCTGCTGTCCGAATGTCTGCCTTAGCGCTGGCTTATGTAAGTATTCAAATCAGACCCCAACTCCAAAGAGCAGAGATCAGGATCCTGCTTAATTTACCATGATGGCAACTTTTTGATTTGTCATTGATAATGGGACCGTTCACACCTCACAACCAGATGAAGGACCATGAGCTTCATTTGCTCTCCCATTTACCTCTAGTCCATGTGGTGCGTTACATTTTGCTCGTCAGTTAGCGTTTGCCCAGAGTCAGAATGCACTGGTTCAGTTTTCGGTTGGGAAGACTGTGTTTCTCCTCCTGGGTACACCATATCTCGTTTGAATGTGTGCCTTCCATTGTTAGATCTGTTAAAATGGCCCAGAGTATTGGCGCTTGTATGTTACTTTGTGTCTAGTCAATTGAGTTACGTCAACCTGTAGCTGAAGAAGAAGAAAAAATGTGAGGAAACGCAACAGCCTCCCTATAGTGAATTCATGAGTCGATCAGGTCATCATATGAACTTTTTTCCCCCCACAGCTCTGCAAAAACGCCTTTGAGCCTTGTGGGGTTCCCCCCCCCTTTCAATCCCGCCATGTTTTGTGTGAGCCTTTGGATTCCTAAACAGTCCCCAGCAGTGTCTGAAGAACAAGAGTGATTGTGACAAACTCCAGAGTCCCCCCAGTGTCCATTCCCTCCTCCTCCTCTGTCTCTCTAGTGCTGAATGAAAGAGCAGTTGTGTTTGGCTGGGATTCGCTGCGTCTGTCAAAGACTAGCCTTTCTGTCATTGATATTTGAGAAAGGGGGGAAGGGGTAACTGTATAAATACAAGCAAACATGCTTTTTAATCCATTCACAGGATCTGCTGGACAAGTACCTTATACCCAGTGCCACCCCTCCTGAGAGCAAAGTGTTCTACCTGAAAATGAAGGGTGACTACTACCGCTACCTGGCTGAAGTTGCTGTGGGCGATGACAAAGCCGGTGAGTGCCCAAACCTTCACCCAAATACATAAACATACGCACAGCTTAAAATCTGACGTCAAAGCTAATCATTTGTCTTAAGCTCCAGCACGGTTCAATACCATCATCTTAACTCGCCACCTCAGCCTGCGTTTGGCAGTTTAATTACGGTCCCGGAGTGAGACATAATATCCACATTTTTGGCCACGGTCATGTAGTGTTTGGGAAAAGGGAAAAGGAACGTGTTACGCAAGCATATCCGGCTGAAGCTGTCGTCAGTGTGGGCCAGAGGGCATGACCTTGAAGGCTTGAGCATATGGAAGCTGTGTCAGCCATGTGTCATTATTAGCGTCCCCCTGATCCATGTACTGCAGCCACCCTGCAGACATACACACCCCAGTCACTAGATTCATGAATCATGACCGTTTTGTGAGATCACATCTTGAAGCAAGCGAAACCAAATACTAGATGGATAAATAGTGCCAACATCCACAGATACTTATGAGGATGGCATGTTCGGGGTAGAAATGTAATGCACATTGCGCAATGCCCTTACACATGTGCTCTGCTGTATTATTAATGTGGAAGGCCTGTGTGATATAGACGACATTTGCTTGTGAATTTTTTTTCCTTTTTTTTTTTAACAGCCGCTTATTGCAAACTAATGCTGACTAGAACTCGGGCTGGCTGGTCTTTAGGCCAGAACTGTAGGAGCTGCACTACAAGTGCTGGCATGTTCTTTCCCGCTCCTGGAGTATATGAATGGCCTAGGGCACAAACATTTGCATTTTACTCCAGAACGGGTTAAACCGTCCACGGATTTAATAGAAAATGGTGATTGTTGCACTCCAAAAAAGGAATGCGAGTGTAACCGCCAGGCCAACCAGGCAAGAGTGCGTAAATCCCATTAAGCTGATAGAGAAAGTCCTGCTAGCAATAGACTGAAACAATGTTCCTCCAAAGCACAGTTTCATGATTGAACATGCTCACAACCATATCACACAGCCAGGGATGCCAAGAAATATTAGTCCCTTTCACCCTTTGGTGAGGCTGCTGACATTTAAACTATATTGTATGAATCACCATCTCCGTATAGCAGACTGATTCCTCACCTAGTGGGAAAGATAAATAGCGAGGCGGCTGTGTGGTATTGAAAGACTTTGCATACGAGGTGTGGCCTTTTACATGTTTTATCAGATACCACTGCTGGGTTTTCCATCCCGAGTCTGAATGGCCATACATTCAGCATCGCAAGTCACTAGCGCCCGCCCAGCAAGCAACCAAGTGAGATGAACGTTTTTACCTGCTGAAGGGTTTAATTAAAAATGCAATAGCTGAAAGCTTATAGGGGTGGGGACATTTCAAAATGTCCTCCAAAATTATATTATATAAGGTTCCGATTAAAGCACAAAATAATGGCATGTGAAGGATGAAATGGATTCAGTCATAAGCAGATTGAATAAGTAAGTAAACTGCTTATACCAATGATGAAGGTAAGGAGAATTAAACTCAAAGAATCTCAGAACAAGCTAAGTAATTAAAAAGTGTATCAGTGAATCAGTTTCCAGCAAAATACATACACAACAGCTTCAACAAAGACTAAGAGAAGCATATTGTGAAAATCCTACTCCTCAAAATCATGCAGGCGTTTGAACGCATCAGAATGTAATGGACAGAACGTGAAGTGACCCTCTTCCATCCGTGAGGGGGTGATGGTGCTCGGGGCGGTTGTGCCCTAGTTCTAGAGAGGACGACTTGCCGTCTCCAGGCGCCTGGGCTGACATCAGCAGAGTATACTCTCCTCTATGGCCACTATAAATAAATTAAGAATCCTCACTGCTGAACTACTTTTTTCTGGAAGCTTCTGTCCCCCTTATTTAACCGGCCCGGAAGCAAAAACAAGTACAGTTGCTGTCCCGTACATAGAGCCACTGCAAGCTTCTACTGCTGATCATTCTTCCTAATGCAGACCACAAGATAAACATGATATTGAATGTGGTGGTGGTATTGAATGCTGAGAAATGGTCAGTTAGGGACTATTCACACTTTTGTATGCACATGACTTTGACCCTCACGACAATGATAAATGGAATTAAGACACAAATATATTGGCTGCTATTTATCAGGAACCTTCCTGTTTCTGAGAATCCGTTGAAATAATGTCCTTGACGTGCCGAATAACAGCAATTGTAGTATTTATCACCACCAAAAGGGCTCATAAGTGTTGCCTCGAATTCCAGAGGTGAGGGACCACCACCATGACGACCCTAGTTGGGGGCACATTTGTACATTATCTGTGCGTGTGTGTGTGTTATTCTGGTGTGTGTGTAACCAGAAGAACCCCACAAGTCCTCCCATTCGGCGAAGTGGGCTGGATTTCAGTAGCGTTGCCATTTTGGTGTGCCACACGCTCCTGACCTACAACTGTCATCATAGCAGATAGTCTTGAATCCGTTGCCAAGGCAACACCAGCAGCAGCAGGTTTGAACAGTCAGGGAAATGGGGGGTGGGGCGGTCGGTGGGGGTGTGCATATATGCCTGTATGTGGTTGCTAGGCACCCATGCTCCTCGTGTGTGTGCGTGTGTGCGTGTGTGTGTGTGTGTGTGTTTTCACACACCATGACCACACTCATCCCTAGCGCTCGTGTGATATGAAATTCCAGACATGTGCCCCCCTGTGGGCATGGGGTGTGAGGCGTTCTTGAGCGAGAGTGGCACCATCAGCCTCTCCACCAGCGCCCGTCTTCGAGCTTCCTGAGCCCTCTGAAACATTCATGTGTTTCTCTCAGCACCGCGATCAATGCAGGCCGGCAGCTGCATGGCCCCTCTCAAGGCCCACGCGGACGAATGCAGGCAGAGCTCCTGACAGAAAATAAAGGAAACCTTTGATAAGACACTGGGCCATGGCAGTGTGCTGGATGTGGCAAACGGAGCTTTCGGCACTAGCCCACTGCTAGCCCAGAGTACGCTATGGTACTTGTAGGCAAGTCTCGACGCTCGGCAGCCATCTTGATAATGCCCCAGGCAGTTCATTCGAGCAAACAAGATCAGGCTTGTATCCTCATCATCTCTTAGAGAGAACCATTACTCTTTGTTGGATGGTCTGACTTAAATAGTGCATGACCATTTCCTCCCAACCTCTAATAAGGCAAAATTGTGGTTACACCACATTTTGCACTGCTAACTAGCTACCATAATGGTGGAAATAAACAGAATGATCAGGTATGGTCTTCTCCAAAGACTCATCAATGAATAAAAAGCTGGTGCCTGCAATGGTGCGTTATTGAAGACACATTGGTTGAATTGGCAACAGTGACGGTTGACCTCTAAACCCAGGCCAGGCTGTTGGGACATAACAATTTCAGGGAAATTTGAACACAGGAAGATTTTACACTTGCCAGTTATTTAACGAGTGAGATTCAGTGTAACTGGCAATGTTGGAGCTCATGTCACTACAACCTCAAATGTCTGTATAGGGTTAGATTCTTATACGTCTAGCAGATTGCAAAATTTACGTTGTTCCCCCCCAACAGCCATCATCGGGAAATCTCAGGAGGCCTACCAGGCAGCGTTTGACATCAGCAAGAGCAACATGCAGCCCACACACCCCATCCGTCTGGGCCTGGCCCTCAACTTCTCTGTCTTCTTCTACGAGATCCTGAACTCCCCCGAGCAGGCCTGCAAACTGGCCAAGACCGTAAGGCTGACAAAACCATCGTTTTCCCCCCCTTAAATTATGTGCTGGCTAACTATTTTTTATTTATGTTGTTTGACTGAAATGACTGTATGAGACGGTTTACACTTATTTCTCAGGTATCTGTAAAAACGTTTCCTTTTTTCAGGCTTTTGATGAGGCTATTGCAGAGCTCGATTCACTGAATGAAGATTCGTATAAGGACAGCACACTGATCATGCAGCTGCTGAGAGACAATTTGACAGTGAGTGATTAATGATTTTCCTCTGCACATCAAAACATTTTATGACGGTTGTTTCCAGAGAAAAAGGAACTTGGTTGAAAGATTCGGTTATATGGTTGTAATGTGTCATTGGTCTCGTATCAGTTGTAATATTGATTTTTTTTTTCTGTTAATCTCTTGCAGCTGTGGACCTCAGACAATCAAGCTGATGCGGAAGACACGGAGGAAGGCAGAGAAAACTGAGTCTGCTCATCAAACTTTCCTGTCTGCTTATTGAGGCAAAAAAAGAAAAAAAAATGAAACACTGAGACCATCATGGTTCCAGCTTCTTTCTCTTTAACTTCTCACCAGCCTCTGTCACTTGGATACGTGTATGTGCGTGTGTGTGTGTGTGTGTGTGAGTGTGAGAGAGAGGGAGGGAGAGAGAGTGAGTGTGTGTGTGTGTGTGTGTGTGAGAGAGAGAATGTGTCTGAGTATGGAAGTGTTGGTGTGTGAGTGTGGATTATGATATGGGATGACAAGCAAGGGTGTTTGGGTGGGGTGGGATGGGTAGTGTCTGACCTTGTAGTTTTTGAGGCACAATAACAATGATTTGGGAGTCAGGGAGTCATACAGGGGCTAATTTTAGCTAGGCGTTATACATGTGCATTATACATATGTGAGACATTGATGCATCCTTTGACATTGTTGTTTGACATGTCTGTGGTTCACCAGGAAACACACATGAAACAATACAAAGCCTGTAGACAGAAAGAGTGTGAACGATTTTAGTTGAGCAGGAAATAGGTTACATTACGTTTTTCCTCTTTCCAGAAGAATAATGATAAATAAAACCAAAAGTAAGTCTGACATCATGGTTTCCATTGAGAGGGCTGGCGAGAGACATTCCATTCTTAGTGCCATCTGTTCAGGATCATTTCCTTACCTGGACTGACATGTCGGGGTTCTTTACCTGCTGTCTGAAATCATGAGACGTAGAAAAATGGATCCGCCATAGCTCAGTTCTGTAATTCGGATAATGTCCCTTGAGCAGTTTGGTAATATTTTTCCCATTAGCTTACTTCTATCTCCTGTTAGGGTTTATATTTTGTCTTTTTATTTTATTTTTTTCTTTATTTTCTTATCTTTTTTGTTCTTTTCCTTTGATATATATACCCATTGCATTGTTCTAAGTTTGTAATGGAGGTAGCCATCTGGACGGGGTAGGTTTCATGTCCTTGGAATTTTCATACTGTACACCCAAACATAATTGTTAATGTCAGGGGAGGGGGTTGCAATGTAATTTCATGTATGTGAAATAAAAGAAAATCTTAAATCACTCGGCGCCTCTGCAGTGCTTCGTCTTGAGCATTTTTAGAAATGGGTCGTCTGTGTCCTCTACCTTCCTCTGCTCTGACTGTTTTTGCAATGGCCTTCCAACATCCCTCGTTGTCATGCAGAGCAAGAACTGGGTCGTTAAGTCTCAGTGGGAAAATAATGGCTGTCATTTTGTGAGCACGTGTAAAGGCTTGTGGGCCATGCACCAAATTTGGAAGGGAGAGAGCATTCCTGAAGTGATCTACCTGGAGTAACGGTGTGATGTGATATATTTTCAGTTATTTGTTCATTATTTAATGTACAGTGGATACATACCCATTAGTCTTTAGGTGCCTCTTGGGTTGCACTCAGTGCACATGAAATGCGCTATATGAATAAACATTACATTACCTCTAAAGGTAAGATTCATACAGCTTGGTTTGATTTTTTTTAATGTGGTCAGTACACTTGATGGTGCCTCTATAAGCACCATTACCTTTCACTTTCTGAAGAACGAAATCACAGACTCGTCAAAAGGTGACCACACTTGGTGCATTTTCATAGCAGACTACTTGACTAAATAGACAGGAGGAGTACAACGTTCAGAACCATCCAGTCTTTCTTGCTGAAGTACCTGTGCAAAACCTTGCTGTGTACTTTTGTATGGCTCTTAGGAAAATGAAGTTTAGCAAGTTCTTTAGAAAAGGTTGTTAGCCTTTGAACTCTGGGTAGGTCAGAAGTCAGAGCCCTGATTGCCCACATTTCCATAGAGACAATAATAGGACCACAATCTACAATGCCTTGGGGGCTGGCCAATGTGAGTTTGGGGGGGGAAGGGTGAACTCTCAAGAGGGGGGAGTGAGTCACATGCCCTGCCAGTAAAACATGAATTCAAAAAAAGTCTTCATTTGCAATATGCTTGTTGAACATTTCATTATTGGCAACGGGCAATGTACATAGAGTAGGCTATGTGCATGCTATATTCATGGAGATGCATTAGACTGTTTCATAGTAAAATTACCATATCCAGCACTGTTGTGCCCTGATGACAAGCTCATTTACTGAAGGTTAATTGTAGGCTGTTTAGTGACCGAGTCTGATAAAGAAGAAATGTAATGGAAACAGCTGTAATGGTCATAACCAGGGTAATTTATGATTATGAACTACAGTATACACACGTCCAAGTTCCCCTTGCTCCAGTAAGTCTACTGCTCCCCCTTCTGGTTCATTTTTGACCTTGAGAAAAAAAGGTTGGTTTCAGTGATGATATTTATCCGCATATCCGCATGATATATATTATGCCGTCTACACAAGCAGTCAGACACTTCAAATGAGGGATTTTAAACTTCGGTGTAGATTTACATTTCCGCTTTCATTTGCTCAGTTCTTTTTACTTTCATGCATGAACTCTTTTGATCAGGCAGCTTTATAGGCATACTCAGAGAAGAGAACCCTCTTTGATCATTTGGCGCAGTAGGCCTATTATTATCTGAAGAGTTGTCTTGATCATTTGGACACAGAGATAAGTCGATCCATGTCGCAGTTACTAAAAATTAAATAGGAAAATGTGAAACAAAATATTTGTTCATAAAAAAAATCATAGGGGAAATTTAACCTTCAGGCCTAATGATCACTTAACCATTCTTCTGTACTGGATTTTTTTTCGGTAGTTTGCATTCCTGTCGTGTTTGTAGTGTGTTTAAGTAAACGGAAATATGGTTGTGATAATATGATCAGTGGGTGATAACAAACCATTTAAATGCTTATGCATGCTGTGATGAGTCGTGGATTTCTCTCTTGCGTTTTTCCACCAACAGCCCGCACATGACTGGTCCACTGTGATGACGTACGCAAGGGTATATAGTAATCGGCCTCCACATTTTTTCCCTCCCCAAACCCCGGCTGTTAGTGCTGTGTGAGTGCGTGTGTGCTCCTGAGCTTGCCTCGGCACACATTATATAAAAAATCTAAAAAACAAAAAAAAACTTAAAAACCTTAAAAACTCCAAAAAATCATTTTTCTTTTTATAATAAAATCGGTGAAGCAGGAGTCGCTTATCGTGTTCAAGACGGTACGATACGGGGAGAAGTAACGTTAACGAAATTTTTAAACCGACGTATGTTGCTAGCTAGCTAGTAAGCTAATCATCGGCTAACGTTACCAGCGAATTCGAAAGGCCTTGCTGCTGGCATTCATTTACGATACGTTTATCCGGTCCTATTAGCGATCTATTTAAGTACACCGAACAGGTTGTATCTTGACCGTTATAGTATTTTAATATTGATCTATTTTAGTGTCATTGCATTTTACCTTTTAGCATTGTTGAAGTTGCTAGCAGCGTTAGCAGAAAGGCGTATTGAGCTGACGAGCTAACGGCAAGAAGATCCCTCAAACAACGAGTGGTATCAAACCCAGAACGAACTGAAGATTTGACGACTTTTCGCTATAACCACTATATTTGACCAAATCAATTAAACAAAATGAACCCCAGCGCTCCAAGTTATCCGATGGCCTCACTGTACGTCGGGGATCTCCACCAGGATGTGACCGAGGCCATGCTCTACGAGAAGTTTAGCCCCGCCGGGGCTATCCTCTCCATCCGTGTCTGCAGGGATATGATAACCCGTCGTTCCCTTGGCTATGCCTATGTCAACTTCCAGCAGCCTGCCGATGGTAAGATCCATTTTATTTATTGTTACAGCTCATTGTTTGGTGTAATTAAATTATTAAATGACTGTTAACGGTAGCGAACAACGCTAACGTTAGCCAGACATGCTAACATTCTTGCTATCGTTAACGTTACTCGTGGCACGAACGTGTTGCGTACGCACACTGCAGTATGTTAGCCTGCTAGCTTGATAGGATTATGCTGGCCTCCACCTAGCTTAACGTGGATGTCTCGAGAGGCCTAAAGAAGTGGTGTCATGTAGCTCGCACTCTGAGTTAGCTTCATTACCACAGTACTTTGAGGATGGCTGTATAAAAAATATGTTTCAGTGGAATCACTGGTCTAAAACCGAGACTACTCCCCTCATTCACCTATCTGTAACGTTGTATTTGGATGTAAAACATGCTTTCACGATGGAACAAAATTGACGACACCGACATGTGCGAAGACATTTCATGGCATGCGCCATCTGTGTAGCTACTCTGACATGACACACAGCATGGCGCAGCCATGCCGTAGTGAATAGTGAAGCCTTTTCGTGAATCGAGATAAAGAAAGTTGGCTGCCTTAGCAGACCACGCCTAACTATAATCACAAATTTTAGCACATGGACTGTGAAGTTATTTGAACAGTGGTGTTGTGGAGCGGAGTTGTCTGAATGCGCAAATTGGGTGGGGCGTCGTGTATGTGCCAGATAAATGACACAAGGGTTAACATTTATCAATCAGTCTCCACTGTTATTAAAAAGGACAATAGGCAACAAGACAATAAATGTTTTGTCATGATATGGACATAAATTGCCTCTGTTAAAATGATTTAGCTCCTACTAGGAATGTCACCCAGAGCCATAGATACAGAAAATTGCAGTTGTAAGTTGTGTTGATTTGTACATACATATTTCGTTTTGTGTCTTACAGCTGAGCGTGCTCTGGACACCATGAACTTCGACGTCATTAAAGGTAGACCTGTCCGCATTATGTGGTCTCAGCGTGACCCTTCTCTGAGGAAGAGTGGAGTTGGCAACATTTTCATCAAAAATCTGGACAAGTCCATCGACAACAAAGCCCTCTACGACACATTCTCTGCTTTTGGCAACATCCTGTCTTGTAAGGTGAGTTATCGGTGTCATCGCTGTGTGGAATGGGTTGTTCTGTGTTGTCCAAACTCCTTTTACATGCTTGAATGAGTAGGTTTACAAATGTAAAACGTTTTGTGCTTTCAAATCTCCATTTAAGGTGGTTTGTGATGAGAATGGCTCGAAGGGCTATGGCTTTGTGCACTTTGAGACTCAAGAGGCAGCGGAGAGAGCCATTGAGAAAATGAATGGCATGTTGCTCAATGACCGCAAAGTGTAAGTGTGTTGAATTTGTATTTAGTTGAGATGCATGCATTAGGTACTACCATCACTTATATTGAGTGTGAATTTGTGCTGCAATTTGTAACATGATTTGTGTATACTTGCGTCATGTACAATGTGTTCCATGTTGGCTAACCCTTTTTATTACTATTAATCCCCTAATGCACCGTGTAGAGTACATGTCCAAGTGTTTTTCCTCATGGTTTGGTGTGCATGACTGATCTTGGCTCTAAACTTATGCACCCACAGGTTTGTAGGCCGCTTCAAATCTCGCAAAGAGCGTGAGGCTGAACTTGGTGCCAGAGCCAAGGA
Organism: Sardina pilchardus; assembly: GCF_963854185.1. Taxonomy (NCBI): domain Eukaryota; kingdom Metazoa; phylum Chordata; class Actinopteri; order Clupeiformes; family Clupeidae; genus Sardina; species Sardina pilchardus. The sequence goes on from NC_085017.1 coordinate 11,218,279, forward strand.
GTTTACCAATGTGTACATCAAAAACTTCGGCGAGGACATGGATGATGAGAAATTGAGGGAGCTCTTCAGCAAATATGGTGATTTCACATGTTAACAAAAATAAGCCCAGCTTTGGGAAAATGTCACATGTAACAGTTGCACTGAGGTGCATTTTATAGTAAAAGACTTGTACTTTCTAAGTGTCTTGTAAAGATCCTGTAAAATTGATGTGACATGTAGTGATGGTAGAATTAGGAGAAGAGATTTGAGACATCGGCATATAGTAGATGTGCTCACACGAGCTTGACATGTTTGAATGCTGGGAGCCAGCAGAATGGCTAGATTGTAAGCAGTCTTTGATGTGACTGAAGGTGAAAAGTCAATTCAGTGGTGCTGATCAAACCTATATACTTTTACTTCATAGGCAATTCCATGAGCATTCGCGTGATGACAGATGATAGTGGCAAGTCCCGAGGCTTTGGTTTTGTCAGCTTTGAGAGACACGAGGATGCCCAGAGGGTGAGTCATCATAATTTTTTCCCCCAGGTTTCGGAGTTGCTCTATGGGAAATATGCCTTCAAGCTTGGCATTGCAAAACTATAATGTTATGAAAGTTGTGTGCGACAACCACGACCACTGTAACTCAGTTGAATGGCAGGTTTGACCACCTTTGCTGGTAGTGTTTTATTGTTAATATGTGGTCCTCTTCCTCGGTCAGGCTGTGGATGAGATGAACGGAAAGGAGATGAACGGGAAGCTCATCTACGTGGGCCGTGCCCAGAAGAAGGTGGAACGCCAGACAGAGCTCAAGCGCAAGTTTGAGCAGATGAAGCAGGACCGCATGACCCGTTATCAGGTACGCTTCAGCCGTTCTTGCACCAGAGGACTGTGGGTGCCTCTCAACATCTCTCCTCGATCCTCGATGCTTGATCCTCGTGGGGCATTCCCACTGATCTATAACTAAAACTGGATAGACTATCCCATTGTTGCCGCCCCCTCTCTCTTTATGTAGATCAGTGAGGATCGAGGCCCGAGGAGGAAGGGAGGATGTATAAACATCGGCACCCTTTGACAAGATTTGGGAAAGATTCTTCAGAAGACTGCAATCTGTCAAGAATCTTTCCCAAATCTTGTCAAAGTCTTCGGATGTATGGGTAGCATTAGTTGCACCCCTTATCCAAGGTTCTCAGAGTTGCTCTTGGGGTCTTTCTGCTCCTCATGCAGATTGAGAACTTAAAGTATGCACACAAAGTAGCCTAAACGCATGATCCTTTTGCAGCCTTGTCAAATTCAGTGTCTCCTGCTCAGTGGACCACACTGGCCAAAATGGCTGCCACAGTAATTAGTAACCCATGGGCTCTACGTCCTTTGTAGTGGGATGCTGGAGATAGATGGATTACTGACAGACCCTCCCTATCACATTTATTGAAGGCCGAAGTGAAAGCTTATTTACATGTATTAGGAGTTTACTGCTGGAGTGACGCTAATACTTTTTTCCCCCCTCTCTTGCTTCAGGGAGTCAACCTTTACGTGAAAAATCTTGACGATGGCATTGATGATGAGCGTCTGCGCAAGGAGTTCTCTCCATTTGGTACCATCACCAGTGCCAAGGTATGAGCATTTATTTTTCAGAGTCGTATTTCTGGGGAAAGTATGTCAAGCATATGTTCTGCCTGTGGGGGGAGAAAAAAAAATCTGAAGACCCGCCCTCTCGAACAAGCCTATTTCTCCTTCCACTTCAGGTCATGATGGAGGGTGGCCGCAGCAAGGGCTTCGGTTTTGTGTGCTTCTCCTCTCCCGAGGAGGCCACCAAAGCTGTGACTGAGATGAACGGACGCATTGTGGCCACCAAGCCGCTCTACGTGGCGCTGGCTCAGCGCAAGGAGGAGCGCCAGGCCCACCTCACCAATCAGTACATGCAGAGGATGGCCAGCGTCCGGGCCGTGCCCAATCCAGTCATCAACCCTTACCAGCCCGCTCCACCATCCGGCTACTTCATGGCTGCCATTCCACAGGTAAGGGTTGGACTCGTGCGTCAGGAATGTAGTGCATCTAGTCAGGCACTTCTGCCGAATTGCATAGTCAACTTGAGTCGTTGTTTATGCCAACTATATGAATACCGTAATATCCCAACTATTAGCTGCAGTTTATACATTGATTTCGCCAAAAATTCTTCAGCTATGAGAGTAGTACACGGGGACAGTTAATATGGTATTAATATAGTTTTGTTTCTTTTAACTTGCATAAAAGCATTGTCCTCTCACTCATACACAATACGGCTAATGCACAGGAAATGATTGTAGACAACTCCATTGTTTATGCCAGCCCTATGAATAATTGAACGTTATTTTCTACTGCTTTTGTAGGCTCAGAACAGAGCGGCGTACTACCCCACCAGCCAGCTGGCCCAGCTGAGGCCCAGCCCCCGCTGGACGACACAGGGCGTCAGACCACAGCGTAAGTTCCTTATTTCATGTGGAAGTCTGGCGTTTCAAAGCGTCAACTCGACAGTCTCACTTGGGAACAGCTTAGTACGAATCTGTAACTTTCCTTGACGAGGTTCTAGACTTAAAATGGCGGCTTCTTTTCATCTCTGCAGACTTCCAGAACATGCCAGGTGCCATGAGGGCCCAGCCACCACGGCCACAGACCTTCAGCACCATGAGGCCAGCCTCCCAGGTGCCTCGCATGGTGTCCACTCAGCGCGTTGGTGAGTGTCTTTTGTACTCTGCGTGTATGACAAGTTGAATGTATGCTGTCTTGTTATGTCAAGTTTATTGGTATAGCGCATTTCACACAGAGGTCATTCAATGTGCTTTCACACAGAGGTCATTCAATGTGCTTTACATGAACAAAAACCAAACAGTAATAGCAGATAAAAGCATAGATGAGCAAAGAGTAGTAGTAGTAGTAGTAGTAGTAATAATACTAAAAAAGATAATAAAAAACAAAGTATAAATCAAGGTAAAATCATTTAACAATAAAGAATAATTAACAAGAAATTTGCTGCAAAGTGTAAAGCTAACTTTTTTTTCCCCGCCTCTTCAGGCCAGGCTATGGGTCCTCGCCCTGCTACTGCAGCAGCGGCGGCGGCAGCAGCCCCAGTGCGTGGCGTGCCCCAGTACAAGTACGCCCCTGGAGTGCGCAACCCCCAGCAGCACATGAACACCCAACCACAGGTTGCCATGCAGCAGGTAAACGCTCAAGAAAACACTTGTAGATATATTATCAGTGTGTAGAATTCTGAAGTCCAACAAGTGCCACTGTAGGGGGGGGGGGGGGGGGTCAGTAGTTTGTTTCATTGACACCTAACTGGGCTATTTTGCTCTTGCCTATTGTTTTAAACTGTTTTAAACGTTGACATGATGGTCCTTAAGTTGTGGTGTTAAACTTATGACTGCGTAATCTAAACATTGTATTGGGGTGTTTCCCTTGCAGCCTGCTGTCCATGTGCAGGGCCAGGAGCCTCTGACCGCCTCCATGTTGGCAGCTGCCCCTCCACAGGAGCAGAAGCAGATGCTGGGTAAGTCTAACGATACGGTGTAACTAATTACACATTAATTGTCAATCATGGTAGATCGTGTGAAGAGCCATGCATAGGACATTTCAGGCCCTAAACTGTCTCTCTCTCTCTCTCTGGCCGCAGGTGAGCGTCTCTTCCCGCTGATCCAGAACATGCACCCAACCCTGGCTGGAAAGATCACAGGAATGCTGTTGGAGATCGATAACTCTGAGCTGCTCCACATGCTGGAGTCTCCAGAGTCGCTGCGCTCTAAGGTCCGTGAAGCTTATTTATTTACTTACTTACTTACCTACTTACTTGCTTACATTCTGGCAAGTAGCCGTGTATTAAGCAGGGTAATGTATAGACCGCCGATCATTATCGGGAAAATAAGTCCCTTTGCTGCGCGTCAGGTTCCGGTTCGCCCCGTCGGGACAAATTTCCAGATAGTGACCGGTGTTCTATGCATTATGCCTTACATAATTCATATACTTTCCGTAATGTCCTGTAAAATGTTGACTTCCTTTTGTCCAAAAAAATGTTCAGTATTATTCATTTTTGTGCTCAACTGTTCATTTTTCTTTAGGTTGATGAGGCCGTGGCTGTGCTCCAGGCTCACCAAGCCAAAGAGGCAGCCCAGAAGAATGTGCCCAACTCTGCTGGTGTTCCAAGTGTCTAAGCCAAGGTGAGGAGCCCATCTTTTCAGCATATGTGCTGTTGATATTAATTATCATGTGGTCAATTTAATTGTCCCCTGTGGATGAATGAAATGATTTGAATTTGAATTGAATACCCATAGAAAACCCATTTGTTCTCTCTGTTTTATAGGAATGGGGAACCTTGAAACTTGCTTCACCGAGGAAAATAAAAAATTAAACATTGAAAAAATGAAAACACACAAAACATTGCAAAAAGATCTTAAAACATTTTAAAAAAAGGAAAGGAAACTAGGTCAGCCAGGTCTGGAGATGAGAACGCTAGGCCTTGTTTATTTTAAAATAAAAAATGGAGAAAAAAAAGAGAAAAAATTTTAAAACATAAAAAATGTAAAATCTGCGGTTAAAAAATATTCCAGAAAATGGGTTTGCAGCCCAAAAGCATTCCTTCCTTGTTTTATTCCTTTTACTTTGTGAAGGCCAAGAGCATTGGCTCTGAGTGGACAGGAGAGGGCTGAGAACTTGGCATTGTGAAGTTTCTCTTGAATTAAAAATTTGCTTGCTGAAATAAAAACCTATTAAAACATATGGAAGTTTTCTTGTATTTATTTGTATTTTTTTATGTATATAGTTGAAAGCACACATTGATGCACTACTGGTCAAACGTTTGGGGTGACTTAAAAATGTCCTTGTAATCTGATATGATTTGAATAGGCTAACTGAGAACATTGAAGAACCCTTTAGCAATTATGTAACCACATAATATAATCTAAAAAATGCTGCCCTGATTTAAAAAAAAAAAAAAATTAAAGCTGATCTCAGCTGGTCTGTCTATAAAAGTGACCCCAAATCTTTGAGTGGCAGTGTACGTCCTTCAATTCCAGATGACAACATGAAAATACTTGTACGTTAGGCCACAAGATTTACATTCCTGACTCTTGTGTGTCTGGATTTCGCTCATATGCCTTCTGAAGCTGTGAACATGGAAATGGTGCAGTCCATAAGCCAAGATTGACCTAGATCCCTCAGAGGGCCTGTCGTCCAAGCTGTTGGCAGTGCCTTCTATTGTAGATGTATGAATTGAACTTGTGCAATAGCCTGGCTCTGTCTGTAGTATCTTCATTTTTATTTTGTGATACTAGTCTGGCTTTTCCCCCATTGTTTTGTTTCTTCAAGTCACTAGGATGACTGACTAGTCAGGATGTTGGTTTCGAAAGTGGCTGTGGTAAACCGTAGTAACAATGTCTACAAACCTCTAAATTGTAGTTGGAATGTGAACATTTGTGCAGACAAGGTAAATAAGTTCTTTCCTGACATGCACTTTGTAAAAGTGTGACAAGTAGGAATAAAAGTTTAGAATCCCATATTCCAATGGTTCACAACTTGAAACTTGATGAGTAATGAAACCCGGCTACACATCATGAAGTCCCAATTTACCTAGATGGTTGCACTGTGAAATTAAGTGTTTTCCAACTTGACTGAATTGATCAAATAGTGCCAACTGAAAGAGGAGAGGTGTCATATATTTTGCATCTCCAGTGATTGTCATCTTAGTGGTCCCCTTGCTACAATATCATGTTTGTTTCTTTACAGTTTTCCAGTCAAGCTTACAGTACTCTCCACATGTATTGGTAATGCTGATTTTATTTTTATTTATTTTTTTTTTATTTTTTATTTTTTTTTAAATGTATCAAAAATAAGATTTTAAGAATCAAACACTGAAGGGAAGTACATTTGTGGTCAGAGGTGAAAAAAAGATTTAAAGACATTGCAGATGTTTTGTTCAACCCGCTCTTGTCCTCTGCGTTCTAGCGGATATTGATATCGGTATGTTAACAGCACACATTTTTGCTATGCCAGAGGTAAGGTAGATAGCTTCAATTGACACCTGGATCACCCGGAAGGGCAAAGATTTTCCTTTTTGAATGTGAACTTAGAGGCCTATAGATATTTTTAGCAAACACGTGCCACAGTTCTCCCTGCCACATCGCTGAAAGTGACCTGGAAAATTATCTCTAGTAAGAAAGTGGGAGCACTAATCTGTGGGATACAGTGTATTGCTTTTATCAGTGACTTTCTGCTCTCTTTACATTGTTATTTGACAGAGACACTCATACAAAGTGAGTCCAAGGGCAAGTTGTTATCTTGCTCACTTGTTGATGTATCCTTCATAATGACTGAATGAAAGGCCCTGAACTACACCTTATCTGCAGTTCAGTGCAATACTCATGGCAGCTTCACCCATATCCATATCTTGAGTTGAATAGAAAATGGTTCCAAAGTCAAACTAAGTAGGTCTGTGTCAGTGTGTCAGTGATACTCTTTTTATGTAGTTTAAGATTGAATATGCATTTTAAGACCCCTAGCACACTTGCTTACTATGCTAACAATGTTCTCCACAGGCAGGCTGCTAGGTGCAAAGGACATAAGGCCTTGTAAGCTCCAATGTAAAGCCATGGACACAGTAGACATAATGGGTGATATGTAATATCGCTTAGAACCACTAGGGGGCACAACAGCCACCAGTTGTCTTTCCAACATGGATATAGGCCTAGTCGTCAAACCCAGTGGAACAAAATGTTGGTTACACATTAGTATTTCCTCACCATTATGTGAAAGAAATTGGTTTGAGGAATCAGTACTTCATGCAATAGCTCAAGTGGAAAGTAAGTAGGCGTAATAGTTGAATTATGTCATTTAATTTAAGTAGAGACTGTTCAGTGTTGTTGCTGTCAAATGTGTTGATCCGAAGTCAAGATCTTAATTACTTTTTCAAGAAACAGTATCACAGATATGCCTCATGTATTCATGTCTCGGCCAAAGTGTGTGTGTGTGTGTGTGTGTGTGTGTGTGTGTGCGCGCGCTGAAGGATGTGGTTTGATGTCAGCCATTGACCTGGTCATCATGGAGGGAACAGTAGGTCTTTTGTTTGTGCATTAATGATAGCGGTGGAAACCTGGCTAACCTAGCTGCATCAGACCATTTCTCAGTGGCATTGTCTGGAAACATGCAATTGGAGAGAGCTATTTTCCCTTCAGAAAGCAATGACAGAAGATCTAATTGACAACCAGAATGTGGTTACTGTTAGGAGAAGATTCCACAAGGCATTTTGCCTTGTCGAAAGCAATGTGGTTTAAGTTGAGGAAAAGTGTGCAGGATGCCTGGTATAGGGCCTTGTTTAGATCAGTCATACACCTTGTTTTCCTATTGTGTCCATAAGTTGAAGATATTGGAACTGACACTAGACTGGACTGCCTAACCCAAACTGATTCCAATGGTATAGCTTTCCAGACCAGCGCCGGATGACCTTTCATTTTGACATTTTTCTTCCTAAACTGTGAGAAATTACATAGAATTATATCCTAACCTCATTTGTAATGGGGCCATTGGTACACTGCCTTTAGTTATTCACAGCTACATGTGGCACTGTTTTTGTTTGTTTATTTAGACCTGTTATTTAAAGCCGTGCATTTGACTTGTTTATGAAATTATGGCACCACCTGCATTCAAAGGTGACAGAAATCTAGTCACAAATCATTCCCAACCTCTTCTAGCAGTCGACCCTATTTTGATCCAAAATGATGGTGTCCCTTATCATTCACGTCACAAGAGAGAGCGCAAGTCATGTCTGCTGTAACATCCAGACAAGAGCCGGTTCTTTCATTTTCCATGCTCCACCACCCCCCACCCCCCTGCCAAGTAGGCTGAAATTAATGTTTCCCGAGATTTGGCCCCAAGTGTTGCCCAGGGCACCCATAGTGCCCCCTTATGTCATTGAGTATTGTGATCAGCAAATAGTTTCATTTACACACACAAGAGTTGGCAGAGATATTGACCTCATAAGGGCAGGGGGTCATGCCACTTACTTGGAAGCACATCAGTGTACCCTATAGCGCATATTGGGGTGTAAATCATCACATCTAGCAGGAAGTGAGTAAGTGTAAATGTCATGGGTTGCAGACCACAGGTGCTCGGGCCCACCATTGCCGGTTGCAGCTATATTTTATCCAGTATATTTCATGGTCATCAATCTGTGTATATTGCCAGTAAAAAGCAAGAAAACACTGACTTAATAAACCCTGACAACAATTTTGACGTTAGACAAGCCTTTGTCTCTCTTTGGTATCTCGGTTCAATGCCATGATCTCTTTAAATTTGTCATCACTTTGCAAGTCAACAAAATGGATCAGTTAAACAGGCTGTGTGAAATTTTATCATGGTGAGTCATGGCAAGTACTGGGAATAATTCCCACTGGACCGTGAATTCATGATTAACTTATTTCCACATTAGCAGCAAGGGGAGCAGGTTGCTGCTTGTGACTGTGACTGAAGGGCTTGAAACAGGAAAAAACTGTCGTATGTGTAGCTCCCGTCACTGTTCACATAATCTCAGGTCTGACATAATGGGAGACAGGTGGTCAGACTGCATAAAACACGGAGAGCTGAGAACTCTGACTCATGCTGCTTGCTCTCTCATTTCCACTCCCTCTCATTTAGTCCGTCTCACTTTTCCCTGTGACTGCCTCTTTCTTCCAATCTACTCCCCCTCCCCTGGTGGCACTTGGCGTCTTCAAGATAACCTCCAATAAAGTGCAGTGCAGTTATATTGCAGTTTTTGAAGTACAGTGCAGTAGTACAATAATATTTTCATGTCTGAAATATTTATTTCTGCAGTAAAGTACAGTACGCAATGCCATTTTTTTTCATGTCCAAAATTATTTGCGGTTCTTATTTTCCTGCATAAGAACTGCAAATAATTCCTCCAAAAGGGCATTTTTAATATACTTTGGGGTTAAAAGGAATTGACAGCCTTTTGTGCAATTTTGTAGAAAACTTTGGATTTCACTTCCACGCCAAGTAACATTTCATAGCCTGCGGTAATCTGGTTTTCACAACGCTCCTTCCAACAGCAATGTTTGTGGTTAAGGCGGTTGCCATAGTTGTAAAAGCTGATGCATTCAACCAATTAAATGGGCACTATTATTCATTTATGGCTTCAATTACCACACTGTCAGATTTTCCTTTCTTTACAAGGAATAAAGAAGCTGATTGTATGCATCTACATAGATATCACTATGTATTTAGCATATGGCTATTTGTGAATTTATCCATAAAGTCCACAGTTAATTCAATTAATTTTATTTTGAATAGTATGACACCAAATGTATTCCTCATTTAGCTGAATGTTTGTTGACTTAGAGTTAATTACATTTTCCTAAATAAATCAGGAACTTCTCTTAAAAGCATTTTAAATATTTAATTGTTGACCAATTTGAGACATGACTTTACTTCAGAAAATGTTTCCAAAACTCACAAACACACAACCATCTGTCAGAATTTCCTGTTCAGAACATGATGTTCAAACAGTTAACTATATAGTACAGTCCTGGCCTTATCCGATATACAACACAATGCTCTCCAGCGGCTCACTTCCTCCTCACTCTTACGTTTCCAGTCGCTCAGCTCAATGGGTTTCGCTGGAATAGGAATACAATGTCCCCATTACTATGCCTGATGACCTCACCTCAGCAGTGCTTTCTGGCTAATGAACAACTGTTTCAAAATTTAAAAAAAAATAATCCTCAGTTCACATTGCATATTGACATTAGCAACACCATCTTAAAGACATGATGCAGATATAATGGTTAAGTGACTTTTACAGTATATGTTTTGTTTCTCTTTTACATTTCAGGCCTTCGAAGCTATATTTACACTCTGTTATGGGCAGCGTTTTTTTGACAACAGGCTCTAAAGTTTGTGAATTGAGGCGACCAGTTTTGAGAAGTAAATGTTGTTCTTGCCCATATCTCATCTGCCGAAGTCTTGGGTCATATGTTGCTCAAAACCTGTATATTTAGATTAATTGTACCTTTCCAGGACAAGTTATAGGCATAGAGCACCTACATGTCTGCATGGTGACGATGCACTACAAGTTGGATTGTCCCTCTCCTTGCGGCGAATAAAACATTTTGATTGGTCCACAGTTAAGTTCTCTACTTCTTCCTCTCACATATTCATGTACACAATTTGGAAACTTATGGACATTAGCACATGAGGTCATGAAGATTCTGAGAAATCATTGGCTTGTCTGCTGTTCTCTAATTTTAACTTTGGTACCAAGTGTATATGTTGCACTGTTGAATAGGTTTGTGTTGTATGCTTCACTGAAGTGCCACATCTGCTGCACTGATCCTCTGTGATCTCTGTTGCCATGGTGAAGAGAGGAAGGCAACTCACATGCATGGACATGTGGTTTCAGCTCCAGACAGAACTGAGCATGCCCATAATCCATGTGATCCCTATACACTAGTCCTCCTACATTTGCTGTTGAATTGGATGGCAAGTTCTTTAAGTGCTGAACATTTTCTACACTTTGTTTATAGATTACTATTATCACATTAGTTTGGCCTATAGCCACTGTGATCTGTGGTTAAATGCTCTAAAAATAAACCTTACTTACTTACTTACTATCTTTATGTAGGCTAGTTGCATGTGGATGAGTATTGAAGTCACAGACACTACAGCATGTAAAATATGCATTTCAGAGGTCAGCTGAAATTGCTTGGCTTGACAGGTACTTCAACACAGTGGACTTCGCTGTTATCATTCTGTGTCCACATGCTCATCATTCATCATTTGCATGTTTACATCAGTTATGACATATTAGCTTTATTTTATCACAATTTTAGCACAAGTGAAATGGTAGGCCTATGTGATGGCATATACCTCTAAATGCATGAATGACACAAAAATACAGGGTTTAACCAGAGAGGGTTGAAGCGGAGTGGTTAACATTCATGTCTGTTGACCTAATACACGTTGCAACGTCCATCGTTGATTTTGGCTTAGCCTAAGAAGAGAATTCTATTGAAACAATATGATGCTGTTTGACAATACTAGTTTACATGTTCTGTGTTGATCCAAATGTGTCAAGCTGTGAGACAGGGGGCCTGAACATAGGCCTACGTATGTGTTGCTGGTCAGACAGGGAAATTCATTCTGCTTCATATGCCCAATTGGAAAATTACATTGATTTACACCATGTGTGTGTGTGTGTTTGTGTGTGTGTGTGTGTGTGTGTGTGTGTGTGTGTGTGTGTGTGTGTGTGTGTGTGTGTGTGTGTGTGTGTGTGTGTGTGTGTGTGTGTGTGTGTGACTGAGTGTGTGTGTGTGTGTGTGTGTGTGTGTGTGTGTGTGTGTGTGTGTGTGTGTGTGTGTGTGTGTGTGTGTGTGTGTGTGTGTGTGTGTGAGTGAGTGAGTGAGTGAGTGAGTGAGTGAGTGAGTGTGTGTGTGTGTGTGTGTGTGTGTGTGTGTGTGTGTGAGTGAGTGACTGAGTGTGTGTGTGTGAGAGAGAGAGAGAGAGAGAGAGAGAGAGAGAGAGAGAGAGAGAGAGAGAGAGAGAGAGTCCTCTAGTCTTATTCTAATGAAAAATACAATATTAACATTAATATATGGGGTCTGGATGCCATTCATTAAACTGAGTTGAACCACAGCAGTAAATCACAGCAGTAAGGGGGTGATAAAGAATTAAACTCTGCCAGAAAATGATGTAGACTGCACTCTGCCGTCAAGATTTTGACCAGGGTTCATTATAACGCGATAACACGAATCTATAAGTTTGCCTATCTGTGTTCTCGCGAGAGAATTTGAACTCATTTGTAAAAGGAGAGAGAGGGTGGTTTCTGTGAGTCAGAAAGGGTACGGGACAGGGAGGTGCCGAAGCGCTGGAAGTTTTTTTGGGGAAGAAAAATAGTAGTCAAGCTCTAGTAAAACAGGCAGATTTTTAAATTTTGTTTTGCTGTGTGCAGCATCTTTTGTCCTAGGAATGAAATGCTGTTACACGGATGACTTGAAAGGTATGTTGGTTAAGGTTAGCGTCATTGTCTAACGTTATCTAGCTTCTACAGCTTCCGACAGAAAACGGCTAGCTAGCAGATAACTTAACGTTAACAACAGGAGAAGTTCAGGTGTTCCAAAATAAGCTAACGTTAGTTGACTATGTTTTATCATAACGTTGACTAGTTAATCCATACCAAATTTAACTTATTGTAGTTTTACTTTAAACACAGACAGATCTCTGATGCTAATTTTACTGGTTTCTCAGGACAATCGAGGTGTTTAACTAGCCTAAACACTGCTCTGTGAGTTAACGTTAGCATATTATTTAGATCACGACAGCTAACGTTAGCTAGCAAGTTGAATCTGGTAAATGGCCATAAAGCAGACCACAGCTCTGCCGCTGTGTCAACGTTAGTTGACGTTGTTGGCTTAGCACTAGGTGAATGTACAGGTAGGGGTCGAGCTTGTGTTTAACAGCTAACTTAACGTTAACGTCAATAGCTCATGGTGCTTTGTTTATGTGGAAATGGCGAACTAACCATCTCGTAATATCATAAATTCACAAGCTATTGAGCAGGGTCCTGGATATATGAGTAAGTATCATAATCAAGGTTTATACTACAACTGGGTATGATTTGTTAAAGTAACGTTTACATTAGATAGCTTGCTGGAAACTGTGGACGTGTCATCACGCTAACGTTAACATACAAACATTAACGTTAGCTAACGTAATGTTAGACTGTTAACTTGTGCTAGCATTGTTTTTCACTTTTAATGTCCTGTTGACGTTAACGTATCTTAATTATTGTTATTTATTAGTAGTTAGGCAGTTGACTTTCATGGACAAACATATCTCAAACTTTGTCGTTGTTGTTTGGTAACGTTATATCGCTAACGAGTTCATGTTTGTTAACCTCCACCAGCTTGTTGTCAGTTTAGCCAGCTAACGCGACTTTATCGTTCTGTGTGCTCATTTAGCTACTGGATTCTAATGAATATGGACATGTATTCGGACATTATCACTTATAATGTTTTTTCAACTGGCTTTTATTCGTGAATAGTTTTGCCTACTCTGCCTTGTTAAGCGTTAGCTAACGTTATAAGTTAGCAGTTATCGGGCTAACATTAGACATTATATACGAACGTTACTGCTAGCAAGCTAACTTGGCAGCTAACACTAGATGTAGTGATAACGCAACTTTAAAACAATTGACGTTATTAAGATTGCTTGTGGGGTCGTTTGTCATCCCCTGGTAGTTTGTTCTCATGTCGGACACAACCGGTAAATCCCTTGCACAAATGTTGTACAAAGTCTAGCTCGTCAGATGCATATCGCCTCTTCGTGGTGATTCTTCTTTGCTCAGAAATTAGCTGACGTAAAGTGCATCTCCAAATGACGAATGAACATCCTTTTGATGCTAGATAACCGAATATCTATTCCAACCAAACGAGTCATTTGCTGTCAACGACTAACGACAGCACTGTTGTTAAGTCACAGCAGTTTTCTCGGCCAAACCTTGTCCGGCGGAATGTTTTTTTTTTTTTTTTCCACCTTCCTTCTTGGCATAGGTTTGACCAAATGCACGGTTATGTCCCGACGTCTACACATTGTGCACAGAAAAGCCTGAGGCTATTTGTTATGCTAGTGGACTGCGTATACAAGCTGATTGAAACTTGTTTGTTTTGATGGTGCAATACTTTCTGTAACCCGTTCTTAAAACGACGAATGCCATCCCTGAGTTGGATATGCCCTGAAGTAGTCGTGCTCTTTTAGTATGGCATTCTATGTTTGATCTGTTTGCGGACTTTTAATCAGTCATGCATTTGTTGTCCTCCTTGTGGGTTCTGAAAACACTGAACCCTTTATGCTTCCAATACATAACCCTTCTGTCAGATGAGCAGACTGATGGCAACGCTGAACTCCACACAGTTTGGCTGTGTGTGAGTGTATGTGCAGGCCAGTTTTATAGGTCTTCTTCATCTGTGGAGATCTCCCCACACAGCTGGGCTCTTTGGTGTTTTGTTAGTTATGAGAGTTGTTGGTGGGGGATAAACCCCCAACAACCAGCTGGTGAAGACACATGGTGCTAAGCACAGGAGATAATTGTTTACACCCCATTTGTTCCTGTCTGAGAAAATGTCACACTTTTTCCACCTAAATCTGCAGCATCCGAAACTCAAAATGTTTCCTTATAGCCTGTTCGGCGCAGGCCACAAAGGGCAGTATTAGACTCCTGTAGACTGCACCATTCATCAGATCAGTGTCTGTCGAGAAACATTATGTTCACAGGGGCTCTCTAAATTAGTCTGTGTCTGTTGGGGTCAGGACCTTATTAGTGCCATCACTGTTTTACACCACATGGTTTGCTAAGCCTCCTGAGCGGAGCATGTTAAAACAGGCCTCTGGCAGTCATCTGGGGAGCAGCCTCTTATCTAATTCGCCATTACTGTTTAACCGGGCCAATCTTGGTCCTGCACAGCTATTTCTGTAAGGCCAGGGGAGTGACCTGGTGGACACGCATGTCATTCATTCCTGTTGCAACATAGGCATAAGCTTGACGTACCCGTTTGTCAGGCTAGGGCAATCAACAGTTAGCATCCTAAAGCTTTTTATTGCCCATTAAAGACCTAGAATTGTGTTTTGTGCATTGTTTTGTTCTGTGGTTGATTTTGAGGCTTTTTTCCCCCCTTGTATCCTGTAAAAGCATTTTTTTCTTGGCCTTGGTCTTAGGGCTGAGCGATGAATTGATTTTATCGATTAATTCGAATTTGCCGTTTAGAATTTAGTATTTTTAGTATTTATTTGAATGAAATGAGTGGGCTCATGGTTATTTTTGTTCCCACACGCAGACAATATGACCGCAAACAGGGAAGAGCTCGTTCCCAGGATAGGCATAGTGTCATCAATTTAAAAATGGGTTCGGTTTTGTGGTGTCGGATTGAGAACAAAGACCTGCTGCAAAATGTGTTTAAAGGCTGTTGCTATCAAAAATTTTCTCAAGCAGAAGCATGCAGTCGAGATAGAGCCTTGCCAGAACAAACTAGTCGTTGAAACATTTTCAAACTATCCTGTAAGATAATGCTGACCTGAATATGATTTTCAAGTGTTATGGCAGTTGGCAAGTAAACGTCCGAAGTCAGAAGTAAATCATGGGAGTTTTACTGCGCGGGGCACATTCATCTATTGTATATATCCCCAGGTCTTCATGGTCATTCCCTGGAATATTTCTTGGCAGATATATGCTGATTTACCAGGGCAGTGGACCTTGATCTCGGAGCACATATTCCGTCAACATCTAGGTCATCTACCTCTGAAAGAGTTAGGTGTCTGCTGTGATATTTGCATTTGTGATTTCTATCATAAATACACTTAACACAAACAAATTAAAAGATGATTGGGGGGGTGAACAAACAAAAACATTATGCCAAACGGAGCGGAGTGACTCCTCAGCGTGCCCGTAATGTGGTGGCACAACCATTCAAATAAATAATATGTGACCATTTAAAGCGAAATCAGTCGCTTTGCGCACAACGTTATTTTGAGAAAATCAACAATAACAAACTGCCGGGTTAAAATGTTGAATTTCACGTTTTCGCATAATTCGACAGTATACAGTCTGCAGTTTCATATTGTGAACGCATTTCACAGAAAAGCATACGTTTTGACTGTTAAACCCGGCGAAGATGCAAAACATTTGCTGTCATTCCCGTTGTCCACGCGCCGCTTAAAAGGTGATTTCTCCTCTTCTGGCATATCGTGACAGGAGAACCATGTCAACTTTGGATGCGGTTATCTTGGCGATAGTTTGTGTAATACCCTCGATATACATATCGTTGGAAAGCTTAGTTTATGGCCGTTCACGTGAGCACATTAACTTGATTTAGTAAATTTTACCGAAACGACTGGTTTAGCTTTGCAGAGTCGCATATTAGATTGGTACAATATAGACTATAGTGACTCCGGGTACTGGCCTACTTTGGCTAAATAGAAGCGTGGTGGTCTTGAACAGTCCAATCGTTATAACATGGGGTCAGGTGCACTTGAGCGTCCAACCAGGCCTTAGATCTCTGGAAGCACGGGTCAGCTGTGGTACTGTGCGGTGTAGACCATAAAGACAGCAGGGCAGCAGTTCGGCAGAGCTTTAACAGCGAGAGATCCTCCATCGCTAGTGTGAAATCTTTCAGAACTCCAGGTGCTTGCCAAGGCATCTAGCATGGCAGCTCAGCAACAGGTCGGTAGACATTAGGAACAAGTTCTCACAGGGGCAAGACACTAATGTTAGTATCGTCAAGTTCCAGCCGATCTCAGACCACACGCTGGATGTGCAATACAATGACATGTCATACAACAATTTTCAAAGCTGTTATTTTGCTGTGGTGCTGTGATTTGAACGCAATTTAGCATGTTTGCTCCTTGTATTTGTATATTTGTGTTTTTCAGACCATGATGTATCCAGTTCTGTGATGCCTAGACATTGGTTGTGCTTTTTTCATTGATTTCAAAGTGGCGTAGCTTAAATATTTAGCTTTTGCTGGGCATTCGTCATCCTGCGGCAGGAATCTGGTCGAGCTTAACCACCGTCAGTTTGTTTGGTAAACACCAGTTAAATGGCAACCCAACAGCCCACAGCTCGCCACCGTCTCACTCTTCCTTGCACGGCAGCACAACAGTGGAAAAACCTCAGGGCTTATTTTGGTGCTCAGCTGACTGGGCTCTGGCAGAACACTCCAACCAGAGCGATGCCGATTTGTTTGTTCTCCCCTTTGGATCGGCTCCCTCTGTCAGCATCCACCCAGAGCTGCTATGAAGCGAGACTGGAGGGCCGCAGGAAGCAGGAGGGACCTGGATGCCGTCCGGGGTACTTTCTCCCGTGTTTTGGAGTCTCGCCGCCGGCACTCACTGAAATCTGCACGGTCATGATGAGGAAGTGAGCTCTCCGAGAGTGAGGAATGCTGCAGGAAATGCCATTCTTAAGCACATTACCGAAAACCTCACCACAGCTCGCACAAGTACATTTGTCTGGGCACTCTGCCTGTTCTTATTTCTATGTGCGTGCATAGACATTGGCTTGTATTTTCCTGTTTTGTGGTGTGGCCAGGTGGCTGCAGCCTTGAGACGTCGAGGTGTGTTTGTGTGTGTGTGTTTGTGCTAGGGAGAGTGTGTCTGTCTTGGAGTTCCGTTTGTAGTGCTTCTGACAAAGCTTGCACACTCTGGAGGTTGGGAGGAGTTTCCCCTACAGCACAATGAGGCATTTATATATTCAGCTACAAAACAGCACTGCCCCCACAGGCCTGACTTGAACTCCAGCAACCCCATACAGCACTTCAGTATATCTGCAATTCTGCATATTACTGTAGACATGCTTTCACACGCATTACTTGGTCTTCTAAGAATTCAAACGCTTGTACTGAAACTGAGACAATTTAGGAGGAAGTTCTAGATTACTTCTAATATAATGTCCTTCCACTTCCCAGTCAAGAGAAAGAGCAATTAATCAGGGGATGGATAAAGGAAGAGAAGAGGGGAATAGAAGGAGAAGGAGAGGGAGAAATGGGAAGAGAGGAGCTGGAAAGACTCGTAGCTTGTATCTCCAGATATCCAGGCCTTAATGGCGCAGCCTCCCAGTTCATTGTATTTTATTGGATTATGTTCTGGCTCTGTTCAGTGTTCTTTGGAGTGGTTTCCCCTCGTTACAGTCTCCACAGCCTCTGTGCAGGAGCAGCTTCATGCCTAAATGTTTCCTGCAGTCTCAGTGGTGTGAGCTGGGCTGCAGAATCAGGGTCTCTTGCCCAGCAAGCCCCCCCCCCCCAAGCACACACACACACACACACACACACACGCGTACATACACGTGTGACTCACACGTACACACTTACAGCACTTTCGCTCAGTGGTTTGGCAACACCAAACATACACATTCACCATTCACATACACAAACATGCACTCCTGTGTCTGTGCCAGACCTCGCTGGGCTCCTCAGCTGACTGCAGAGTTCTATCCCCCCCCCCCCCTCTCCTCTTTGTAATTACTCAAGAATTGTGGACTCTGGTCACGTGGCTTTGTGGATTCTGAAAAGGGCTGCACGAACACTGTAAAAGTTTCCCATTGCTCACATCAAGTGTTTTTATACACACACACACACAGGTTTATAACTGCTGGGCTGAAGGCTATCTTTTCAAGTGCATTTCCAGGTAAAAACATTAGCTTGTGTGCCGTTTTGTGGGAACCTGTTTTTAATATGACAAGATTCGACAAGAAGTCGCTTTGTAGCATATCTGTTCTATGTAGAGACTGTGTTGACTTAGCTTCTCTGCTTTGTCACAGACAGCTGTTTTTCCACGGGGAAAACCCTTCACACGAGGTCACTTGTTCTCTGGAAAACCTCTCTAGTTTGTTTTGAGTTTCCATTTAAAGCACCATTGCAGAATTCTGTAAAATTCTGTGGAGTTCAGTTTGGGACAAATTTGTTGTATAGGCTAGTTCTTATGCAGCACAAACCTTAAATGGACCCAAATGAAGGCCTTGAAGGCCCCACAGAGAAGTGTAAATAGCTGCAGTGTGTTAATTATTCTTTGCAATTAGAGTAACTGAGCTCACAACACACACACACGCCATATGGCGTAGGATCACATGATTTTCCCTTCTATATGGTGTTCAGTGAGCATCCAGTTTGGATGACCTCATTGGTGATGTGTGTATTTGTGCTCAATGTAAAAACATTGAGTTGTGTAGGGCATTTCCATGGTTGAGGTGTCACTAGCTTAACCACAGGGGTGGTCCTCACACTAACCACACAACTGCCAGCTTAGGTGGGGGGAAAAGCACATCCAGATGCTTGATCTTATGGAGACATTTGGTGTCTGGTAGGCCTAGTTGATTGGCCATCTCCTGGGCCCTGATGCTGAAACTAGCGTTGAACAGACATGGATGTCATCTGAGGTTTTGTGTGTGTTCTTCCCTGTTCTGTTGTCATACATTAACACCAGATGGGCTTTTGTCACTGTCTTTCACACCTCAACATTCTTGCGTTAGACACTTTTGCTCCTCCAGCGTTGTGTAGGAGAACTTGCTCATCTTGTTCTTCACCGATGCCGTATTTAGGTGCATTTGCATTGCTCACTCAGTGCGCTCACCTGACTCACTCAAGCTCCCTGTTGTCTTGAGCGGGAGCAGTTGAAACAGTCCAGACACCCAGAGGAGACACACACACACACACACACACTCCTTTCATCGCAATGCTTATATACAGTAAAGAACAAAAGGAATTGCTGTGGCCTGATGAGGCCATTTGATTGGTCACTGAAGAGGTCACTGTTCTCCCAATCATTCTTATCTGGAGCCCTCGAGTGACCCCCTTCATCACTCTCGCACTGCTGTCTCTGTCTGTTTTTCTCCTTTGAATTAGTGCTGTTGTCACAAGCACGACAGCGAAAGACCTCTCCCCTGTTTTCTCTGCTGACAGACCTTCCTCTCTGTCCTGCTTGCGTGGTGCTGATGGGACACTTCGAGGTCTGTGGGCATCTGATAAGCCCAGGACACGTGCTCCGGTCTGCAGACTGCTTAGAGGAGCACGTACCCACTCGCACACCCTGCAGACGCCCTCACAGGGTACTGGAAGACGGGCACGTTGTGATGTCCAGGGTGTTGGGGATGGGTGGTGAGGTGCTCACTTGAGTCAGGCGTAATCCCGAGAGGTCTGACCGAAGGCGTCATGTTCCCCACTTCCCCCCTCCTGTCATGGCAGAGCAAATGCTACTGTGTGCTTTGACCAGAGAGTGTGAAAAAGAATGTGTGTGTGTGTGTGTGTGTGTGTGTGTTGGCATACAGGAGTGAGGGTGATGAGGGGTAGCACCTCTCCTAGTGCTGCCTGTTGGCAGCCTCTCAGCCACATGTGCGCACACAAAAACAGCGGACACGTTGTCCACTAACACAGCAGTCCTTAAGAGCAGTGTAAGGAACGTTTATTTATTTATGTAGAATAATAATACACATTAGTTAGAGACTTTAAAGTTCTCAGACACTGTAACGGAATTCAGGCAGGGGCGATGCCAGTAAAAATGAATAATTATATTTATAATGGCCTCACAAGCTTTACATCTTCCTACCTTTCGTATAATTTGCTGTTGATTTATGGTCTATGGTTACTCAAGGTCCTGGGGGGAAAAAAGGAAAAATGTGTGTCTTGACTGTTCCAAAGTTTTAGATTTTTTTTGAGCAATGCTTCAGTGTGCTGATGCAGAGACTCCAGCTCAGATCTCCCTCTTCATTTCTCTTTTTCATTTTTGCTTGCTCACGGCTCAGCTCTACGACGGCAGACTAAAGCGGATCCAAACATTTTCACTTGAACCAGAAATGACCAGTGTGAAAAAAACGAGTATAATGATTGATTTGTGTGTGTGTGTGTGTGTGTGTGTGTGTGTGTGTGTGTGTGTGTGTGTGTGTGTGTGTGTGTGTGTGTGTGTGTGTGTGTGTGTGTGTGTGTGTGTGTGTGTGTGTGTGTGTGTGTGTGTGTGTGTGTGTGTGTGTGTGTGTGTGTGTGTGTGTGTGTGTGTGTGTGTGTGTGTGTGTGTGTGTGTGTGTGTGTGTGTGTGTGTGTGTGTGTGTGTGTGTGTGTGTGTGTATAAACACTTTTGACACCCAGCATAGTTTGTCTTTGCCCATGTGCGTTGGAAGGGAACAGTGTTCCTCTGTCCAGCCCAGGGTGCCTCTGCTCTCCGCTCCTTGGGTGCGTTAATGCTGGCCTTGTGCGTCATCCTCCCCTCGCACAAGAGACGAGCAAATCAGGGCTGCATGACTGAGCCTGCTGCCCAGCTGCGAGCCTTGTTGACAGCATTTCCACCTCCTCTGGTTGCGTTATCGGATTGTTTGTCACACTGTGACACAGAATTTCGTTTTGATTCCCAAATTGTTGCAAAATCTCTTGTTTTTGATGGACTGGAGGCTCAAGGTCCTGAGTGCTTGCTTCACGGGTAGGGAGGATTGTCTGGGAAGGAGACTGGGGAGTTGGTGGGGTAAGAGCAGAGGTGGAAAAGTCCTGCTTCAGAAAGTGAAAAATGCGACCATGTATTGGTTCTGCCTGAGCACTTAATAGGCGATCTCACGAATTAGCTGCACTACCTAGCTGAAGAGCTGTGCTAATTAGAATCAGCTGGTTTAAATGAATGGTTGGTACAGATATGTGGTAGGACTTTTACTTTCTCAAGCTGGCCTTTTCTACCTCTGGGTAAGAAGTTCATCTGATGGATTTGTATTTATTTCTCTCTCTCTGTTTGTGTTCCTCTCTCTCTCTCTCCCTCTCTCTCTCTCTCTCTCTCCCTCCCTCTCTCTCTCTCTCTCCCTCTCTCTCTCTCTCTCAGAGTCTGGTGATTGCCCGTCTCCATCGGAGCCCTCGCTGCCCCCGCTGGCTGCGCCCCAGCAGGTGGGTGCAGGTGGGCGCGTGAGCCTGGGGCGGCTGCCGTCATGTCTTAACGCGCTGCGCTCGCCCCTCCGCTCCCTGCCCCTGCTGCCCCTGGCCCACCTGGCCGCCCTGTCCCCCCCCTCGCCCTCCTCCTCCTCCTCCTCTGCCTCCTCGCTGCCTCTCCGCCCGCTCGATGCGGCCACGGCAGGCCCCTCTGGAGAGATGAGCGCGCCGCCGCCGCAGCAGCGCAAGGGCTCGGAGCACGAGCTCCAGGACCAGGACCCGGACCCGTCGGGCTCGGAGCGTGACCTGCGCTTCCAGGCCCAGGCCCGTCCGGCGGGCTCGGACCAGGACCTGCCGGGCCAGACCAAGGGGCAGCACGCGGGCTCCGAGCGCGACCTGCAGTCGGCCTGCTCCTCCATGAGCCTGCCCTCCATCAGGAAGACGCCCAAAAAACGCCGCCTCTCGCTGCGCGCGCTCTTCCGCCGGCGCCAGCGCGACCCCAAGCGCAAGTCTCGCTCCGCTGTGCCCGGCACCGCCGCCGTCGATTCCCTTGCCGCCGGCGAGCTCGTGGCCGCGGAAAGCAGCCTTCAGGATGCGGCGATGGGCGCAGAGGCGTCGGGCGCCTCCTCGTCGTTGTCGTCCTCGTCGGCGGCGGCGGCTGGCGGGCACGAGCTGCTGGAGTGCCCGCTGTGCCTGCTGCGGCACACGCGCGAGCGCTTCCCCGACATCATGACGTGCCCTCACCGCTCCTGCGCCGACTGCCTGCGCCAGTACCTGCGCATCGAGATCAGCGAGAGCCGCGTCAACATCACCTGTCCCGAGTGCTCGGAGCGCTTCAACCCCCACGACATCCGCACCATCCTGGCCGACCGCGCCCTCATGGACAAGTACGAGGAGTTCATGCTGCGCCGCTGGCTAGCCGCTGACCCCGACTGCCGCTGGTGCCCCGCACCGGACTGTGGGTGAGTACAAACATGAACTTTTCACAGTATTAAAACTAGAAAAACATTTAGAGAGCGCAAGTCCCCGCCAAGCGAACACATGAGACATAACCACCTCCTGCATGCAGACGGTGATACGGATCACTCCCAAAATGTAATAGTTTCTTTCTTGGGTCATTTCCCTGAGAATTTCATTGAAATCCATCCATGACTCTTTGAGTTATCTTAACAGACAAACAAACCCCAATGAAAGCATAACTTCCTTGGCGGAGGTAACAATACTGCTACCTGTTGTACAAATGACGTAATGGACACTTTATCTAGTGTTAAAGTGCACACAGTGCTTGACATTGACGTGTTCACTGTTAAGTCAGTATGCATGGAATGATTTGAATGCATGAGCGCAGTATCTTCTAATCTGAAACATCAGCGCTTTGCCTGTTCTAAAACGTCACTGAACTCTGAGGAAGAATGAACGTGTGCTTCTTCTAAGTCAGAGCGGCAAGGCTGCCGGAGACCTGGACTACCTGCTGTAATCTTAACTTCTGGGCTGCAAATAGACTAGAACACTCCCCGAGCAGGGCTCGTGTTCTCGTCGACACTGAAGTCGAGCCGTAACACTAATCTGCTCTGTGAGCCAGGTGGAGATCCAAGCACTGGTGTCTCGTGGTGGCTGAGCTGTGATGCTTGTGTGAACAGTCAGACCACACCTCTGACTTGTGTGGGGATGAGCAGTCTAGCAGGCGTTGTGAATGCTTTGTTTGTCTGTGTGACCTTGCTAAGTGAAAGTTCACTTTGGCACAAAGATGCACTTGGGGATTTCCACTCTATCACAATTGGCAGTGGCAGAGCAATGTTTGTTTGTTTTTTTTATTGGCAACAATGACTCGAGTGGTATTTAGAGACTTTGCTCAGAATTGCTCATATCAAAACTGGCAAAATAAACATCTCACTCTCTCTCTTCATGTGGGTGAAACAAAAAAGTGTGTGTAGGCAGTGCAGTGTATACATGTGAGTGCATGTCTGTGTCAGTGTTCTGTGTTACGAGCTAGTTTTGCTAGTTTTGTAGCTGATGTTGTTCTGTACCAAGGTCTCAACTCTTCCTGGTAGGATATACGTCAATCACACGGTGTCTCACTCTTATTAGATAGGAATTAGAATCAAAGACACTCACAATCATGAATAGATTTGTACACACATAATTTACGCATAGGTCACATTCACTCACAGTGATTCATGGTAGAAACTGATGCATTAACGCACAGCCTTAAACCCGTTTGCGTGCATCTGTGGTGTGCATCTCAAATAAACATAAACACCGCCTACAGCAGATTAAAACATTAAAGTGGCTCATGTGAACCTGTCCTCACTCCTCAGATATTCATTGACGCTTTGCTGACTCCCACAGAACCACATCAAGCGTTGCTTACATTACATACAGAAATTTCCTGTGTATTAGCCGCATTGTGCATAAGCCGCAAGACAGAGTTTTACGCAAGTTAAAAGAAACAAAACCATATTAATTTAATACCATATTGACTGCCCCTGTGCATTAACCTCATAGCTGAAGAAATTTCGCAAAATCAATAGCTACGTTTACATGCGATGCAACCATCGGAATGACCAATCGGATCGGTCAATCGGATCGGTGGAAGTTTACATGGCAAGGAGTATTTTGGATGCGCACGTTTACATGTCAGCTTCACGCGCATATAGCCTGCTTGCAGTTTTGCTCCCCGAGATGGACGTGAGAGCTTATAGCTTATGACGTTTGAGGCGTGAGATATTCCCTACTTCCAATCCTCTGCCTCTGCTTTCTTCTGTTCTAAAGCAACATCATAGGCCTAGAGTTTCGTTTCTTTTCCTTATAATTAGAATGACTAAAACGACGAAAATATAAACTAAAATTGCGTCCTCTAACACACTCACTGGCCGCTTTCACACTGCACAGCAAGTCGGTCAGCAAATGCTAACTTCATGCACGGTCATACAGAAGTATTCCAAAGCCAAAAATATAGCTGATTATCCTGTAATCTGACGGGGTAGCAAACCACAAAACGTCTGACTGTTTGCTAGTTGTTTTGCACCTCAGATGTTGTTTAACAAGTCCCAGCAACACAAATTCAAACTTGTACGGAAATGCATTCAATCAGGTCCTTGCCGTATACCTAGCTTCCACACTGTTCTTTCAGACATCGCAAAATATCTGTCTCCACTGTAGTCTCCGAAACAGCCTACCTGTTAATATTTGGCTTTCAGAAAACGAGACTTCATCACTGCATTTCAGTCATTGCTTTTACCAAAGCCTACGCAGCTGCCACAGTTAGCGTAGCCTATCCAACTGCCTGCAGCCTAGTAGGCTACTTCCTAAACTTCAAAGATGCTGTCAGATTTTGTGGTTGTTTTGAAAGTGTCACGAAACTAAATGGCCTATTCTTCCGATGCCATGTTATCCGTCACTGTTCAATCCATAGACCTAAAAGAAACATATGGTTCAACCTCACGCCCAGTGCTTATGTTTACACCTAACCAAAGAAGATCTTTCATTACTAGCTTTAACCCTCTCTGCCTACACCGTGGTGGCTTTTTTGATAAGAGAAATATTGTGCCTCCTTTTCTGAACATGCGCAGAAGGGAAGAGTAGCAGAGAACGATCCGATCCAGTGTATACATGACAACTATTTTACTACCGGACGTGTCCGTTCCACCTCTTTCAATCCGAAAATTTCCATCAGATTGGCGATTTTCATTCCGATTGTCTTGTTTACATGAAGGAATTTCAACCTGATTGGGCCTGAATCGGATCAGAAAGGGTGCATGTAAACGTAACTACTGTATTCATGGGTTCCATCAGGTCCCTTTTCATGTGTGCGTTAATCAAGCACCATGCATCATTCATAATCTTAGTGCTTGATTTTATACACCTGTGGAAAGGGACCGGATGAAACCCATGAGTAGGCCACAGCTAATAGTTGGGAAATTACGGTAGAGACCAGATCAGACCTGCCACCAATGCAATGAATGACTGTGGTCTGTTGCTATATTCTGTTGTGTACCCGTGCAAAGGTCCATTACTCACACACTCGCACTCGGGCTCAGACTCTCTGTTTCTATAGTCTGTTTTGGCAACCGGTGTGTCCAGCCTCTGTCATCAGGGCTGTGCTTGTTTACTGGCTGGCGCAGGTTTGGAAGGGCCTGCTGTTCAGAGTTCCAGGTTCCACGGGGAGAGGGGCTGACATTGAGGCTGTCAACTCCTCTGTGTGTGTGTGTGTGTGTGTGTGTGTGTGTGCTGTCATCAGCATTTTGTCAGCTTGACACTGGTGATGCTGTCAGCCTGAATAAAGCCTCTTTTCATCAAACTGTGTGGCTTCAGCCGGGCTAGACACAGGCGGTCTCACTCTTTCTCCCCGCTGTCTCTCTCCTGCTATTGTGCTGTCTGTCTGTCCCCTCTGTCTGCGTCTCTTTGACTGTCTCTCTGCACTCGCTCGATCTTCCTGTCGCTCGCTCGCTCACTCCAACACAAGGGCTCTGCGCTCTTTCTTCCTCTGATTCCCTCCCTCCTCTCTGCCCTCACTCAGGGCATTTTCTCTCTCTCTCTCTCTCTCTCTCTCTCTCTCTCTCTCTCTCTCTCTCTCTCTCTCTCTCTCTCTCTCTCTCTCCCGTCCTTTCATTTAGTAGCCAATGCTGTTCAGGCCCCATACCGCCTTGTATGCGGTCCCACCTAATGCCCAAAGGAGAGGAGAGACCCAGAAATAGGGCTTATGAGAGCCAGGCAAAGTTTGGAGAGTGAAGATGTCCGTGAGTCTGTTCATCAGAGTGTTTTCTCAGCTCCAAGAGCAAGAGAACTGTAGGGAGATAAATTTAGTCCTTTAGATCATTGTCAGTGCTCAGTGATTTTAGATGTGATCAAGCCAAAGCTGAGGTTTGAATAGTTGTTTTTATGTTTATCTCAAAGCACTCATTGGCTTTGTTTCTGGCCCTGCCACTCTCTGCTATATTTAGTGCGGTGTACTGTTTGCAAGCAAATAATAATGACAGTCTTAACATGGCTGGGCGAGGAGTGGCAAGCACAGCTCACATAGTTGCTCAAACTCGTCAGCTGTGTCAAAATAGCAGTGCCGATTTGATCCAGGATAAGTGGCAATGGTTAGCTACTGTAGGTATGACCAACACATGAGTCAAACTCAAACTCAAAGACTTGTGTGGTCCAGTTGTCAAGATAAGGTAGCAACTTCTGTTTGTTTCAGAATGTAAGACAACGCTGTTTACTCCTGCAAATGTCTTGTCCCATATCCATGTCATTTGGGACACACACACACACACACACACACACACACACACACACACACACACACACACACACACACACACACACACACACACACACACACACACACACACACACACACACACACACACACACACACACACACACACACAAACAGTTTCTCTCTCAAAGCCCTTGGTGACGTGCCCAGCCCCTAATCTGTGGGAGTTTTAATCACCACTCGGCTACCGACAGCTCATTTGGGTTTGTGTTGTGAGGGGAGCAGTAATTGTATTGTGAAGCAAAAATTGCTTTCTTATGCACGTTTCTTTTGCCAGCCATAATGGCCCCTGTGCTGTTTTACAGGCCAGCACTTTGCGTGTTGGAAAAGCGTTCCCACATCCACAGCGTGTGACGCTCCTGCTCTCTTGTGGAAAGCCCTGATCAGGCAAATGGAGCTACTTAGTGACAGCGTAGCGCCATCTCCTCCTCCATCAGCTGGGTGACGGCTGGGTGGGTTAATATCTCCGTCAGGTCAGGTGTGTTGATAAGTGGAGCCCAGTCTGATGGAAGGTGTCAGCAGCGCTGCATCAGGACCTGCAGGAGCATGTGGAGAGGGCTGCGGAGAGGGAACGATGCCAGTCATGCCAAGTTATGGCACAGCAAGGCGCCTGTAGGCTCAGTGCTTCTATTTAGTGCTCAGACGCTGTTTCTGTTGCTAAGGACTGGCTCATCTTGGTTTCTGCCAGGTTGTCGTTCAGCAACAGAATTGCTGAATACCTTCACTGTATGATTTAATTTCCCCCAGTGTTGGTCATGCCCTTTCTAAAGTACGTAGGGTGTGTGTGTGTGTGTGTGTATGTGTGTGTGTGTGCATGCGCATACTGTATGAGCGTGTGTGTGTGTGTATATAAGCGTGTGTGTGTGGTGAAGTTGTCATTGGTCCTAACATGTTGCTGTGCACTGCCCCTTGCCCCCCTCCTCCTCTTTTTCCACCTGCAGCTATGCGGTCATTGCCTTTGGGTGTGCCAGCTGCCCCAAGCTCACATGTGGCCGTGACGGCTGTGGCACGGAGTTCTGCTACCACTGCAAGCAGCTGTGGCACCCCAACCAGACGTGCGACGCCGCCCGCCAGCAGAGGGCGCAGAGCCTGCGCCTCCGACCCTTCCGCTCCTCCTCCCTCAGCTACAGCCAGGAGAGTGGGGCTGCTGGTAATGGCACGCACACATGCGCACACACGCTCGTACGCATACATACATACATACACACAACCTCATATGCACGCACACACACACACACACACACACACAAGCTCATATGCACACAAACGAGCACACACACGCTCGTACGCATACATACATACATACACACAACCTCATATGCACGCACACACACACACACACACACACACACACAAGCTCATATGCACACAAACGAGCACACACACACAAGCACGCTCACTCATATGCAGACACGCACGCTCATATGCAATACACACACACACACACACATGCTCAGACCACTGCAGGAACTCATGGAACATTTTGGCAGTGTCAGACCTTTCAATGAAATTCCCTCTTCTTTGTGGTTTTCAAGATATAGTCAGTGGACAAAACTGCCATAGACTTTAGTGGTCATCATTAAAAAAAATCTAATTTCCCTGTACACAGACAGGGCCATTCCAAATGGAAGGTCCTGCGGTGGGAACATGTCCAAGTATCCAAGTCTTCCTAAAGAAGCTCCAGCAGTTCCTGCAGTGGGAAGGATGTGCTGTATAAACATTAGAGCCTCTAAGCACAGCAGGGAGGTTGTGTGTGCGTGTGTGTCTTGTGTCTGTTGTTAGTGTGGATGTTGAACTGTGCTGCTCTGTCCCTCCTCGCAGCAGACGACATTAAGCCATGTCCCCGCTGTGCCGCCTACATCATTAAGATGAACGACGGGAGCTGTAATCACATGACCTGCGCTGTGTGTGGCTGCGAGTTCTGCTGGCTCTGTATGAAGGAGATCTCAGACCTGCACTACCTGAGGTGAGTCTCTCACACACACACACACACAGATCCAGATCCTAATGTTCTATAGTTAAAGTAAAACACGTCACATACTGTACAAACTCCCATCTAATCTGTTCAGCAAGCCAAGAAGTGTGTGTGTGTGTGTGTGTGTGTGTGTGTGGCGCGCTATAATAACTGTCTTTGCCTCTGTGATCAGTCCATCAGGGTGCACCTTCTGGGGTAAGAAGCCATGGAGTCGCAAGAAGAAGATCCTGTGGCAGCTGGGCACTCTGGTTGGTGCTCCAGTGGGCATCGCCTTGATCGCTGGCATCGCCATCCCCGCCATGATCATCGGAATACCGGTGTATGTGGGGAGAAAGGTGGGTCTGTCATGATGCGTTTAGAGAAACAAGCCCCACAATCGATCATGCAATGTTGCTCTTTAGATTAGTCATCTCTCTTCTTTTTATGGCTATGGGCCCCCTCCCCCCCCATCATGATTAAGTAGATACGTTACTAGTGTTGTATAGAATCTGAGCCATTGTGTGACTCAGCAGTTAATTAATGTAAACGAATGCCATTTTGATTAGTCTGGATTGAGAACTCCAACAATACAAGAGCTTCGCTATTCGTCTATTAAATACTAACCGCACAGCAAGTTGAGACAGCATGGTAGCGGTTGTTGCACTTACGGGGGCTGTTAGCAATTGCCCTGCGTACTGTTTACAAAAACACAATAGAAGGATTGTTTTTGTCTCCATGTAAAAGACATGATCAGTGACTCAAATGGCCATTTAAACTGCCTTTTGCTCGGAATGCAGTTGTTTGAGAATGAAAATTCTAAAAGTAGAGTTGAACAGACTCGTAAATGACAGACTTAAAGGAGAAATCTGGCATGTTTTCACATAGATCTCTGATTCTTTTCGTTTTCTTCGTACTGACTGTACTCGGTGACCCCGAGAAACATTTTTTACCACTCGAGTTGTTCCAGCCAGGCAGCTACAGCGCTAGACTCTGGGGGCATCTGAGAGCTCACGTCACATGAATCACACCAATGTCTCATCATCTAAGGTTAAAGCTCTGTTTGTTTAATGTTTAATGTGAAATGTTCACAGATTCACAATCGCTATGAGGGAAAGGACATTTCCAAGCACAAGAGGAACCTTGTCATTGCTGGCGGTGTGACTTTGTCTGTCATCGTATCACCAGTTGTGGCGGCAGTGACTGTCGGTAAGTGTATCAGTAAAATTAAGTTGTCAACACACACACACACACACACACACACACACACATATATAATTCTTGACTTACTGTACATTCTCTCAAGATCTGTACGGAAGTTAAGGAAGCCACTAGGCATGTAGGAAATGAACAGTGATTAAATCTTTTCTGACCCGCATATTTGTGTGTTTGTGTAACTACAGGTATCGGCGTGCCCATCATGTTGGCGTACGTGTATGGCGTGGTGCCCATATCTCTGTGCCGCAGCGGAGGGTGCGGAGTCTCTGCGGGCAACGGGAAAGGCGTGAGAATCGAGTTTGACGACGAGAACGACATGAATGTGGGCAGCGGCGCCGTGGCTACAGGTGAGGAACACGTCTCCGTCTCCGCTCCCTCCCGGGACGATCCTCCTCATGTTCTCTGCTCCAGACTAGCCCAGGCAGGCACAGCGCCACACAGGGGAGGCTATAGCCCAGTAGATATCAGCATAGCCCCCCCCCTCAGCCCCCCCTCAACCCCCCCAGCCCTGTTGTTGAGGTTGGTGGCAGAGGCATGTTTATGCATTTTCATGAAAATGGGTTATTACCTCTGCCAAGTAGTCTATGTTTTCGTCTGGGTTTGTTTGTCTGTATGTTAGCAAGATAACTCAAAAGGTTTTGGATGGAAGGTCGGAAATGACCCAAGGAAGAAACGATTAAATTTTGGGGGTGATCCGTATCACCGTCTTGATCCAGGAAGCGGTTATGTTTTCACTTGGCGGAGGTTTGCACTCTGAGTGCTTTTCTAGTTTCTTGGCACCCACCATATGCATCAAGTCCCCCCTCTTAATTTTGGTACAAAGAAAATCCTGTTGCCATGCCTGAAATTAGGACTATGATACAAAGACTGTTTGCCACTTTTTGAGGATTCTTTTTTTATGATTAGCTACTTTTGGTATAATCACATTTATTTTGGTGGTGTATGTGAAGGAAAGCCGCACACACTCCAACTAGCAGACTTAAGTGTTTGTGTTGTTTGGGGACAGAATAACCTGCGGGAATGTAAGAAAAGCTCTCAAAGCTGGCCAACCATGTCGTCTACATTTTTAATCAGTGCCAACCGGGCTGTTGGTTGTGTTGGCAAGGGGCTTTCATGCCTTTTAAGTAGATTGCTCGCTAGTCTCAGACTAAACTCTGTGAGGCTACTTTGGGGTCATGATCGTCCAGCTGGACTAGAGGGCCTGAGGTGACCTTTAGCTCCCTCTGCTGGTGACTCTTAGCCCCTCGCATTTCCTGACACTGCAGTCAGCTGACTTTTCACATGACTCACACGACGCCCTTCCTCTTTCACCTACCCCATTTGCTTTTTCCCCTCACCCGATTTCCTGTGTCCTACTCCCCACTACTCCCCCCCCCCCCCCCCCCCTTCTCTTACTCCTCCTCCTCCCAGTGCCCAGTAGCAGTGTTCTACCCCTAATGGCAACTTCCTTAGTCTAGATCAAAACAGATGGGACTACTACTCTTGAGTGCGGCAGAAATGCTGTTCACCCTGTTGCGAATTTAAGTGCCATCAAGATGATTTTGGAAATGTTATTTTGAGGTTAAGAAAACTCTTTAGGGCTGCTTTTAATGTTTCTCTCTCTCTCTCTCTCTCTCTCTCCCTCTCTCTCCTTCTCTCTCCCTCTCTCTCCCTCTCTCTCCCTCTCTCTCTCTCTCTCTCTCTCTCTCTCTCTCTCTCTCTCTCTCTCTCTCCACTGCAGACACCACCTCTGTGGCGGAGACGCGGCACAACCCCAGTCTGGGGGAGGGCAGCGTGGGCGGCCTGACGGGGAGCCTGAGCGCCAGCGGCAGCCACATGGAGCGGATCGGAGCCATGCGGGACAACCTGAGCGAGAACGCCAGCACCATGGCCCTCGCCGGGGCCAGCATCACCGGCAGCCTGTCGGGGAGCACCGTGGGCAACTGCTTCAACAGGTGAACAGAGAGACGATGTGGTATCAGTAGAGATGCGACGATCCCACTTTTTCAGTCCCAATATCAGGAACAACTAGTGTAGCGCCCGGTCAAACCTGCTATTCCTGTAGAAAACGCGCAGCCCAATTACATGTCCGCAGGTAGGCCTGCTTTGAAAATAGGATAATGAGGGAAAAATATAATTCCAGCTAAGCGTTCACTAATGAATACCGAATATTATAATAGAATACATTAGCCTGTAATAAATGTGCAGTGAGCAGAATTTAGGCATGGCTGCATGCTTTTTTACAGACAAAAATGTGATTGAGCCTTAACTCAAAACAGCTGTTCGGCTTATGTTGTGTCGTTGACTGTAGCTGTGTGGTGTTCTGAAACATTCTTACATTCAGGACCATTAGTCTATCGCTCGTTTTGGGACCTTGCAGTCGAAACTTTGAGGAAACAAACAAGTCGACAATTCAAATTCAAATTCAATTCAAGTCAAAATTAGCCTGGACTATTCGAAGTGCCAGTTTATTGCACATTATTTTTACGTTGTTTTAAATAGTCACAGCATCCCAGTAATAGAACATTGGAAGGGGAGGGCATCATAAGCTGCGTTTCCATTGACCATTAAATTGCGCAAATTAAGAATTGCGAAAAGAAATGTGCTTAATGGAAACACACACATTTCGAAAAAACTCACATTTTTCGATAAAAAGTTTTTGCGCTCGGGTGAGGTGGTATTTCGAGCATATCGAAATTTGTATATTTCGCAAAACTGCAATGGAAACACTTTTTTCGCATCTGACGAGTCACGTGATCCAACAACCGGATGTTAGGAGGAACGAAACCGACGAAGAAGACTGTCGACAGGAAGTGGCACCGGGAGAATAATGTAAAAAATAATATTTTGTTCATTAAAAGTGGCTCGTGTCATTATAAAATGTTGAATCCACAGCTCCTCTGTGAACTCGCCGACAACACTTTCTCAAAAACGCTGCATAGGCTACGCAACCGCTCAACTAGTTTTGTTTACCCATAGCAACAACGTTGCTATGCTTTGCTGGTTTAACGTGATGAGAACGGTGCTGAAAGAAATCTAGATTCTAGATTCTAGTTCTAGAAACTAATCAACTGGGCTGATCTACGAAATATTCCACTGACATGGCTGTGACATGATTTAAGCATAGGCCTACAACAAACTCCTGTGAAATATGTAATTTTTAATTTTATGTCTCTGCCCCACCAAAACGTAGGCCTCCTCCGCTGATGGCTTAACCTAATGACTGATAATCAGCGTGCCGTGGTGGCAATTTGAATGCATTTAGTGTAAATCTGGGTTATGTTGATAACTGCCATGTCTCCAAATGACTTACAGCACGCGAGAATACACGAGATTTTAATTTAGTTAGCCGAATGTAATGGAAACACCGCAATTGCGAAAATTGTGATATTCGACATCAGGGTTTCCCCCAGAAAATTTGTTAGTTAAGGTGGTGTCTGTCCAGGGGAAGGGGGCGTCGCCGTAGCGTCCCCGCCGCCACTGCCCTCGATGGGGGGGGGGGGGGGGGTCGAGACCGTTGGTTGAACTGCAGCCGAGACCGAGTGACAACGGCCGAGTCTTTTAGGAAGCAAGTCTGAGTCGAGACTGAGTCTTAAAGGAGTCAAGGCCGCATCAAGACCAACCAAAGAAAGAGGTTTTCATAATTTACATCACCAAGGATCATATAACAGTTAAATTCCCAAAGGGTAGAGATTGTTGGCTACAGGAGCAGTCTAGCACACACTTGTCTAAATAACTTCTTTTCTGATTTACTTTAAGACAAGGAGGTCAGCTGAAGTAAAAAATTAGTAGGCTGTCAGCATTTCATTAATGTTGAAAATGTTGCATTTTGACACTAATGACAGCAATATACCTGGATTTCACATTCATTGTATCAGATTTAATTGAATCAGCAACCAATTAAACATCATTAACACAATTTAGACAATATTATACCTTAAAAGTTTACAACTCAAATGCAGGGCCTTTTGTATCTTTCAAAACCTTTGCACTGCTCAGCATAGCACCATAGGATATATTTTAAAGCCAGTCAATATTATAGTATTCTATTAAAACCAAGAATATTTGCAATGGTGGATATTTTAGAATATATCATGAAATAAAGATGAAACTGTATGAAAATGTAACATTGCGACTGTATGGTATAGTTAATGAATTGTGATTTAGTAGGCTAAAGCTGCAATTCTTTGATTGAAGCTGTAGGCCTTTATTGTGCGTGCCTGTTGCTCATAGGCTATAGCCTAAGAGAGCCGGAACGTTTTTAATGCTTTTTAAAATATAATTAGCGAGATCGTACCGCATTGAACACTAATATTTTGTCACTAGCAACCAGATCTGTGATCTGTCAAATACAGTTGCATGTTCAGCTCTGAACAAAAACATCCAGGAATTATTTCTACAAAACGGAAACATGCGTCCCGCCCGGTCGGGATGAATGAAACTGGCATGGGAGACAAGAGGCTATAGTTTAAAGTTTAAACTAGCCTGTGTAAACCTCAGACAATTTACAACACGTGAATGAATAGCTGTCACAAGTTGTTGTTAGCTGTAGGCTAGATGGCACAAGTATTTGTCACAACAAATTACAAGATGCAGTGGGCTATGCATTCATAGTAGACGAGTGATTAAAAAAAGAAAAGATAAAGCGCTCAAAAGTGTTATGCCGCTCATCCCACACATTTGGTAGATTCAACGGAGAACCATTCATGTGAGAGTCGTCAAATCTAGCTAGGTTTAGGCTATTTGTGTTCGCAGTCACTCTGAGATATGCGTGGCAGTGGCACCTGACCTGATATCAAATACTCATGCTGAATGAGCGCGTCGCCTGTGTGCATAGGCCAACTCGATTTTGAAAAAGTTTATTTTTTTATGCGTTCTACTGAGAAGGGAGACTAGCGGCTACGGTTTGGAATGACATGGAGAAAACATGACAGAGTAATACGGCGAATATCACTATACATAATATATTTATTTATTTATTCATTTATTTATTGAAGACGCTAGTTAAGGCGGCAGCCCTGTGTTGTTAAGGCGGCCGCCTTAGCAGGAAAGCGCTGCGGGAAACCCTGGACATTAAGACAATATCGACAAAGTTTTTGCGCATATTTGTAATGGAAACGCAGCTATAGTGGACCAATTACCTTCCAAGTCCACCCCTACATGTATTCAGCATGGACTGTAAGCAGGTTCCTGGATGTGTTTTGTTGTTAGGTTGGAGGTGCAAGCCGATGTTCAGAAGGAGCGCTGTAGTTTGAGTGGAGAGTCGGGCACGGTCAGTCTGGGGACAATCAGTGACAACGCTAGCACCAAAGCCATGGCTGGCTCCATCCTCAATGCATACATGCCTTTGGACAGGTACGTGGGAGTAACTGCTCTACTCTACTGGTATTACTATTAGTTGTTTCTCAATAGTCATAATACAGTCCAGTAATTGTTTGTATCTTGTGGTTGTGTGCAACTGCTCAAGGAGTTGGATTTCACTTCTCTGTCTGTCTCTCTCTCTCTGGTGGTGTCCAGTAGGGATGGCAGCAGTCTGGAGGTGCAGGTGGACATGGAGTCCAAGCTGTGTAAGCTGCGCCACCACAGCGGCAGCAGCAGCCTGGACGACAGCAGCGGCGGCGGGAGCCGCGGGGGCGCCACGGGAGGAGGAGGAGGAGGAGGCTGCTGCTCGGCCGGCTGCCCTCACGCATCCTCCTCCTCACGCCTGGCCAAAGAGGCGTCCTCCTCCTCCTCCTCGTCGGGGAAGAAGAGCAAGGGCAAGCTGCGCAAGCGGAGCAGCAGCGGGGGCGTGCGGCGGAGTGGCACGGGGGGGTCCGGGGGGGTGTCTGCGGTGGCGGCCGCGGCCTCGAGGGCCGGCGACGACCTGGACGCCCAGCTGCTGGAGCGGCGCAGCACGCACTCCAGCGAGCCCGACTCGCCCTCGCCGCCCTCGCTGAGCGGCAGCCTGCCGTCGGTGGCCGACTCGCACTCCAGCCACTTCTCCGAGTTCAGCGGCGGCTCCGACCTGGACGCCTGCCGGCCCGCCTGCTGCCCGCACCATCACCACCACCACGAGCACGCCGGCTGCGCCAGGCTCGGCCACAACAACGCCGCCACGAACGCCAGCCCCCCGCCCGAGCTGGACCACGCCACGTTGGAGACCAGCCTGCTGTCCGAGGGGGTGCCCCCTTCGCCGTCGGTCGGTGTGTTGGCGCTGCGCTACATCGCGGAAGAGAGCGTGGGCTTGATGCGGGCGGTAGAGCTGGACTCCAGGATGGACGAGGACGAGGGCGAGGGCGAGGCGGACGAAGAGAGCGCGGAAGCCTCTCTGAAAGAGCGAAACAATAACCTGCCACCGTCGCCAGACAGCTCGCCCAGGCACCCCTGCATCCAGACGGACATTTAGGCCCCTCGCTGACCCCCAGAGACGGGACACCACGGGTCACTCGGACCCACAAACCACAGAGCTTCTCCAGCTAATCTCACACCCACTTTATCTTACTAAAGGATTGCACACTGACTACGAGGTTTGAAAATTAAAAAAAAAAAAAAAATTAAGAGCAGAAAAGAGGGAAAAAAGAAGAGTTATTACTGAGGTATTGTGGTAAAGTGTTTTTTTTTTATTATTATTATAATTTTATTTGTTTTTTAGTGTTGGTTTCAGCGTTGGCTGTTTGCTAAACGAATGTCGATAAAGGAATGTCCACTGTCTATGTGCGAGCAGGGCAGTGTGTATGCTGTACAGAGGGAGTGTAGGTGGAAGTGATGGGGGTTGGGGGGTTTGGTCAAACGATATCTAAACTGGTTGGTCAGGCATGTGGGGTTCAAGAACCAAGTTCCAGAATGGTCCATGTTGGCGATACGACTGCTTTCTGGCTCAGCCTTCCCTTCTTTCATGTAGCTGCTCTCAGGTAGACGAAAGCGCTGATGAGACCCAAGAAAGCTACTAGGCATGAATGTAGGAGGGACTACTGATTGACAGGTACAAGTTGATTGACAGATGTAGCTGCAAATAACAAGCCTCGGTATGTTTGTTGCTTTGTTCTTTCCCCCCCCCCCCCCTAAGGGACAGTAGCATTTTTTTCAAAGAGTGGGCCTTACAGTTTTTTCGGTGAGGCTGTTCAAGTAACACCCCATGGGCGGATGCACACCCTTACGTGGTGTAACACACTCACACACACACACACAGACACACTCTTTTAGAAAATCAAATGCTGTTCTGTGGGTTGGATCTTCCACAGCCCAGCCTGAGGATTGTGCACCATTATGCATCATTCAGATGGACACCTAAGAGGGACCAGGCAATGGTAGTGTTCCTTTTTTTGCCCTGTCAAGATTCTTGTAAATTATTTTTTACTCTTCTTGTGAAGTTGTGGTTCCTTGTCTTTCTTTTGTGTTTTTTTTTTTCTCATTTTGGGAAAGGTTGTTCATTGGCTGCAGCCCCGTGTTGGGGGCAATAGGTGTGTAACATTGGGGGGGAGGAGCTCTGAGTGAAGCAGAATCAGGAGTACCTCTCTCTTGTAGACCATACAGCCCACTGTAGCCTTCTGCACCAGCTAGAGCCTCACATTCACAGCACAAAGTAACCGAGCAAGAGGATAGGCGTGACTTTAAAAAGGCTCACATCGACGTTCACGCATAAGAAAAGCAGAACATCTCAACAGCTACAGGAAATGGCCGAGCATTCAGGGTCATTTACAGAGGACTCTCCTGCTTAAACGATGAAGATGCACCTCACTATAGAATTTCTTCTCTCTTTTTTTTATGTTAATGACTCATGGTGCCTTTTTGAAATCTGTGTTACCTTGTTTCAGTCTGTCTCAAAAAAGAAAAAAAGAAAAAAAATGATTGAGTGAAAGTGTGTGTGTGTGTGTGTGTGTGGTGACAAGGCATCAAACGTTCACACCACCCCTAGTGTCTGTGGTAGACTTTAGACTCCAGACCCACCTACCAAAGACAGCTCTCAGGCTGGGATCCTCCCTGGGCCCTTTGGTGAAGCCTGATCTGCAGACTGAAGAGTGCTGTGCCTTTGTCCCCCCCCTTCTCCCCTCCTGAAGTGGGCTGTGTGTTGCATGGAGTCCTTACTGGAGGCTGAGATCCTCTCGCCTTCTGTCTGAATCTCCTATCCCTGACACACACACACACACACACACACAATTTCCCCACAGCCCACTTGTCTGTGACCTTGGCTTTTGCACTGTTTCCGTCTCTGGACCCTCTTGTACTGCCAGAGTGCGTGTGTGTTTTGGGGGGGTAGGGGGGTCATCACTCTTCGAAAGTACATAGGAGCAGTCTCTGATGGGAAGTTACCCCACTGATTTGTGTTCATGTTTCTGTGTTAATTTCGCTGCCATTCTGGTGCTGCTCCAATAATCTCTCTGGATTAAAACATGCCACAAGCTGCAGTCCCCTCCCCTCCACCCTTTTGTGTTTTTCTCTCTGGGCTCGTCTCGTTCATCTTTTTATCCATCCTCCCTTCATTCCTTCCTTCCTCGGTCCTCCAGCTCGTTCCCACTGATCTATAGGTAAAGAATGATGGGGCGGCAACAATGGGATAGTCTTATCCAGTGTTCTTTATAGAACAGTGGGAAAGAGCCGGATGACTGAGGAAGGAAGGAAGGGAGGATAGATAAAAAAGACTAATGTGAAGAACCCTAAGTGGATCTGTCTGCTCTGAGACCTCTACCCACTGTTCTGCTGACCTCATGCCCTGGGGTCTAGAGCCAGCTCTAATAAAACTGGCTCGGGAACATCTTATATTTGTATATTTGTTTCCTAATTTGCTTTATAATATGCGTGTAAATGCATATCTAAATAAAGAAAATGAAACAAAGCTCTGCTTCATTTTGTTTGCTGTTGTGATGGATTTAGCCATAATTTTAAAAGCTTTCCGTAATGTTCTGTATTCTCGGTTTTCACATAAAGCTGTTTGTTGATGGATCGTCAGGAATGAACAGTGAAGTAATCAAGAGTCATCTGTTTAATCGGATTTTAATACATTGCATGATAAAAACATGCACAATTGGTTTTGTCAAGCAAAAATGATGGAGCAAATTCAAGACTGAGCATAGTTTGCACTGATGTTGACCATGTCCATAGTCTCATGATTCATCAAATTCCGTGTCCGTGGGAACCAGTCTTGACCTTGTATTAAACTATACAATAGTTACATGAGCTGTAGATAGGGTTTGAAAATGCAGCTCAACATCTGCAAGCTGGAAATGTATGCATGTAGATGCATTTATTTATTTGTTTATATACAGTTATGAATTTATTTATCTATTTATTTAAAGCTCTGAAGCTGCAATACTAAAAGACTGGATAATTGTGAATAGCTCTTACAGGGTTCCCACGGGGTCATGGAAGTTCTGGAATATCATGGAATTTTTTTTGATGGTCTATTCTTGACATGGAAAGTCAGGGAATTTATTATCATATCTGGGGCATATTCAAGGAATATCAGGGAATTTTGTTGTAGCAAATTTGCCAAATTACATACATTCAAATATATTCCATGCAGAACTGGTGTTTATCTGCAGATTATTAGATTCACTGATTGCTTAAGTGGTTGTGGTTAGCTCAACTTAGTTTATTCAATGCCCATTTCTTCATCTTCTGCTCTTAAAGTCAAAGGTTCTTGAAC
Source organism: Sardina pilchardus (assembly GCF_963854185.1). Classification (NCBI taxonomy): domain Eukaryota; kingdom Metazoa; phylum Chordata; class Actinopteri; order Clupeiformes; family Clupeidae; genus Sardina; species Sardina pilchardus. The sequence continues at coordinate 11,257,695 of NC_085017.1, forward strand.
GCTACAGGGCTGCTCTGAAATCTTTGGTCAGTATATTGTACCAATCATTATAGGTCACAGAATGTTTTATTTATTTTTTTTGTCAGGGAAAAGTCATGAAATTTCACATTTGACCTGGAGTGGGAACCCTGCTCTAAATGATGAATTAGCACAATTAATTTAAAGATAAGTTGCCTTATCTTGGTGCACATAAGTAAGTTCAAGGCCATTATAAATAGTGAAAATAATAAAAACCATGTGTGGCTATTGTTTGGGAAAAAAAAAACAAAAAACTGCCGTCTTTGTTCAGAACATTTATGCAAATGGTAGTTGTATAAAATGTCGTCATTAAATCAAGCACCTAACTGTTGTAGTTTTACTGACTCAAGGGTATCTAGCCACAAGTTCTCTCAGTGCATGCAAAAGCAACTAAACGGTTAGAAAGTGAAGCACTTGGTTGCTGATTATGAACTGTGTGTAGCTTTAGCCATCTGCCACTCGGCTGAAGCGGGTGAAGAGTGTGTCTGTGTATGTAGCAGATGAAGTCCTGGACTGTGAGCAGCGAAGGCACGTCTTCCACACACAGACATGGTTTTGAAGGACCCTCCCACAACCAAAGACCCAGTGACCTATCAACAGTAACCACGACTCCTCGGTGTTCTCGTCTGCGCCAGACTGGGCTCTTTTATACTGCATAAAGCACGGAAACTTATTCCAGGTTGCCAGGAGATCGATCGGATGTGGAATTGAAGACAAATGGCCATGCAGCAGCTCTTGACGGTCGCTGTTCAACATCACACGATCATTGATATTGAGAGTCGTGAGCAGCTTTTGGTGGAGTTTCGGATGGCCATCCTTGACACTCAGTTCTGACCCTGCTGTGACACAGAGCAACAAGTCTTGGGCGAGTAAAAAGCAAATGTCTGGTCTCTGCCCTTAGCAGTGGGGGCCCCCAGTGTGTCACAGTCCTAATGGGTGGAGCAGCTCTCTTGTCCCTGGAGCTCCAGCCATCACGCTCCATCAACCTGGGAGTCCAGAGCAAACACAGATTACCCACAATTCAAATTGACACAGCGTAGAATAATACCATAGTGCAACACAGTAGTGGGCTGGGTGAACCCTGCCTGACCCTACCTGTCCACAACCTTGGGGTCCAATCACAAACTAGCTCATCAAAAAGACACACCGGACCATTGGTCTGATTGGTTTAAGGACTATCCAAGCGTACGGAGTCATTTGAACGATGCCCATTGATCACGCCTCTTGTGCAGTAAAAATAATGTGCTGACTCCCCATACTAATGCTTAAATCTTAAAAGATTGAGCTTAGTATGGTGATAACCAGTGTACAATGTGTTGATAGTGTACAGTGTTCTTTATTTACAATGTGTTGCAATACAATAGGTCAGTATACTGAGTATATGCTTAGTGAAGTGAAACTGTTATCCTCTTATTGGAGGTTCTCACAAACTGGGGTCCAGTTGCAGCACCTCCTCTATCTTATGTATGGACCCTCAGGTAGCAGAGGGCTGTAAGATGCCGACAGAAACCCTTATCATGTTTCCACATAGGGATGGCAACATAGGAAAATTTATTTTTAAGATATGTGTGTGTGTGTGTGTGTGTGTGTGTGGGTGTGTTCTCTCACCCTGCGCGGCGCTGGACATCAAGCTCTCTCTGAACAGCAGGGTCACCTGCTCCAGCTCCTGCTCGGCCTCCTGGACATTGGGGTCCAGCTGCAGCACCTCTTGCAGGTCAGTGCTGGCAGAGAGGTAGTCCTTGAAGGGAGACAGAACACAATATATCACATAAGGCATAAAACCCTCCCTTAGTTGTTCTAAAATCAGCGTAAACTACGGACTCGAGTGGCTTATTGCTTAAGTGTTAATTGTACGGAATGGAGTTAGATGATTGTGTACTGTATGGAATATGGTGACCTTAGTTATTAGGAGTCAAATAGTTTTGTATAGCAGGGAATCAAGATCATACAGGACACTAAACAGAAACATATAGAATCCACGAGTAGATACGACTAAATTAAGGATGCACTGGTACGCAATGTATTATGTACTTTTGTATATAAATAAAGGTTCTGTTCAAAACACTGCAGTGAAACAAGCACCTTTAATCCTTTGAAGGCAAGTGCTCGTCTGTAAAACGCCTTCTTGTTGGCTGGCTCGAGCTCCAAGGCGGAGTCACAGTCTTGCTTGGCCTCTTGGAAGCGATCGACCCTCAGGAAGCAGAGGGCTCTGATAGGCCGACAGGCAGAGAGAGAGCAGAGAGTGAGTAGAGCACAGATCGATACAATACATTAGAGGCACTCAGCACAATCACCTGCCTCGGACAGACTCAGCCAAGCCAGGACTTCATATAAGGAACTGATGACTCAAGTTTCTCAAAACGAGCGTTCCCCCATGCCAAAGCAGAGTGCTGATGAGTGAGAAACGACCAAGGGAAAAGAGGGAGGTGGGGGGGACTTTAGGTGCGCGTGAGGAGAAAGGAGGAAGTCGGACAGAAATAAAACAAACAGGACATCTAGCTTCGTTTCCCTCAGATTTGAGTGTTTTGGCTGTGACAAAAGCTTTGTAAAGAAGACGTGGTGCTGACTGAGGGCACTGCTCGTACCTGTTTGTGAACACGGCGCATTCGTTTGGCTTTATTTGCAGACATTCAGTGTACTTCTCCAGGGCATCCTGGAAGCGGCCCTGTCTCACCAGATCATTCCCCTCTTTCTTCAGGGATGAGAAGCGGACCTCAGCCTTTCTGGCTACACCGGCAGAGAGACAGAGTGACAGAGAGACACATCACTTGGGAGACACAGAGAGAGATACCCAGAGAGAACAGAATCAGATAGTGACTAGCAGAGAGTCTTTTCAATTACATCACGAGGATCCTGGATCCATTACCCCTGTATTCTAAAGGGCTAATGCTGTTTGTGCACAAGCTATTGACGATGGCAACAAGCCCAGCAGCAGTCCACTGTATTATCATCATGAGCAAATGCAAGTGCCTCATCGGTTTCCCATTCTGTTGGCTCTGTCTGTGTTAACCTGTAGAGTGATGTAGATGTGTTATATCATGTCTCTACAGCTTCCCTTTCCAGCTGGCCTATGTGTGCTGTCATGAGACGCATTGAAGCTTTGAATGTCTGAAACATGATCCACCTGGTTCCATGACATCAACAGGTTACTTGGTTACACCTGGCATCTTTTATTTACCTGTGGGCTGGCTTTACAGTGGCGGCAGGTTATGTTGCAATCCATTTATATCACTTTGAAGCCATTTGAGGGTAAAAGTGTTTTGGATAAAAGTGTTTCTTTACTAAACGTAAACATAAAAAAAAACAGGTTTCCAAAATGTAGCACTGTTTTCACTTTAGGGGCGATAGTTGGACTTCTGATTGGTTTCAAATAGTTCAGCCTGCCTTACTTCCTGTATTCATACTTAGACTCTTTGTGGTGCATTCTGAATTATGCAGATACAGTATGAGAGTGTGCAAATGGCCGCACTTGAATAGCTCCAGGCAATTATCTAGATATTCCCAAACCTCTTCTCATATGCACCGCATGCAAAATGAGATACTGTATCTTTTGGCTTCTTTTAAAATTGAGCATCGTTCATGTCCCGATATGGGGATCATGAAACTTCTCATGCACTGCTCACACTTGCACTACTTGATTAAGTGTGATACATTGTCCTCTAGCATAAGGAGACCAAAACCGGCGACATAATCCCAAAAATATTTTCAGTTTCACTATCAATCTGATTGAAATACATGCACATGGGGACTTCATGGGTAGTTTTTAATTTTCTGTATTTTCCGCGGGACAGGCAACCAAAAACGGGGACTGTCCCCTGAAACCGGGGACAGTCTGGCCACCCTACTCTAGCACCTTTGGCCTGACAGGAAGTGATGTGCCTGACCTTCCTCCTCTGCCTTGCGGGCTGCTCGGGCCTGCAGCACCTCCTCACTGGGCGCCTCTTCCCGCCGGTGCTGCTGGGCCGACAGCGGGACCAGAGGAATCTCCGGCAGCTTCTCCCTCCAGTCGGGACCGTCCTGCTCAATCAAGAGTCTGGTGATCCTGACGTGTTTAAATACAAAACTTATGATCAGTGTAATGTTCACACACACTCACAATTTTCCATTTCAATTTAATTTCACTTATAGAGCGCCAAAACATTACACATGTTTCATGGCGCTTTACAGAGTGTTTAAACATTCAGAGAGAGCCCATGAGTGACAGGGGCTAGGAAAAACTCCTAAAAACTTTGATTGGACAGACACACGCACACACACACACACACTTTGGAAATCTGCACTATGACGTACTAAAAAGCTAAACTCAATTTCACCAAGAAGGGTGAAAGGTATAGTCTGTGATTCCAGCAAGTGGTCGTTGATAGTTGTTGACAGTTGTTGACTCCTCTCTTCCATGCACCTGAAGCAAATGTTGATTGGCTATAATAGTTTGAGTCACTTTGTTTCCAATTTATAGCATCTGAACTGTGTGCAAACACCAGCCTTCTTTGAGCACATACACAGACTGGGGACAGATAGGGGACTGTTACCAATTTGCTGGATTTGACAGAGGAAATGTGCTGGATGAGAATCACAGACTCCACCTTGAACTGAGTGTCCGTTTAACCGTTGCAAACATCTCTGTCAACTCAACCTGTTTATGCTGTCGTGGGCCGCTTGCACACTAACATCGATCTGGAGGACAGTCTTGAAGTCCACGTAGGCCTTGCGGTAGCGCTCCAGACACTCGTAGGCCGTGGCTCGCCGGAGGAGCGGCTTCAGCGACCACGGATGAAGCTCCAGGGACCTGGCGGGGGAATGAGGAAGAGGATGGTGACATAAGAAGAAGAGGAGATAAATTCACCGAGCAAAGACCAGTTCAACCCGTCGTCCCCTCCCCATCCACTGGTGTAGTCAGCAGGAGAGGCGGAGAGGAGGGGCGGAGGAGGATGAGCCGGTGTCCTGACCACGCTGTCTGAGCCGGCCAGGCCAAGGGATGACCTCACCTGCTGATCAGCGCTCAAGAGGCTTTCACCCATTCATAAATAGCCACTAGTACTTAACTGCAAGTCAACTCACTGAACTAGACGAAAGCAATTCTGGTGATTACATGCTCAATACCTGCTCTAGTTGTAGCTCACTTTTGAAAAGCAAAGGCACTACCATATTTGGCAATCTAGGAGACCATATACAGTAGGCTGGTGGCTATCTTCTGTATCATAACATCATTTCAAGTGTTTACAATGTTGAATTCAGATACATTACTCTTACATTATACTTTTTTGTATATTTGTTTGCCAATGGTTGCCATGATTTCCCATGGCTTCATACATGTATCAGGGGGAGCTCAACAAGACTGAGGTATACCACAACTTTCTAAAAGCCTCATCCCTATAGTGACAGTTGGACCCTTTGTCAGTAAATCTCCTTAGCGCTAACTATAAAATCTCATGAGTGTTAATCTCCTGAAGAGACAATCGCATACACACGGAGACAGGAGTTACTGGCATGTTCTCAGTCCCCAGTAAGGGAGGTCGTCAGACATTTGCCTGGTTTATTCAGTGATCAGATCATCCAAACGTCATCGTTGTGTTTACTGACCTAGTGCAATCTGCGATGCAGTCCGTGCTATTCCCATCCTTGAGGTAACATGCTGCTCTGTTCGAGTAAAGAATACACAAATCCTCTGGGCTATCAATACCTGTAAAGAAAGCACAAAGGCCCCAAAATAGGCATCACTGATACACAAGTAGGTTTAAATGTTTCTTAAGGTGTTTAGTAGTTGAAACATCATCGTTTAACTAATTCAGACCCCAGCCTACTTAACAAGTTCTTTACCTCAGCTGGAAGACACATAATGTTATAAATTGCTTCAAGTATAGCTTATCGTTTGGGCACTGTACCACACTAACTGTTTAACTTAGTGAATTAAACCTGGAAAACACTGTTTTCAGGTTTACAATCTCATCACATTTCTTACACAGTACATTATACTAAACATTGAAGTAACACGTTTAAAGTTGTGACTAATACTGGCAGGTGCTATTGGCTATGGTAACCTGACCTACACCATCTTCACTGTAGTTGGCTCAAGAGCTGCTGAGGATGAAATGACAGATGTCACATGACTTGAAAGTGGTTTGTGAGTCAGCAATTGATTTCACTTTTGAGTTTACACACTGTGGCTGAGATATCGGGGCCTCGTAAGTGCATCTGGTAGTTGGCCCTTCTCAGTAAGGAGACGCACTTGGCCTGGGACTTGACAGAGACCACCTGACAGCCCTTATCAGTGTGGTACAGATAAACACACACTCAAAGTGAACCTGTATCTGATACCCCCTTTCTTCTGAGACTTAATACCAGGGAACCCGATATCCCGTTCTCCTCCTTTTCTCCAAATTCTGCCATCTACTCACTCCTTCAAGTGAAAAGAACGATGTATAACAATTTTCATTTCCAGCCAATTAATAAAATACGTAGGGGCTTCTAAAACCTTTTATAAAAGTCCACAAGTCCACAACACAGTGAAGCGTGACATAGTAATAAGTATGGCACAATCCTTGCCACTTAACTTAGAAAATAGACAAGAAGCATAAACACAACACTAACAGTGTTCTACATAGGGTCCATGAGGTATATCTCTCATTCTGTTAATTTTTCTATCTCTCAAGATGAAGGCAGGTGTTATCATGTACATCTCTTAAGATTAAAGACAGGTGTTACTTTACCTGCCTCCTCACAGCCAGCGATGGCCTGGGAGTACTTGTCCAGTGCGTCCCCGAACTGTCCGTTCTTGAACAACATATTGCCCGCGTTCTTCAGCCGGGCGAGTGGGGGAGGCAGAGCTCCAGCGGGGGCATCCAGGTAGCTCTGGTCCACCCCCGACTGAGCTGGGCCACTGGTGCTATTCTCATCAGCAGCATGGCTCCCATTATCCCTCTGAGTGCCATTCATCATGGGAGCTTTCCCAGGGGCCGGCTGCTTCGCGCTCTCCCCACGGCCCCTGCCTTGTCCTGGGTTGGTGGGCTGGGCCCGCTGGCCTCCTCCTCCATCCCCCCTGCCAGGAGGCCTTTGCTGCGCATTGCCCATGGCTGCACGGTCTGCGGGAGCAGCGGCGTCAGCACTCTCTTTCCCTCCTCTCCTCTCGATGCTCTCACTTCCTCCTCCAGCAGCACAGGAGCAGATCAGCGGAGGACACGCCCCCTACGGCACAGGCAGCTGTGATGTCACAAAGAGGTGGGGGAGGGGAGCGCTGATGCAGTGTTATGCTGCAGAGCTACACAGAGGGGATTCCACTGTGATTCCCTCTCATCAGGAGCCTGTCTAAAGAGACCGCTCACAGACGCGTCAACTGAATCCATACAGTGTAGCAGCACCATCCATCCCTGATGTAAATTATGTTAGAGCCACTATTATCATCCTCATTAAAAAAGGCTTACATTTTAAATGTTTTTTGCAATTATGTCAGGCCTTAGCTGAATATATTTCCATATTCTATTTTAGGGTAAAATTACAATATAAACATTATGTGTCTTTCATTTAGAATGGTTGCAAGATATGTTAATATGTGATTTTATAAATGCAAAAAATTAAATGACACTTGTACAATTACCATACATTAACTATTTTAATCTACATCAACACAACTGATAATTCATTAAAGAAATGAGATGCAGGAATTTACCAATATTTGAGGGATGGTCAGCTAGTCTTGGGATCATCTTCAGATTCATTTTTGATGGTATGCCTGTGTGAAGGACACATACACCTAACATTCCCACTCAAGCTATGCACTACTAGTTCTATTATTCATGAAAATACAACAATTCACAGCACAACTTTGCCAACTACTGACTCTACACACTAGTAAGCATGACAGGCTTTTATTCATCTGTGCTGTTTTGGTATTTGCAAGATATTTGTATACCTGTAAACCTGTATACCTGTATACCTGTGTATTTGTATATTTGTAAACAGACAGGGTGCTGTTGTTTGACTCTCTATGCTATACTTGCTTCCCATCTACAGAGCAAGGGCTGTGAATACACACATACTGTAAATGTTTCCTGAGCTCAAGCACCCAATGGACAGTTGGAGGACTTATTTTTTTTAAAAGTGGATTGCACCTTTAAGGTAACTGGAACGCTAGTTTTAGGCCAAATTTCAGATAATTGGATTTAGGGATAACACCAGATTACAGAACAAATACAATTTTAAGGTGAACAAACTCATTTGACTCATAACTGAGTTAAGTTGAAAAATAATATTTTATTGGTTTTGCAAGTTATAACATAGTTACAGCAATATATGGAAAAGGAAAAATCCAGATGATTTTTTTAATGTAAATGTATTGGCCAAAAAAAGATGATTTATATCCTGCTTAATTAATGTGTAAAATATGTGTTTCATATAATCATATAATCATCTTCATCAATGTGTGTGTGTGTGTGTGTGTGTGTGTGTGTGTGTGTGTGTGTGTGTCTGTGTGTGTGTTTGTGTCTTTTGTCAACACAGTCTTTATAGACACTTGGTAAACTTCAGCTAAAAAAGCTGTACATTTTAGACAAAATACAAAATGAGATACGTGGGGATGTCTGTTCATCGCGCATCAAACACCACCACTGAAGAGACGGAGTTAAGGATTACACTGGGAAACAGCAACATTTACAAACATTATGCAATTTAGATTAATACATAACACAATATTCACCCTCTATCAATTAAATATTCCAGGTGAAGACCAGCATATATGCGCTCAGCTCCAGCCTTACCTCGTCAAGAATTTCTGGACGGGCCAGGGGTAACATTGTTTACCCCCGGGGGGGATTTTGCAGCGCAAATGCAGACTCTACAGAGCATTCCATAACTGGGTCCTAGATGTATACTGCATTTGTACATGCATTTCTTTTAGCATGCATTTTCTCAGTAGTGCCCACAGTTAGCCTGACGAGCCAGACTCACATCTAGGGGCGCCTAGATTTCTAGGCTAGCCCACAGTGGACTCAGGTTTGATTCTGGCCAGAGGTCAAACACATCATTGGTTTATAATTTAATGTTGAGGTTGGCTGGACTTGTGTGACGCCAGACCTCACTGTTTTCTTTTATTGCTCTATGCATATACCTCGCCACAAGATGTGGATAGGATATAGATCTTCTAAGTAGAGCCATGGCCCTCTAGAAATATTATTTGAAAGAGTAGGCTATTTAACTAGCACAGTGGCTTTTGCCATTTCCTTGTCTAACGAAAGAAATGCAACTCAATTCAACAGTTCCCTGTGAACCCATGGAGAAGTAGGCTTAATAAAATAAATACTTATCTGAACCCAGAACCCACAAGCAATAACTGAAAGGATACATCTCTTTGTTCTCTTCTTGTACATTATTCTGTAACCGCACTCTCTGCATCGGATAGGGTCTCTGGCCTTGATCTCGTTTTCAGTGTGACATTCTGAATGGGAGAGAATACATTTCAGCAACCAAATATAAGATACAGATAGAGCACACCATAAGCGTCTTGACTACACTTAATGACAACAATGATTACCTCCACAGATGTAGATCATGGGCTGTTGTTTCGGTGGCTGTACATCTTTCTGAGGATCCATTATTGACGTTTGTTCTACAAATATCTGAATTATATGGAAATAAAAGATATGTATCTCACAAACATTATCCAACATTAATAAGAGTTTGAGAAGTTAGGCGCAAAATAATGTTTGAAGAGGTAACGAACCGCTTGAAAGACAACAATCGATTATGCTAACACTGACAGTGCACTAGACTCGGGTATTCATTCATTCCTTTAGCTTTACATAAAAATACGATGCTCTGTATAAGAGGTCTACAAATAGATACGGGAATATATTATCATACCGTGCCCCTTTGTTTGTGGTAGCGTATTCTAAGTTGTTTATAAGGTTAGCAAACAAAATATTGTTGTCGACAGAGTAACGTTAGCTAGCCTACTTAGTGATTATGTTTGTGAGCTATGAGATGTGGGATGTGAGATGAAGGATTCAATCATAAATCACTGAAACTAGAGAAGTGTACGTCTCCGTTAAAAATCAATACTCACCAGTTATAACGATATAAAAGTTACTTTAATATGATCGGTCGGATCATTACAGCAAAAACGCATGCAACCCGTTGTAACACCTTTCAACAACGTGGTTACTGATTGGCTGTGGGCATGAGCATGTTCGGTGGAGTCACGCGCACTCCCAGACAGAAGATGGCAGAATGCGCACTTCCCCCTGAAAAACACGGAAAATGCCTCCACGTAGCCTGGCGTTTAGAGAGAGGAAGACACTTCGTTAATGCGTTTAGAAGCGAAACTCGGTCATCAAAACAGCTATCTTTTCAGAACACTCAGACAACTTAAGATGAGTTTAAATTAAGTGATTTTTACATTAGATTTACATATTTGAGTTGTCGAACTACTGTATATTTTAGCCATGGAGCAACCTGCGCCCAAAAGGTAAAGAAAGTGGATTAATGATTATTAGGGAGCTCGATAGCTAACGTTAGCTTTCTCGTTTGTCAACTTGGTCAGGCCAGTTAACGTTGGCCACTTAGTATGTGTCTGAGTATGTTACTAGTTAGCTTCTCAAGTTATATTTAAAGATAGTTTGAAGAAAATAGTTAGGTGTCGTTCATAAGCAATGAGCACAATTTCTCTCACACCCGTTTACGTTCATGGCTTCACGAACGGGCTTATGTTACGTTACTTGGCCGTCCACAAAGTCTGAAAGTGATATTGTAGTGGTTTAGCTAATGTCCAGTTCACATCTCATGTGAACTATGTGTCATAGGGATGACAAAGTGTTGAAATGGCAAATTAACCTATACACATTTTCCTCGGTAGCAAATTGAAGAAGTTGAGCGAGGACAGTTTAACCAAGCAACCAGAAGAAGTCTTTGATGTTCTTGAAAAGCTTGGCGAGGGGTAAGACTAACCAAATAGAATTACGTTGACACTTCATAAATTTTGTTTCATTGATATTTGTTTTTAAAAGGGGTTAAACTTACTCAGACAACTTAATTCGATTTTTATGTTTTGCTTAGGTCATATGGCAGTGTTTTTAAAGCCATCCATAAGGAGTCAGGCCAGGTTGTGGCCATCAAGCAGGTGCCTGTAGAGTCGGATCTGCAGGAGATCATCAAAGAAATTTCTATTATGCAACAATGTGACAGGTAGGTGCTACATTGACTACTTTTGCATAGTGTCCTAAATGCCAAGTTAAACATGCTCTTGTATGACTGACTCCCTGTGTCCTTTTGTGTTGCAGCCCTTATGTGGTGAAATACTATGGCAGCTATTTTAAAAACACAGACTTGTGGATTGTTATGGAGTACTGTGGAGCGGGCTCTGTTTCAGACATCATCAGATTGCGCAACAAAACGGTATATTGAAGATCTTTGTAAATAGCAATGTTTTAAAGTGTCTTTAAATCAGTACTGGTGTTATTAATTTCAATGGTCAATGAAAACTTTGCAGATAATCCTATATTACATGGTGTCTTCTTCAACAGCTCACTGAGGATGAGATTGCCACCATTCTAAAATCCACCCTGAAGGGTCTTGAATACCTACATTTCATGAGGAAGATCCACAGAGACATAAAAGCTGGCAACATTCTTCTGAACACAGAAGGCCATGCCAAACTGGCAGATTTTGGAGTGGCCGGACAACTCACAGTGAGTGATAATTTTTTGGGGGATGTCAATTTTGGCAATTAACCAGCTAAATTCTCTCCCAGCTTAAATCCATATTCTCTGCGCTGAACCATATTTAATGTGGCCGACCTCTGTTTGCACCCTGCGCGCTACAGGACACTATGGCCAAAAGGAACACGGTGATTGGCACCCCTTTCTGGATGGCGCCAGAGGTGATTCAAGAGATTGGCTACAACTGTGTGGCAGATATCTGGTCGCTGGGCATCACCTCCATAGAGATGGCTGAAGGGAAGCCACCATATGCAGATATCCACCCCATGAGAGTAAGTCTAGGCAATACACACAGTGGACAGACTGAGTGGAAGTTGTTGCTTTTCACTTTGTTAAAGATCTGTGCTTCCCTGCTGCAGGGAAAGGGGTCAAAAATCTTTTGTTGTTCTGTGATCATTACCAGGCAAGAGTTTGCAGTCCTATAGTGTCACTCATTTTGTAGAGAACTGGTTGAGAGTCAGATACTTTTTTGATATGGTTTGATACTATTGCTTTAATTGTGCATAGACTTTGTGTGTAAAATGAGCAAACTAAAACCTAATTATAACAATATCAGCTATTGCATGTATAATCTCAACATTGTTGTTTCTCATGTCATGAGCGGAAAGATTATTTATTTATCTTTTTTTCTGTGCCATTTACAGGCTATTTTCATGATTCCTACAAATCCACCGCCAACCTTCCGTAAGCCAGAGCTGTGGACGGATGATTTCACAGACTTTGTGAAGAAGTGCCTGGTGAAGAACCCGGAGCACAGAGCTACGGCTACACAGCTCCTCCAGGTGAGTCTGGCCATCCCACACGGCTCAAGCCCAGCCAACGAAGCTGCATAATCTACATATCAGAGTTGAAATGGAGAGGTTTTAAACCAAAAGCTCAAGCATCTGTCCAGGCCGGACACAGATCAGCGGCTTAATTCCACAACGCTCGTCATTTGTCATCTGTGCCAGCTGTTTCACCCTCCCCCCCCCCCCCCCCCCCAACATTTTTGTGTCCAGCATCCATTCATCACCAACGCAAAGCCAGTGAGCATCCTGCGTGATCTCATCACAGAGGCAATGGACATGAAGGCCAAGAGGCAGCAAGAGCAGCAGAGAGAGCTGGAGGAGGAGGAGGATAACTCGGTATGAACACGTCATCTGTTTGTGTCTTTCTGTGTCTTAGAGAGCTGTTGCCGAGGGCCTGCCTGTTCTTTTCTACTTTGGTGTGTCCTGTCTTTACCATGGTTGTTCATTTACGATAAAATGTGCAATTTTGTGTCCCTTCGTGGCCACTGTAGGAAGAGGAAGTGGAGGTGGACTCCCACACCATGGTGAAGTCGGGCTCTGAGGGGGCAGGCACCATGCGAGCCACGGGGACCATGAGTGACGGAGCACAGACAATGATCGAGCATGGCAGCACCATGCTGGAGTCTGACCTGGGCACCATGGTCATCAACAGCGATGACGAGGAGGAGGAAGAGGACGTTGGCTCCATGAGGAGTAAGTTTCTCAATACACTCTAAATACCATTGAGTGGTAGGTAGGTAGTGAATGGCCTTAAACAGAACACACACGGAACACTGTAGTATAGAATAAATATAAATAGTGAGCATGAAGGACAGTGACGTGCTTTGCATCGAAAAAGCACTTTTAAGACCGGAAGTTTTTATTTTGTTATTGCTCTCCTTCAGGAAATGCTACCAACCAGCAAGCACAGCGGCCGTCCTTCATGGACTACTTTGACAAGCAGGACTCCAACAAGGCTCAGGAGAACTACAACCATAACCAGCAAGACCCGTACCTTATCCCCAAGACCTCCTTCCCCGAAAGCTGGAAAGTGCCTCAAGATGGAGACTTTGATTTTGTAAGTACATCTGTTGTCATGGTTTTGCTCCATTTACATATTGCTACCAAAAGCACTACGGTGCTCTTAAATTCTTGCGCATCATTTCGCTCCTATCTTCTCTGAGTGTGTGCCTTTGGTTGGTCTGTTACACCATATCTGCATATTGAGATCTGTGTGCCTGCAATGCTCACCTCTTTATTGTGTGCGTGTGTGTGTGTGCCTGTGTGTGCGTCTGTGTGTGCGTGTCCCCCGTCCATGTGCGTGTGTGTCTGCAGTTGAAAAACCTGGACTATGAGGAGCTGCAGATGCGTCTGGGTGCGCTCGACCCGATGATGGAGCGGGAGATCGAGGAGCTGCGCCAGCGCTACACAGCCAAGCGCCAGCCCATCCTCGACGCCATGGATGCCAAGAAACGCCGCCAGCAGAACTTCTAAGGCCCAGGGGCTGAGGGAGAGGAGCAGATGCCTCATCAGAGTAATCGCCATCACTTCATCCGCGTGGTGACCTGGAGGCTGCCTGCCTCCCCATCATCGTTATTTTCTTTTGGGGGACGGGGGAGTGGGGTGTTTCTGAGACTGACTACTTCAGGTCGTATTTTGCTAAATGACTTCCGAAAAATAATTGTATTGTATGATAAATTGGTTTGGATATATTTTATCATGTTACTTCCCCCCCAAGAATCTATATCGGACATGACCAGCTATAGCAATACCCTTTGGGCCTTTTATAGATATCATACAGTATGACAAAAGAAGGAAAGGCTTTTATGATTTGACAGACCAACAATAAGTACATTACTGCACAGGGGAAAGGGAATATCTGCAAAGAAAAATAATGTGGTAATATTGTAAATTTTCAATATCTTTTTACCACTGATGAAATACTTTGAGAAATGACTTCTCAACCAAAGACAATCACATGAAGAGAATGCCTTAGACTGTTTTTTTTTTTACGCTGTTGCGCTGCTGCGTTTGCATAGTAGATGTATTCCTAATAATATAAACCACTTTAGTGGTATCATGTATCTTACAACACAAAGAAGCGAACAGTTTCACTCATGATTTGACTGCAAGGTCAAACTGAAAAACTAACTAATGAAAATGCCCCTCAAGGCCTCATTTCCAAGTCTGACCATTTCTGTTTACATGGTCTACTACATCTTAGTGAATGTGAATAGATCATTTTTTTTTTATTATTATTATTGATTTCTTGGTTCCATGTTTTGCAGTGAGTTGAATGTTTTCAAACAGACCTTTCATTTACAACGTGTAACTCCTGAAGTAGACTTTTTTTTCTTTTGCTCAGTGAGTGGTGTTCTCCTGAACCTCTGGATTCCATGAACTCTCTCAGGGGCCCTTAGAATACGAACGCCACGTCTGTTCAGTTGGTATGACCTAACCTGGCTCACAAACAGTACTGTTATTGGAGATGGAGAAAAGGAGTTGGAACACGCCCCACTCAGTTAAAACAAAAACCTCTACAGACTTCCATGTTCCATTCATAGAAGGCACGGTTTTGTAATAGCCACCAAATATTCAATTTCCTGATCAAATGTAGGCTTTGATGATTGTTAGGTCTAGGGACCAGAGTGCTTGTTTAGTCTTCTCCGCTTTATCCTTGGATAATGGCTCAAGAACAAGGACACACTCCTACAGAAATCTGTATGCTGAGCTTTGACCAGATCATGCAGTAAGAGTATTTTTAAGCATGCCTATCTAGTTCCTTCCATCCGTTCTCTGTGCTTTTCGGCTGTCACAGATAGATAGTCATTATGAAGGATGATTGTTATTTTATTTTGTTGGACAGCATTAAATGTAAGATGTCAGATTGCCTGTCTGTCTCTAAACCACAGGCCCACTAAGACCAGTTTTAGTCATACCACTTTCCTTCTACTTTCTGCTTTGGTGTTGCTAAAAGTTAGCATGCACAGCACACCTACATGAAAGTACATAGCTGCCTTATTTAGTAGTTTGCATTTGTGTTCGCAAGTGTAAATGTTTTGTTCCTTTCTCTGACATGTACAACTGTTTTTTTCTTAAAGAAAACTAATTTATTGTTTATATGTAATATTATACCAAGTTTTGTAACACTTCCCTAGTATGGGTTTCATGAATAAAGGTCAATACTAAATAACTTCAACAAAGACAGCATTTTTTGCTTTAGGATCTTGATGGGCTTAGGAAAGAGCCTAGAAGGTGACTCTTCTACAGAGTTCACACTGTCCATAAATCAATCCAAACACCTGTTGTTACCGTAATAAATGGATAAAGACCATCCATAAAACTGTGGGACGTTTGCTATAGTTTACTGATTTCAAATTAGTGGTGACGAGCATAGTTAAGTTGAATTGTATGTAATCAGAACTATTTTGTTTGAGTTTTAAAGTGCACATGGTAATAGCGTATGGGGTTTATTATTTTCATATGCGCCAATATATCAGTTATTGTGGTAGTTGAACACTTGAGCAACAGCTGTAAGAATCTTAAGTAACTGTAGTCTGTGCCATTTCTGTCCCATTCCTGTCCAAGCCAGTACTCTTTAATCGCAGACAGGGGTTTGAGCAGCATGGCGACAGTTAGAAAGATAATCCACACAGATACCGCTCCAGCAGCAATTGGGCCGTACAGGTAGGTTGCATCAATATTGATTGAGTTGATTATTTTTGTCAGGATATGCATAATTTGTCATGCTAGATCATATCATCTTTCAGAGATTTAACGTTAGCTTCAGTGGACCAAACACGTGATGGTCCTGAAACATATTGCCAGTGTAGGCCTACTTTTTTTTTATTATTTTAAACTCGTTCTTATTTGCAGTCTGTGGTTTCTTGGTGCGTGAGAAGTAGGCAAAAGACTCAATGTCACTGAAATCAAACATTTACTAGACTATTTCATGGGCGGGTCAAAGGGTGTAGCTGCTACCCAAGCTTATCGCAGTGGCCTTGTTTCTGAAGTCAGCATTGGTGTGACAGTTGCTGAGGTGGAGACAGTTCATTTTCTAACCTAGTCACAATGGATGCTATTCGGAGGAAAATACCATACACACCTAAAGCACCCATACGACAAGGAATCTACAGGTTGGTTGCGGCAGTTTGAGGTTTCATTAACACTTGGGGTGTATAGAGTTAGTTACCTTTAATAATCCTTTTAATGCATGTGTGCGTAGGGAAGAACAATGGGTATAGTATTTAAAAGTGAATGTGGAAGTTAGGTAAGCTCAAACAATTAGGCTACTTGGACAACATAACGGTGCTTTCCATCGTGCACTTGACGCGAGGGGAGTTGCCAAATCAGCCAATGGTTGTCGCTGCAATACAATGGAGATCATTATCTATTAGATCAAAGTGCAGATCTGTCAAAGTCTTTTTCAAAGTTCCCTTTTAGGGATTTGCATACTTATAAAATTGTTTTATTACCTCGAGTATTTGTCTTGCAGGTGTTGAGATAAATATGATTGCGTACATGCAGTGTTGGGTGAAATTGCCTGCAATGTGACATATTGTGCAGCAGGGGGCAGGTTCCCTTCCAACTTTGCCCTCAGAAATGATTCCTTCATTTATTTTCTCGTGTTCTTGTGCCCCCTAGTGTGACACAGCCTTGACTGAAGTGTTCAAATATGAATGAATGAATCGATTAATGTTGTTTCTGCAGTCAGGCTGTGGTGGTTGACCGGACCATGTACATATCTGGACAGCTGGGTCTGGATACGGCATCTGGGCAGCTGGTCCCTGGAGGGGTGCAAGCTCAGGCCAAACAGGTGAGACACATCTGCAGACCTAGTATAGTGTTGTGGCTCCTTTTCTTATGGATAGGACGTTAGTAAAAGTGGCATCCGCACCTTTGTCTTGCCTTGTGTTTCGCTTGGTGCGTAACTCCAAAAGTAGTAAATTCCCAATTGGGAACACTGATGATGGGCTAAACCCGAAACGTTTGTCTCTCATTTATTCTGTCTTAATATATTTTGGTTTATGTTATCAATACAAGTTCTTATAATTCAGCTTTTGTGTGCGACTTCTCTTCTTTTACTTCTTATGGATAGGACAACATGCTACCTAAAGCCTTAAAGTGTTCTCCACAATTATACTCTCTGCTAAAGTTGGCAAGATATTAGCAGTAGCATCATCTCTGATTTCTTAGAAACATTCAGTATTTATAACACTGTAACAGAGGTATCCTTCCCTCTCTTAGGCACTCACCAACATGGGTGAGATTCTGAAGGCTGCTGGATGTGGCTATGAAAATGGTAAAGCATTAAATGTATTTTTTACTCTTTCTTCCTTATTAAAATAAGAGTCCTTCTCACACCAGTTAATTCTTTTTTTGCAGTTGTCAAGACAACTGTCCTTTTGGCTGACATGAACGATTTCAACAATGTCAACGAAATTTACAAGCAGTGTAAGTAAATGAGTCCAACTGTAAACTGGAGAACACCAGCCTCCAAGTAGCCTAGACACTGATGTCAATGTCAGGTGGTTAACATTTAGACAGAGCTGCAGGTCAACATTGTTCAGTAAATCTCTTTGAAAGTAATATAAAACCTCTTTATTATGTTCCAGAAATACGTGAAAATAAGCATAGCTGTAGACATCGCACATATAAATATTATTTATATGTGCGATATTCTTTTATGCTTTCTATGCCCAAAGATTTTCTTGGTTATAAAATATGTAATGGGTCGATTCTGATGCTTGTACACACAGTACACATGTCAGCTCATTCTTCCAAATTGATTGATGGATCCTCTAACCCACCTTGGATTGTAGTTTTTTTGCACATATGGTGCTATACAAATAATTCTGATGGATTAAAGGCATACTACAAAGTAGTACTACTATAAGTACTAGAAGTGGCAGTAGTATTGCTTGGGACAAAAGCATCTGCCAATCCTGTGACCATAACCAAGTACTAACACCTGGTAGTGAGCTATTGCAACTTCAGTGTTGCATTGATTTTCTTTGTTTACTTGGGATTTTGGCAGCACTGAACCATTTCCAGTAAATGCCTTAACGCATCTCCACTATATGCATGGCCCATCGCTTGCTACTGGTGACAGTGGCATGCTGGGCATTCTTTATTGACACAGTTCACAGGTGTAACAGTAGCCATGGGACTGTGTGTAAGTGGAGCCAGGGAAGGTCTATGAAATCTAAGCCTTATCCTCCAGGACCGAGGACTACCTGTCCGATGTGTGCAGACTCCCACCACCGGGAACTTTCTGTGACCCAAGTCTTAGACTGGGAATGGGGCAGAACATATTGAACAGGCATACATTAACATCTAAGAGCTTCCTCAAGGGTTCTTATGCTACACTAACTGAGCACTTGGTTAAGCTAAAGCTACTGTTGATGTTCATGATATTTTACATATACAATAATCCAGCGAAACACGGAAGTAACACAACGCTGCCATTACTGCGTGCCTGGCTGCTAAGAAATTAGCCCGTTGGTTCCATAGGCGGCTGTTGCAGAGGTTAGCTGTCATTAATACACGTCTTAATACCTTATGGTGTTAATAAATTACCTTCATTGGTAAGTTTTGGTACAGTCTGACATCATTGATCCAATGTTCCCTTTCACCTGACATTTTCATTCATGAGCAGGACCTCTGTTAGACATTCTCTGACAGGATGCTTTCATTGAAAAGCACAGGCAAGTGTCACTCGTCACACTCGCAGGCACGCAGTAATGGCGATATTCAAGATGGCAGCGCCCATAAAGTTCGCGCTGGATTAGTGTATAGACAAGGTTTTATCCTATTTATTGCCTAAGAAAACAGAATTACGTCATGCATGCAATTGACAGTATGCCAATAGGTCAGTTGAAGTGATGTATCTGATGTGCTTGAAAAAGTATTTGTGTCAAAACCTCCCTCAAATAAAGCCATTACCTGGCTTTACATTGTAACTAATGAGATCACTCATATTCACTCATAACGTGCACAAGCCCCAAAAATGACAACTAAAATTCACACCTTTTCTCTTACAGTTTTCAGCAGCAACTTTCCAGCCAGGGCTGCTTATCAGGTTGCTGCATTACCGAGGGTAAGTATGTTTACTCCGTGGAAGTATACAGAACTCCACATACTCTGACCCCTTCTTGTATCTCTTTCATTGATATTTACCATATTACTGCAAAAGATTCAATCAGTGACCCCCATCTCTATCCTTTTCTCTGCAGGGTGGTCTTGTGGAGATTGAAGCAGTGGCTGCTGTGGGGCCCATCACCAACGCGTCCTGATTCGCTGGCCCAAACATCCATAAATTGTAAATAAACTGAAGATGCAACTAATATCATTGAAGAACATCGGTTTCTACCCCAGTGGGCCAAAATAGATTTTAGTCTGCCAGCACTGTTTTTTTTACATAAAGGCAAAACATTGTGTGAACATCTTGCATCATGTCATTGTTTTATCCAGCAACAATTTTCATGTAATTTGCGCGTACACACCTGCCACACCTGCAATTGGGCCAGTGACTGAACAAACCGTACGGACAAGCCACATGCTTCAACAGCATCTTCTGCAGCTCAGTTAGGCAGACAAGCTGACATACGACACTGGTGCTGACCGATATGCATCAAACATTAACAACAGGCAACAGGAAGATTCTTCTTGGAGATGGAAGAATAATGCAAATACTAACATTTCATATGGTTTCAGAGATGCAAATGAGTTGATCTCATCTTGCCCTCTGTATCCATGCTAGTGGATCATACTGGCATCAATATCCATGCCAGTATGATTGGCATCAATATCCATGCCAGTATGATTGGCATCAATTTACTTTCAGGTTGACCAGGCACATTTTCAGTTGACCCTTTATTTCAGGTTTCAGGGGAGTTCAGTGGATAAAGGACATTTGAATCTTTACAAATTATTTGGCTTTGAATTGTTTCAATTGTATTGGATCATTTGTAAGGAAGTGACAATGCAATTTAGCCTAAGTATGTTAAATACAATAAAGTGTAAAGACTATCCATTGAAAAGAAGTGCAGAAATAGTTGAACGTTCACAGCAAAGCTTCTCTTTTAAAGAAGTTAAGCGATATCACAATATAAACCGCTCACAAAAAGTAAGGAAACTTGACTTTGGCCCATTATATCTCCCCTTTAGTAATACCAACCAGTAAAGTGTTTCATATCATTTTTATCGTTGATTTGTCACCTTTACAATGAGGTATAGCTTGTAAGCATAGGGCAATCATGGAATGAGCAACACAAGCAAACGTGTAAGTAGTGCCAACAAAAAATGTGCCAAAATGGCCTGTTATGCTGTTGGAATTCACCTTTGTTACTTCAAGCATTGACGATTGCACTCTCCCTCAGAAATGAGGAAAACAAAACCTGTTAGGCATACATTTGTTCATTTTATACTCAGTGTCAGGGTCCTCAGTAGCGTGTAGAGGATCCATATGCAGCCACAACAGCTTGGCACCTTCTTCTCATGCAGCCAGGTCACCAACCTGGCTACATTCTGCTGTGGGGTGACATCTCCCTAACTGGAAAGACAGACCTTGTTATCATTGTGCAGTTAGATACCGGGATGAGATTCTGGAGCCAGTGGCAATTCCATATCTCCAGAATATGGGACCAATTGCCATCCTCCAGGATGACAACGCTCGCCCCCATAGAGCTGGGATCATCAGAGAGTACCTCCAGAATTTGGGAGTGGAGAGGATCGAATGGCCTGCCGTGAACACTTGTGGGATCAGCTTGGGCGTGCTGCACGTGCCAGAGTCACCAACAAAACCAGGTTGGCTGACTTACAACAGATCCTTATCGAGGAATGGAATGCCATTCCACACACAGCAGAATGTAGCCAGGTTGGTGACCAGCATGAGAAGAAGGTGCCAAGCTGTTGTGGCTGCATATGGATCCTCTACACGCTACTGAGGACCCTGACACTGAGTATAAAATGAACAAATGTATGCCTAACATGTTTTGTTTTCCTCATTTCTGTGGGAGAGTGCAATCGTCAATGCTTGAAGTAACAAAGGTGAATTCCAACAGCATAACAGGCCATTTTGGCACATTTTTCGTCGGCACTACTTACACGTTTGCTTGTGTTGCTCATTCCATGATTGCCCTATGCTTACAAGCTATACCTCATTGTAAAGGTGACAAATCAACGTTAAAAATGATATGAAACACTTTACTGGTTGGTATTACTAAAGGGGAAATATAATGGGCCAAAGTCAAGTTTCCTTTCTTTTTGTGAGCAGTTTAGTTGATATACTATCTGATGTTATTGTGCTGATGAAATATGGTATATTTACAAAAGTAGAAATCCTTCCCACACACCTGCAGAAGAAAACAAAGGCACAGTCAATCTATTAGACGCCAGTCTAGGAGACTGGTTTGTCTATCTTGGCAACAGGCAATTGTATAGATGACATAAGTGACCCTCACCTAAGGGACAATGCTGAAAGCACAATTGGTTCCTGATACGTAAAACACACAATTGGCTCCTGTCATGCTAGATCATCTTGCGTGAAATTAGTTAGGAGTAGGAAGTAGACGCAATGTGTTGAAATCAAACATTTACTAGCCTATTTCATGGGCGGGTCAAAGGGTATACTTAAGCTTATTGCAGTAGCCTTGTTTCTGTAGTCGACATTGTTGTGACAGTTGCTGAGGTGGAGACCGGTCATTTTCTAACCACAGTTACAATGGATGCTATTCGGAGGACAATACCATACACACCTAAAGCACCCCTACGACAAGGAGTCAACAGGTAGGTTACAGCAGTTTGAAGCTCAAGCAATTAGGCTACTTGGACAACATAATGGTGCTTAGCCATAGCCTTCACACATGTGAGTTGCCAAGCTAGCCAATGATTGTCACTACAATACAATGGATATCATTACCTGTCTGACCAAGGTACAGACCTGTCAAAGTCTTTTTGCTAGGGATTTGCATATCATAATATTTTACTACCTCGAGTATTTGTCTTGCATCTGTTGAGATAAATATGACTGCATTGCATGCAGTGTTGGGTGAAATTGCCTGCAATGTTACATATTGTACAGCAGGGGGCAGGGTCTCTTCCCACTTTACCTGCCCTCCACTGTGGGTGCCTCTCAACATCTCTCCTCGATCCTCGAGGGGCGTTCCCACTGATCTATAACTAACACTGGATAGACTATCCCATTGTTGCCGCCCCATCATTCTTTATGTAGTTCAGTGAGGATCGAGGCCCGAGGAGCGAGGGAGGACGTATAAAAGCCCAAATGAGAGGCACCTAGCGTATGCAGGAAAGATTCCTTCATTCCTCTTCTTGTGCTTCACTGAAAGTTGCCCCTTCCCACTACCATTGTTGTCTTTTGTGACCAGACTGGTGCACTACAGTTTTGGACTCCCATCTGCCAACTGTGGAATTGAGTTGATTTTGAAACGTATCGCTGTGGCCCCTAGTGTGATGGTTATGGGATTTGGCACACACCTTTGTAGTGTGACACAGCCTTGACTGAGGTGTTCAAATATGAATTAATGAACTGATTGATGTATGTTGTTGTTTCTGCAGTCAGGCTGTGGTGGTTGACCGGACCATGTACATATCTGGACAGCTGGGAGTGGACACGGCATCTGGGCAGATGGTTCCTGGAGGGGTGCAAGCTCAGGCCAAACAGGTGAGACACATCTGAAGAGTGTTCTGGGAAAAGGCCTCCTTTTCTTACAGCTATAGGACAACATGCTACCTAAAGCCTTCAAGTGTTCTCCACAATTATACTCTTTTATAAGTTTGCAAGATATTAACAGTAGCATCCTCTCCAATCTCTGTATATATTCAGTATTTATAACACTGTAACAGAGGTATCATTCTGTCTCTTAGGCACTCACCAACATGGGTGAGATTCTGAAGGCTGCTGGGTGTGGCTATGAAAATGGTAAAGCATTAAATGTATTTATACATTTTCTTCCATATTAAAACTAGATGTACCACAGAGCGGTACAAAATATGACCGTGGCGACCGTTGCCCAGTCCTGCACATTTTCTCTGCAAAATGTAATCACGCCAGTCAATTAGTCTCCATCTCCAATTCCATCCCCTAGTTTTGGCCTAGAGTGTGTGCATGTGAGCTTGTTTTGGTGCATATGCGTGCTTCTGTGTGTGTGGGTTCGCTTGTGAGTGTGTGGGGGTAATTGGGTATGTGTTAATGTGTGTGTGTTTACCTATGTGTGTGTGTGTGTGTCCATGTGCCTGCTTGTCTGCATGTGTGTGTGTGTGTGTGTGTGTGTGTGTGTGTGTGTGTGTGTGTGTGCGCGTGCAGTTGTGTGTGCGTACATGTGGGTGTGTTTATGTTTGTGTGTATGTGTGTGTGTGATTACAAAGCATTGTTTTTTCCTATTCATTTTTGACTATATGGCACTATACCTCAACTGAGTGGATTTTGGATGTGTTGACATGGCTCCTGGAGAGGAGGGGGGCGACCATAGGATCAAAACAAAAAACTCTTCACTGTGTGTTGGTCATAATAAGACTCCCTCTCACACCAGTTAATTATTTTTTTGCAGTTGTCAAGACAACTGTCCTTTTGGCTGACATGAACGATTTCAACAATGTCAACGAAATGTATACGCAGTGTAAGTAAAGGAGTCCTGTAAACTGGAGAACACCAGTAGGCCTCCACGTGGGCTATAGACAGACACTGATGTCAATGTCAGGCAGTTAACATTTAGACAGAGCTGCAGGTCAACATTGTTCAGTAAATCTCTTTGAAATGATATAAAACCTCACTTTCCAGAACGTGAAAATAAGCTGTATACATTGCACATATAAATTTATATTTTCTTTGCTCTAATTCCCTAGTTTTAAAATATGTAATGGGTTGATTCTAACACTTGTACACAGACCTGTCAGTTCATTCCTCCAAATTGATTGATGGATCCTCTAACCCACCTTGGATTGTAGTTTTCTGCGCATACTGTATGCTGCTATTCAAATAATTCTGTTGGATCAAAGGCATACTACAGCACTACTATCATACATACTAGAAGTGGTAGTATTACTTTGGACAAAAGTGTCTGGCAAATCACATGACCATAACCAAGTACTAACACCTGGTAGTGAGCAATTGCAACTTCATTGTTGCATTCATTTTCTTTGTTTACTTGGGATTTTGGTACATCAAGGTAACACTGACCCATTTCCAGTAAATGCCTTAACACATCTCCACTATATGCATGGCCCATCTCTTGGTGGACATGGTGACAGTGGCATGCTGGGCATTCTTTATTGACACAGTTCACAGGTGTAACAGTAGCCATGGGTCTGTGTGTAAGTGGAGCCAGGGAAGTGCTATGAAATCTAAGCCTTATCCTCCAGGACTGAGGACTACCTGTCTATGTGTGCAGACTCCCACCTCCGGGAACTTTCCATGACCCAAGTCTTAGACTGGGAATGGGGCAGAGCATAACCTCCAGGCACCTGCCATTTCTTTAATGCCTCTTCTGGTCTTTTGAGATATTAACATCTAAGAGCTGATAGTTTACATATAGACAAGGTGTCATCCTATTTGTTGCCTAAGACAACAGAATTACGACATGCATGCAATTGACAGCATGTGAAGAGGTCTCGATGCCTGATGTGCTTAAAAAAGTATTTGAGTCGAAACCTCCCTCAAATAAAGCCATTTTACTTGGCTTTACATTACAACTAGATCACTCATTTTCATCACTCATAGTGTGCACAAGCCCCTAAAATTCACACCTTTTTTCTCTTAGTTTTCAGCAGCAACTATCCAGCCAGGGCTGCTTATCAGGTTGCTGCATTACCGAGGGTAAATATGTTTACTCTGTGGAGGTATATAGAACTCCACATACTCTGACCCCTTCTTGTATCTCTTTCATTGATATTTAGCATATTACTGCAAAAGATTCAATCACTGACCCCCATCTCTATCCTTTTCTCTGCAGGGTGGTCTTGTAGAGATTGAAGCAGTGGCTGTTGTGGGGCCCATCACCAATGCTTTCGGCCCAAACATGCATAAATTGTAAATAAACTGAAGATAAAACTAATATCATGCTTTTAGGCCTACATAAAGGCAAAACATTGTGTGGACAGTGGTCTTGCATCATGCCATTCTTTTTATGAGAACTTTAATGTATGCAATTGTGTGTATTCTCTGAAACTATACTGGTACTTTTTAAAGCATTGAGGCAAAGTCTGTGAAGTTGTGGGAACTTTTAGAGCAATGTTGCTGTTGGATGATCATGACTATTTGCTTACTGATGTTTTAAGTTCACCAGAAGAGAAAATGTCGACCATTCTCATCTATGAGAATGTGCCAGAAACAAGCACAATATTTAGGACCACTTGCACACATTGCCCGAAAAGCTTCTCCATGTGTCATCAGCTTAACATTACATTATCTACTTAAAATTGACTACTAAATAACTACTCGAAAGTAATTGGTATAGACACCGATCTTAACCAACACAGGGTCTTCATTGACATCTGCTCGATCCATTGCTTTACCACACCTGCAATTGGGCCAGTGACTGAACAAACCGTGGGGAAAAGCCACATGCTTCAACAGCATCTTCTGCAGCTCAGTTAGGCAGACAAGCTGACATACGACACTGGTGTTGACAGATATGCATCAAACATTAACAACAGGCAACAAGAAGATCCTTCTTGGAGATGGAAGAATAATGTAAATACAGTAGTTTCCTGTTTATTAGCCGCATTGTGTATAAGCCGCAGGGCAGTGTTTTATGCAAGTTAGAAGACACAAAACCAATAATACCATATTAACTGCACCCATGTATTAACCTCATACCTGAAAAAATTGAGCAAAATCAATGTATAACCCGCGGCTAATTGTCGGGAAATTACGGTACTTAACATTTCATATGGGTTCAGAGATGCAAATGAGTTGATCCCATTTTGCCCTCATATCCTTGCCAGTATGACTGGCATCAACTTACTTTCAGGCTCAACAGGCACATTTTCAGACGACCCCTTTATTTCAGGTTTCTGGAAAGGACATTGGATAGAAGGACATTTAAATCATTGCAAATTATTTGGCTTTGAATTGCTTAAATTGAATTGGACCATTTGTAAGGAAGTAACAATGCAATATAGCCTAAATTATGTGTTAAATACAAGAAAGTGTAGAGAGATGAAGTCTGTCTGTTCCAAATGACAAAATATTGACTTCTGCATAGAAAAAGTCAAACTTTCACAGCAAAGCGGGTCTTTTAAAGAAGTTAAGTGATATAACAATATAATTGATAGTATCTGATGTTATTGTGCTGATGAAATATGGTATGTACAAACGTAGAAATCCTTCCCACACACCAACAGAAGAAAACAAAGGCACAGTCAATCTATTAGACTCCAGTCTAGGAGACTGGTTTGTCTATCTTGGCAACAGGCAATTGTAATAGATGACCCTCACCTTAGGGACAACGCTGAAAGCACAATTGGTTCCTGATAAGTTTAACCTCACTTGGTAAACTAAATCCACTATATAAATGGGGTCTAAATATCCATTCCTGTACTCAGGCTTAATTTATATCTTTTATATCTAAACCGCTCACAAAAAGTAAGGAAACTTGACTTTGGCCCATTATATGTCCCCTTTAGTAATACCAACCAGTAAAGTGTTTCATATCATTTTTATCGTTGATTTGTCACCTTTACAATGAGGTATAGCTTGTAAGCATAGGGCAATCATGGAATGAGCAACACAAGCAAACGTGTAAGTAGTGCCAACAAAAAATGTGCCAAAATGGCCTGTTATGCTATTGGAATTCACCTTTGTTACTTCAAGCATTGACGATTGCACTCTCCCACAGAAATGGGGAAAACAAAACATGTTAGGCATACATTTGTTCATTTTATACTCAGGGTCCTCAGTAGCGTGTAGAGGATCCATATGCAGCCACAACAGCTTGGCACCTTCTTCTCATGCAGGTCACCAACCTGGCTACATTCTGCTGTGGGGTGACATCTCCCTAACTCGAAAGACAGACCTTGTTATCATTGAAGGCAACCATCATGCAGTTAGATACCGGGATGAGATTCTGGAGCCAGTGGCAATTCCATATCTCCAGAAT
Organism: Sardina pilchardus; assembly: GCF_963854185.1. Classification (NCBI taxonomy): domain Eukaryota; kingdom Metazoa; phylum Chordata; class Actinopteri; order Clupeiformes; family Clupeidae; genus Sardina; species Sardina pilchardus. Next base: position 11,285,304 of record NC_085017.1, read on the forward strand.
ATGGGACCAATTGCCATCCTCCAGGATGACAACGCTCGCCCCCATAGAGCTGGGATCATCAGAGAGTACCTCCATAATTTGGGAGTGGAGAGGATCTAATGGCCTGCCGTGAACACTTGTGGGATCAGCTTGGGCATGCTGTACGTGCCAGAGTCACCATCAAAACCAGGTTGGCTGACTTAACAGATCCTTATCGAGGAATGGAATGCCATCCCACAGCAGAATGTAGCCAGGTTGGTGACCAGCATGAGAAGAAGGTGCCAAGCTGTTGTGGCTGCATATGGATCCTCTACACGCTACTGAGGACCCTGACACTGAGTATAAAATGAACAAATGTATGCCTAACATGTTTTGTTTTCCTCATTTCTGTGGGAGAGTGCAATCGTCAATGCTTGAAGTAACAAAGGTGAATTCCAACAGCATAACAGGCCATTTTGGCACATTTTTCGTTGGCACTACTTACATGTTTGCTTGTGTTGCTCATTCCATGATTGCCCTATGCTTACAAGCTATACCTCATTGTAAAGGTGACAAATCAACGATAAAAATGATATGAAACACTTTACTGGTTGGTATTACTAAAAGAGAGATATAATGGGCCAAAGTCAAGTTTCCTTACTTTTTGTGAGCAGTTTATATCAATTTTGATAAAATATAAATACATCCATCTGCTATCGATACACCGATAAAGCAAAAATATAGTTGAGTTGAATCGAATAGCTGCTCGACTGCCTCTACATGTTCCCTGTGGATTGACAGTCTCACTTTTGCACATTGAGAAATTTGGGGAGCATCATGGGATTGTGTGAGCATAAGTCCATCTCTGGTGCAGTCTTACGATCCCTCCTTGGGACCTGGAAGAGAGGATAGGGAATAACGTCAATGTGTTGAGTGTAATGTACTGCTGGAGTGTTGAGTGTAGTGTACTGCTGGAGTGTAGTATACTGTAGTGTACTGCTGGAGTGTTGAGTGTAGTGTACTGCTGGAGTGTAGCTTACTGTAGTGTACTGCTGGAGTATTGAGTGTAATGTACTGCTGGAGTGTATAGCATACTGTAGTGTACTGCTGGAGTATTGAGTGTAATGTACTGCTGGAGTGTTGAGTGGAATGTACTGCTGGAGTGTAGTACTGTAGTGTACTGCTGGAGTGTAGAGTGTAGTGTACTGCTGGAGTATGGCAGAACAGAGAGCCAGGATGCTCATTTCTCACTAAATAGGTTTTTCTCTCACCTTCTTCACCTTCAGGTTTTTCTTTTGGTTGCTCATCTTTTGAGGGGTCTTTTGGTTGCTCATCTTTTGAGAGGTCTTTTGGTTGCTCATCTTTTGAGGGCTTTGGTTGCTCATCTTTTGAGGGCTTTGGTTGCTCATCTTTTGAGGGGTCTTTTGGTTGCTCATCTTTTGAGGGCTTTGGTTGCTCATCTTTTTGGGACTCAGGGTTATTTGTTACCCCCCCTAATGAAGATGAAAGTAGAGAATGATTGTCATCATTACTAACATAAGATAAGATAAGATAAGATAAGATAAAACTTTATTTGTCCGTAAAACGGAAATTTGGTTTACATAATCTGCCAGATGACAAGACACAGACACACAACATATCAACATACAGTAAACATTCATTATAAAGGGTAGTCTGTAATCTATTTAAAATGTTTTAAGTGTAACATCCACTTGTTTATTTTGGAAGTTTAGCATAGGCCCTAATCATTAAACTAAACTGTGAACCAGATAACAGTTTTTAAAACAAAACGTTGAAAGGAAAGTCGGACAAAAAAAATGGACCTACAGGTTGTCTAATGATTTCATCAGCATTTTAAGAAAAAATACAGAATTGAATCGACTGTATGGTAGCCATCTGGCACCATTTGCTGTCCTCTTAGAAAGTTTCACATTGCAAACTGCAGGTTTTGTTGTCACAGCCAGCTCAGGCTGATGTCAATGACAGCTCTACCTGCCAACATCACACCTTCCTTTCCTCTGGTGTCAAGCACTGTGTCTCATCAAACAAGCTCCTGTGACTCTTAGTTAACCTCAAAGCACCCTTCAACTACTATTATGAAGTCATTCAAAATGTACTAAGCAAATAATTACAGCCTAGAAACTGCAAGCCTTTGTTGCTTATCCGCAGATGGTCAATGTAATGTCTTGGCAATTTTGCATTATATAAACGGGAACCATCTGTTATATTCAGCTACATTTGCATTATACCAGCAATTAGCATTTACATATATACATGTATCTACAGCCCAGGGAAGCAGCAAATTGTGGGATGTACAAAAATGTCACTAACATTCCATGTGACTGTTCCCTTTGGGTTTTGGTTAAAGACAGCTCCTAATAAGTAATTAGATATCAAGCTGTGACAGACGACATATTTTGAATTGAGTGCATGTGTACCCTCTGTCCTACTGCCACATTTGAAAAGGGTTTTCAGGTTAATAACTACCCTTGTGAGTTAATTAAAATACGACAACCGGCTTGTGTACTGGAAACCCATAGTAACACAGCCTGTAGCATGGAAGAGTAGTCCTGGGGGGGAGGACGGAGTCACGGCACAAGTAACTCTCCAAATGCTTCAGTCTCTAGAAACTATAGAAGTGTTTCTTCTCTCTTGCCTCTGCCATATCTCTTCCTCTGAATAGTAAGTGTCAAGTTGTAATGGCATGAGCTATATATTTTCTTTTCTTTAGCACAGAATAATGACGTTTCGGCCGTGTGGTCTGAAACGTTATTATTCTGCGCTAAAGAAAAGAAAAGAAAACTAAAAAGAAGGATTTCAAGTGTGCTAACCTTTTTCCATTTTTTATGATTTACCCTTGTTCTGCACTTTGACCTGGGATGTGCACAAACTTTTTTACCATAACCACATGAGCTATATCCCTCCACATTTAAAAGTGTTATGTAAAGGTAAAGGTGAGATCCTCACCTTTTGGTGGGGTGGATGGCCCAGAAGGGTTATCCTTATCAGGGTTGTCAGGCGCATCCTTCGGGACATCTTCCTTCTTCGGTGGTGGGTTTTTGTCAGGCTCATCCTTCGGGACATCTTCCTTCTTCGGTGGTGGGCTTTTGTTAGGGGCAGGGGTGTCAAGATTATCTTTCTTTGGGCTGTCCTTAGGGTTTTCTGGTGTTTTATCTGATTTCCCTTTGTCCTCTGAAGAAATGCCACCATTTCCATTTGCTGCGAATGTAAGTGCAACAGAGCGGAATTTATTACAGGGATTTTTTTTTACCCATCTTAAGGTCCTATCAGACAACCAATTAAAGGTACACTATGCAAGATTTTCAACTTTACAAAGCCAATTAAATGGTAACCAAACTTGCAACAGGTGAATTGTTCATCTAGCATAGCTATACAGCATTGACATAGCGAGTACCAACAGAACCAGCCATGCAACTCTCAAGAGCGGCACCCCCCAAATCTTACAGGAATCATGAAACATTACCCAGTTAGTAGATAGCCTAAAGCACTTTTTGCCTTTTGTTAATCCATCACCTCCAAAACAAAAGCATTTGCACGTGTGTACAGGGGGGATAAGTCACAAGAAGTAACACATACAGTACATCGTGGCTCTACAGGGAACTCTACAATCACCAAAAATACCTAAACCTGCATAGTGTAGGCCTACCTTTAAACTACAATCAAAGCAAATAGTTTTCAACAAGGAGCATTGTCATTGACAGGTGACAAGTCGATGTTTCAACATCCCTGTGATGCTTACACAGGTAACCAAATCTATCCTGACCCATGAAGACAAGCACAAACAAATAAACAGACAATGGGTCAATATAAGGTCAGACAGGATCAGACATTGAGGGCTTAGATTCATCACTTGTAGTTTTATAAGTCATCGAACATTCCAAAACATCCCACTATATGACAGAACTAACTTCTATAACTATGTCTCCACAGAACATAAAATATGACTGTGTGACTGTTAAGCAAGTTGTTATTTGAACATACCGAAATACAGACTTTGTGAATTCAGAGTAGGTCTCTAAATGATATCAACAACAACCACAAATATAATGTGCACAATCGTAGGCCCTATGGAATGTTGGCCAATGGTCAAGCTTATAATTATGACAAGAATAGAGTGTGTGGTGTGGTGTGGTGGATTGAAGTGATGGGGGAAGGACATGATGAGGTGTACTATGTAAATCATCACACCTGTAATGACCTCACAACCTCAGGATTTACATTAGATCATCAAGTAACACAGCTGACTTCTATTAAACAGCGACAGAGTTCATGGATGTTATGCTCTCTCACTTTCGTGTTATTCTCAACACTTCTGTAACCCCACTTGAAACCACATACAACAAAAATTATTTCAGCACAACTTAGGTGGCATCCTTGTAAACAAAGGTGACAACATTTACCACATTGTGTTGATTGTAACAGCCTCACTCAGCTGAATCAGTACCATACAGGTGATGCTCAACTGATCCAGGAAAGTAAGCAACTATGCAGGGTGTTGAATTTCTGGCTGAAACTAAAGATGTTACACTATCTCTGCCCATGTAACAGTTTCTAAGGGGGAGAGGCATTGAGCAGGTCGAGTCAATTAATTCCCCACTTTAATTAGAGGATTTGTTTGTCAATATTAGCAAACACACTAAGCAGGAAGTCCCACTCCTGAGTGCCCTCTCCCTTCATCATACAGACAGCCTACTGTTGACCAACTTGGGTAGGCCTACAGTAAGTCTAGCAAGGTCCATCGACTTTGAGAACAGCTTATCCTTATTTCAAATGTAAGAAAACTAAATTTCGTGCTAAGCCCAAGCAGCTACGTAGGCTATACTTTCCTTTCTTTACACAATCATGTTTTCAGGTAGGCTAGGCATACTTAAAGAAATCAAGGTTACAAATGCGGAATAAAGTACACTACAAAAACATGCGCAACACATCAGTGACTTGACACTAATAGGCTAAAGTTTTCTTATGATTCCTGGATTTCAAGAAAAATCGCAACATGCCCACCTTTACTTGATCCATTACTCTCCTCTTTTGAGCTTAGATCTTGTCCTGCGGTATTGCTAGAAGCACACCCCATTCTATAAAAACATATATTCCGAATACGACAGAAAAGCCAGAGGTCCTTAATGTCCGAGCCGATAACGTGCATAGATGTTCGCTGTCACTCTGCGCTGCTGCGAGTCTACGCAGTCCTCTGCCCCGCTCAAATGAAATTATTGGAATAGGCTACTGCTCCAGTCAACCGCGCAGTTCTTGCGCATGATCAAGTTAAAACTCACCGGCAGAGGATTTGTTGTGTTCGGTTACCATAAGCATCCAGCATAAAAACACACTTGGCAGGAACTACACATTTCGTTTCCGCTGTCGAAAGATATAACAGACCTATTGATAATAGATTATATTCCATTATTGAACAACGTAGATGACCTATTAGAATTTGGGGGGAGGGTTAAACCTGGGTCAGTAGGTAAAAACCTCTCAAACGCATGACTTTCCTCTCGAGCTAAACAAACAACAGGGGCATTCTTTTTTTTACTTTTACCACACACCACCCTCCTAACTTAGAACACCAAATGATGCACTGAACATGGTTTTCCAAGTGGGAGTCCAGGGCCACATAATTTTCTTTATAATGAAGTTGAGATTTATTATTTTTTAAATGTATTTTTACAGATGATGACCCTTTTCATAAGCAAACTCGCCTATGTCTATTTTCTCCGCCTCACATCAACAGCTTGAATCACTTCACTCAGGTGGTCAATGGAGGGCTAAGAAGTAGGCTATCTTAAAATATTAGGCTATCTTTTTGACAGTGAAGCCAGACCATCCATTAATAGGGTACATAGTACCTTTTCACAATATACATTTTTGTGCTGATCTTGTAGGCCTACCACATAAGGTGGTAGAACATCTATCAGACAGTAGGCCTATAGGCTATGTAGCCTACATTTAAATACACATAATGCAGCCTATTCTTATCTTAGAGCTAAGTGAACCCTTAAATGACAGTCTGTCCCTAATACAAGTGGTTAAATATTGGAGAAATAGCACTGTATAGCATTACAGAAAAGGTGAATAAATAAACAAACAAACAAACAAACAAACAAACTAATAAACAGATTTAGGAACTAAGGCATAGGCCTACAGTTAGTAGGCAGGCTGCATTAATGTTGTGTTACAGCAAAGTTAATAACAGCAATGCAAACAATAGCCTACGTAATCATAATGTGATTATATTTCATTTAAATGGAAGTTTAACATTAACAATTGTAGTCTACATCAATGGATGACTATTGATGTTAAGGCCCACCACATCATAGATAGGCCTCAAATAAAGCTTTACGCATCACATTCTACCACAGCGCCTTCATTCTTCCTCTCGCGATGACAGCCATAGGTCGTTCAACCGCGGTGCACCCTGGGATGTTCTTTCTCTCCGAGGCCATATTGGGAGTATCAGCCTGTGGGTTTCTCTCTGTATTTATATGAAAAATAACGCATATTTAATCTATGTACAGTATTCTTAGTGGAGATATGAAGGAAATTATAACATGTGCTTTTTGTCTGTTTGTGTTTAGGCTGGCCCGAGTGGACTAAACGGCAACGATGGTGGCCACAAAGAAAACAGTGAGTAGTCGCGGCTGCTGTCCATGCGTTAGCGCACTTAGCTGGCTGGCTATGCCACTTCACGTGGATTCGTAGCTGGCTAGATGGCTAGCTAGCATCAGATGTATAGCTTTCAAACTTGGTTAGTTGTCGAACTCGCTTGATAAATCATGTTGTCCACTACGTTCACTACATAGACACCGCGCTGAAAGGAATGTCACTCTTGTATTTGTATGTTCGACTGTATCTAAAACGACGATGACGTGATCACGGTAACCTGTTTTTGACTGCAACGTTATCGTTAGCTGGTTGATAAAGATGATCATTGTGCCAACGTGTATATCCATTAAAGACTAACGTTAGTTAAATAAGTGGTAAGCACGACTCTGCTTTTGTGTTACTTTTTGCGTGTGTTGAAGTCAGTTGTACAGGCTCATCATGAAGGATCTGTATTGGAAACAACAGCAGTAACAGTCAGTGATTGGTAATAGTGGGGTGCAGATGATAACTGCTAATCAGTCTTCTCTTTTCTTTTCAGAAAAAGTCCCTGGAGTCCATCAACTCCCGACTCCAGTTGGTGATGAAGAGCGGTAAATATGTGCTGGGATACAGACAGTCCCAGAAAATGATCCGTCAGGGCAAAGCCAAGCTGGTTATCCTAGCCAATAACTGCCCAGCTCTGAGGTAGGTTGTGTGTGCATACAGGACGTCCTTATCACCTTTGTGGCATATTGTAGCATTTTATGAATAGAGCCACTGAGATGCCTACAGAAACATGCAAATGCTGGAAATGTATCTCCAGGTAGTGTGTGATGGCGCTGAAGGTAGTGTTCCTCAGATGATGGACTAGATACAGTTGCCATGCCATGAAACAGTGCTATTGCTGGGCGCTGTAGCTCTTTATGGGTGATTGAATCCTGGCTGACAGTGGTTGTTTTAGCATCGTTTTAGTAGTAATGTAAGTCCATTCTGTACAATTGACACTTAAGCAATAAGCCTCGACTCGAGTCCATAGTTTATGCTGATTTTAGAACAACTAAGGGGGGTTTATATGCCTTAAAAAACTACGGACTCTGTAGTAAACTACGGACTCGACTGGCTTATTGCTTAATTCCACCACAAGTGTCAGTTGTACAGAACGGTGTTACATGCCTAGAATTCGTACGAAACATGGTGACCTTACGTTATGGATGCTAGTTTTTCCTCTGTCTGTGGTGGTGTTAATCATCACTGGGTGTGTGATGGTCATTGTTTGGAAGCCTGTTGTTGCTTGTAGTTTTGACTTACTGTATTAGAACACCACATTAGTTTTTTTTGTTTGTTTCCCCTCAGAAAATCAGAGATTGAGTACTATGCCATGTTGGCCAAGACTGGTGTCCACCACTACAGTGGCAACAACATTGAGCTGGGGACAGCCTGTGGAAGATATTACAGAGTGTGCACACTGGCCATCATCGATCCCGGTAAGTTGTTGCAATGTGCTCCACTTACAATATATCCTTCCCAAGCTGGTAGTTGTATGAAAAGCAAATGGCAACCACTACATGCCATTTATCTTGATATTGCCTCACTTTTGTGATGAAATGTAAGAACATGTTGTGGAACCCAGCTGTTTGATGTGCCAAAGTTTTATGACATAGCTTGGCTTTTTCTCATTGCGCATTCCTTGGGTCTTGTTTTGCCTTGCACTGTTTGATCCAGCAGAGCATATCATGATAATAGTCAGCATAGTCATGTTACATGGACCAGCAATTCTGTGATGCTCAATGTATTTAAAGAGGGGAAAATACAGAAATTCATCGCAATATCCTTGAAACTTAATAAGAAAAGAATACCCCTAAATAGGCAGAAAGCAGGACTTTTCTCCTTCATTTCATATGCACCACCACGAGAAGTCCAATTTGTAAAACTAGATTTATAGATTAGAGGGTCAGTTAAAGAGACCCTATGCAACTTTCTGCAGGAGACGATCGCTCCTTGTTTACATCTGGAAGTCTGATACGAAGAACCACGCTTGCAATTTATATATTTAAATATAGCATATACATATATAAATATACACGCTAAAGCTGTCGGGGAAGCTCTGCAGAGAAAATGCAAGCATAAAACGAGCGAAAACGAAAAACGAAACCGAAACCAGAGATGAAATCGCTAATCCTGCATAGTTCCTCTTTAATGCATGGGAAGTCCAACACCTACACTAAATTCATGTTCATTTTGTATTATTTACGATTTCAGTGTAAACTTGGCAGAGCATCATTTTAAAACACAGGAGTCAGGTTTTGAGCATGTGGATCTTTGTGAAAAATATTCTTAAGGGATCTCATGCTTCACATGAAATTGAGTTCCAGTTCAGAAAAAGCCACGGTTGTTGAATATTAAGATAGATAGATAGATAGATAGATAGATACTTTATTGATCCCCAAGAAATTAACAAATTAAAAAAATAAATTGTGAGGTTAGCTCGGTGCTCAATTTCACCTGTCAGTGTTGATAGTTTATTGTCCTTGACCTGCACCCTACCAGGTTAAGATCTAGAAAAGTCAGCTGTTGGTCTGTGTTCTGGAACACAATATACCATACGAAGATCAAACTTTCCAGACCATTTTAATGCTGCTAATCAAAATTTGACTAATAGCAGGTGGCCTCATTTGAGCTCATGGTAATCTTCTCACAAAAAGGTGCATTCAGGGAGACTGAATGTCTGTTTGCACAAGGCTAGACAGACTTAGCTAATCTGTAAAAAACGATCACAGGTATTTGCTGACTGCTCCATTTACTTTGTGTGCGGTCTTGCATAGGGTACATGCTGTTTCAATAAATGCAAATGAAATGGCTTCAGACACCATCAGTGGATACCATCTCCTAATGGGTCTGTCTCTACTCTGTCTCCACAGGTGACTCTGACATCATCAGAAGCATGCCAGAGCAGCAACAACCAGGCGAGAAGTAAACGCTCTTCTCACGCTGCTGTTCTAAATAAAGTTGGTTAAATTGTCAAGGTCATTGCTGCTCTGCCTTTCATTATAAATGGATGCTGAGGTAGTCAGCCTTGGCTTTGTGTCATATTTCATGAGGCAAACTTATCACCTTTTGTGTATCAATATCAATCTAGGCCAGTGGTTCTCAAACTGTGTTACGGGTACAACTGGTGGTACGCAGACTCTTTGTTGTGGTACTCCGGGAGTCTACAAGATGTATATTTTTTTTTTTCATGAAGATAATATAATCACTTCAAATAACATAAACACATATTTAACATTTGTTACATTAAACTAGTTTTTTTTTTTTTTTTATCTTTCTTGGAAAAGAAAATGCAAAACTGTATGTAAAATACATTAAATTGGTCTACGCTACCGTATTTTAATGCTGGTCATAATGGTGGTACTTGGAAAGACAAATGTTCTCTCAGGTAGCACTCATTGTAAAAAGTTTGAGAACTGATCTAGGCCACCTATGAGATCCATGCAAATTCCAAGAATTAAGGATAATATATATATATATATATATATATATTTTAAGGAATGCTATACCCCACCAAGACCCATTCTTACTCTAACCATCTCTTTCTTGACCAACAAACCATCAAAGGCAACACGTGCTAGCCAATAAGACGCCAAGTTCTCTGCCGTTCTGAGGTGTAGGAGGCCGAAGAAGCAGAATATATTTATTATCTAAAGTTTACTGGAACCAGGCATAAACTCAACCCAGTTGACACCTTTTAACCCCTGTTAACCTCTCTGCATCCCTGATAATTAGTTGCAACAGTGCTGACTGGTTGTGTTGTCAGTGTTTTCTGAGCGTGGTAGTTTTGTTGGAGTTAAGGAAAGATTAAAGAAAATAGAGTAAAAATGTAATCAAGTGAACCCAGGGCAATTTGTTTTTTTAAGTGAACTGATTAAAAAAGGGCTATGCAACAGTACACAACTAAAGTAATACTCTTTGGTTGCTTTCACACGTTGTTATGGTCTGTTTGGATGTATCTTTCAGATCATGCAGAGGGAAAAAAATAGAACAGAGGCACACACTTCACTAGTGTACAGTATATCTTCATCAATGGTGTTGAGAGCCAAGATGTTAGAATGGAGAAGGATCAATAAGAGAGCCAGAACTGAAAAACAAGGCTATATGAAAAGAATAGGTTCTGCCTTTTAATTCATAAACACAATGGCCTCTTTGTTATTGCAAACAAGGGTGAGTAAAGATGCTTGGTTTATCACCAATTTTGAGACTCTTAATATTTATAAACTTTTGAATTAATGAATTTATACTCCTTGAATAAATAATTTAGCTATATAATGTGATATAAACTTTTTATTTTTTTGCATTTTGAAATTGAGCTGAGGAATCAGAATTGATGACATTTGAATAGATACTCAATCCAATTCATCAGTCCGGTTTCAATCTTGTCAAACAGCAGTTGACTGTTAAGCTTGGGTGAAGTCTTGTTATGCACCATTTTCTTCATTTTCTTCCATGGATTAAGACCCAGATAGTTTGCTGGTCATGTCAATGACTTGAAAGTTTTTCGTGAAGAAGAGTTTGCATTCTTTGCTCTATGGCAAGATACATCATCCTGAAAAAATGACTTCTGCAGCACCAAAACCCATTTCAATGGATGGAATGACAAAAGTGTCCAAAAGGAATCAGAAGAACAAGCGTTTTCATCTTTTCATTTTTTTTTTAATGAAAAATGACGTGTCAAATTATTCAGGCACTTCTTATATAATCAATGGAAGCATCTTTATTTGCCATCACAGCTCTCAAAATGTTTTTTATAACACCTACCAAGTCTCTCCATGTTTCCACAATGATTATGGACTGAACTTTTTTAGCAGCAACCTGGGTTTTGAGGCAAGAATTATTCTTTTTAATTTGGTGGCTTATTGCAGTTTGAATACACTTAAAATTAACAATTAATTAATTGGTTGTCCTTGTGTCTTTTGTTGTCCTTTTACCATAGATAGTCTTCATTGCCCTTTTGCCACTGACCATATAGGCTGGGTCATTGAGCCTCTTATATTGTTAGCATGTTTAAAACAGAATGTTGAGTGTTCTAGAAGTCCTGTAAAACAAAAACAAGTGGGAGGAGTTTATCTTTTAATTGTTAGAATATCTCCAGATGGTCTCCTCTTCCTATCGTTCAGACAAGACTACGTGTTTGATACCAGAGCTGATTATGAGTTGATATCCAAGATGTGCCTGGTATGAAGGGTGTGTGTGCCAAAAAACATTTGAGTAGCCTATCTGAGCGCTTAATCAATTGGACTGATTTGATATATATAATACAATTAACTGTTAATTAATTAAGACTTTGAACTTGAACTTCATGACACAGCAATGGTAAACAACGTTTTCTTAGAGGTAAACAACGTGAGAAAAACTAGATTGAGCTTGCTGATGGCATTACAGTTTTTGCCCGTTGCTTGAACACATTTGGCAAAACTTCGCTCACTGTGCCAAAACTCTACACACAAGTGAATATAACACAACACTAGGAAATAAACCTTTCACATCTATGCCAAATTGAAACTCTGCTATCAAAACCCAACCATCCTCTGTCAAAATGTAACTCTGGTGACAAAATGAAACACACTTGCATCATATGCATACACTTGCAAATCAGGAGGAATACACTAGTCTACTTTATATAAAACATATTTGCTTGAATACATCTAGCAAAACTTCACTCATTGTGCCAAAACTCTACACCCAAGTAAACATGACACAACACTGGGAAATATACCATTCACATCACCATTTCCAATGGCTAAACTGAGGGCTTTTTGTAGATGGCTGATTGGTGTTCAGCTTTGGAAGTAAGTGCGTGCAGGTGTGTATTTGAGAGGTTGCAATTACCCAATGTGTTTTGTATTTTGGATACATGTGTTTAACAAATGGTACTATGAGATTTCATTTTTGAACGAAGTGTCTTATGTATGACATAGAGAGTAGTATGCAGGACCAAGTGTCTCGCATAAAGGAGCAAGTGTGTTGTAGAATTACAACTAGAGTGCAAAGCAGCACTTTTGTTTAAGGTATAGGTACATGTGCTTGAGATTTGGCAACAAAACTTAAAGTTGTGTTACTTTAGTCTAAGCATGGGTCTATAGTGTTCAAGCAACAGGCAAAAACTGTAATGGGAATAACAGCTAAAATCATTGCAGTCATGGGTCCTGTTCTGCTCCAAGTGACCAGCAGGTGGCAGAGTTTATGGTTTTGATTAAGGTTTCTGTAATAGATATTTAGTCTGAACTTCAAAAGTATAGGACTTTGATTAGTTGTTGCAGTTCAACTTTACTTGAGTACAATTGTCCAGAAAAGAGTGATATTCACTGCTGGATGCTCAGCACATCACATCTACACATCCTACAGATTGCTGAATTCAACCACCACTGTGACACTAATTTCTTTGTAATGATATCAGGAAACACACCTTTCCCTGTGGTGGCTGCTTGGAAGCTGATGCATATTGGGGCAACTAGAATGATGAGCTGTTTCCTTGCATACACACACATCCAGGGTTCATTCTCACGTTGGTCAGTCTCATGTGCAGGAGTGCGGTCTGCCCAGCGCCTCTGGGGTCAATACTCCCTTCTGACTCATTAAAATTACGTAACCCCAGAGTGGGAATATTCATTTCATAACATGATTTTATTTCTGTGTCTTGGCGCCTTTGGCTTGTGATGGGGGCGAGTTACCCTGCTCTCGCTAACGTCAGTGCCTTTAGTGCCTGCTGTGACTGAAATGCAGTAAGGACACACTGTGAATCCAACACCGTGGGTATTAAGAGATTTACAGGTTTAAGGTTAGTCCTGTGCTTGCAGTTACATATTGACATCTGAAATGCACTTAGAGCATCATTGAGAACTGTAATGGTCTCTAATGCCCACATATGCATGGGGTGTTATAAAATCAAGCTCTAGTCACATGTTGTACTTGAAGCACACTTAAGTGTACATCGTTATAAGCTCTACAAGGTACATTTGGTAACCATATTGAGGTTGGGAATGATACATCAACTGTGGCTGAACCCAGTGAAGGCCCAGCTCAGACCTCTCTGAGCTATTTGGCTCAGTGCTGGGGATTTGGCCTCTGTTTCTGGAAATCATTTGTGTGATACTACTCTATACACCAAATAAATAAATGAACTCAGGATAATGAAAGGATAATGAAATTGAGACAGGCGCATCACAGGACAGGTTTCTGGGCCATGGGGTGATATTGTTGGTGCCAGTGCTAGACTCTTAGTAGATTTTTGGTGGCCTGCATACATTCTCGTGTCAGCAAAAAAAAAAAAGTTCCCAAAGGCTTCCATGAGGAAAGGAGAGATGGTGACTTTAATCTAGCTACAGTGTAATGTAAGCATGTGATATAAAGAGGAGCTTATAATGCATTCATGCATTTATCAGGCCTGATCAAATTCAAGCGTTGTGCCTGAATTCAGGCTTGAGCTCGGCCATGTACTGTTCGATGTCGAGAAAGGCTATTCTTTATTTTGTCTTTGAATGTATTCGATAATTTTAGACACAGATCATTTCCTGTCTCTCAGCCCTGATATGCATCCCATCTGAGAGCGGCCTAATGGCTATGACCATAAGAGGGAGCAAAGTCAGGTAAATGAAGGTTAATCCTCCAGGAGTGCCTTTCATTCGTCTTTTTTTTTATACATTCTCCCATCCTTTCTCGGTCCTCGTTCCCACTGATCTAGATAAAGAATGATGGGGCAGCAACAATGGGATAGTCTATCCAGTGTTAGTTATAGATCAGTGGGAACAAGCCTGGAGTATCAAGGAGAGATGTTAAGAGGCACATAGTGTAATGTAAGCACATGTGATGTGAAGAGGAGCTTATAATGCATCCATGCATATACACTATGCATCCCATCTGAGAGCAGCCTAATGGCTATGACCATAGGAGGGAGCAAAGGCAGGTAAATTAAGGTTAATCCTCCAGGAGTGCACTATAACACCACAGTGTCTGTTCACGAGCCCAGCACAGCACTGCCAGTGCCAGTGCCTCCATGCTAATCCAGGGGCAGAAAACGAAGAGGTTAACGGGCCATGACTCAGCTCATGGATTGGTCAACTGCCATTGTTTTGAAGTGTGCGCTATAAATAAACTGAGTAACTGACAGTGATCGATACAACACCAACAGTTATTGATGCACTGCCTAAACTGGGGAAACATGAGTTTGTTAGAATTTGTCGAACAGTTTAAGATGAGTGATGTGGCCGTGTTCATGTCCATGTTTCAAAAACTATTTCTCTGCAGTATCAGTTCACTGCATGGAAGGGCTCACTTTTAAAATCCCCATAGTCTGTGGTGAGGGCTTTGGATGAGGTTTAAGCTTCAATGATAAGGATGTTGTCCCACCAACTTGATTAGGATTTAGTGTATATTTTCTGCCAAAAGGATAAACACTCAAATCCTGACAGACAGACCTAGATATAAAACAACTTTCAAAAACTAAAAAAAGCCCTCTCAGCTCTTAAGTGATTTGGCCTACTTTCTTCTGCATGTGTGCACGTTCAGCTGAGCCCTAATACTCCCATCGCCATAGAAATCAAATAATCTCAATCAAGCAGGCACGTGCCGTGGGCTCTCTGAGGAATGGGGACAATGGCCCGGCTGAAGCTCCCCACTGCAGACAGGCAGGCAAGCATGCGTGAAAACCATGACGTGGACAGCGTGGCCTCTCGAATTTAATGAACTCAATAAAGCCTTCAAGGACATGGTCACATTCCAGCGCTTTACCAAATGTAACTCATGTTGAGGATCTGTCGGTAATTGGTGCTGCTGAATAGCAAGAGCATAGTGGCACGCTATACGCTATATGGCACCGAGACATTATTGAAAGACGTCTGACAGAAGAGCTGAGGCAAACTCTGGGGTTGACCCACTTGTGCGTGGTCCGTCCATCCGGTGGTACAGAAAGTAGGTGACCACGTCTCCTCCGATCAGACTGCATCAGCCATCATGCCAGGCAGTTTTCCAACAACTTCATCAGTGCAGTAAATCCATTCTGATCCTCCTCGGATGGGCCGCGCACAACAGATTGTGATCGGAGCGGTTGCCAAGCACGTGAGGCGGCACAGTATGGTGCATGGGCTAGCCGTCTCACCCGGTCAGGGTTGACATGGCCAATGACTTTAATTCACCCGCACTGCTGACCGCGAAAGCACGCACAGCCACAGTTCAGCGGCCTACAGCACGCGTGCAGGCATGGAAAAATCCTCAGATAAAACCATGACACAGAGCATCAGTCATTCTACTGAAGTGCTGAAGGAGGAATTTTATTATCAAGAATTGTGCACACCAAAATGACAACATGTGTGACAGGACAGTACAGCCCTAAAACTGATCTTAATCCACAGCTTCTAAACTGTCAGCTGTTATATTTAGTAAAAAGTGACTCATTGTAACCAGCCTTTATAAGACAGACCTACACATGCTGGATAAAAACAAACAAACACTGAAGGATATTAGACATCAGTGACAATTATCACATATCATTTGTCTACTTGAAATGTTGACCGTCTTTGGACACCACATTTTCACATCTGTGATTAGATAAGACGAAAGTTTAATTTGTAAATGCTGCAATAACAGTAAAGGATAAAAGAGTTGAATATCTATAGTATTCTAACTATTCTAATTGTTCACTAACTGCATTGCTTTTCATGGTATATCAACATGATCAACATCAAACTGTGTATTTTCCCAAAGATGACATTATAGAAATACAGGACAAGACATTTCAAAGCTTTATAAAAAAAAAAATGGGAGAAAGGGATTACAAGTTAACTACAGTATGCTACCGAAGACCGAGAGGAAAGCATGTCGTCTTTTCCCTGTCATGGTCAGGAACAAGAAATACGTTTTGGACCAGAAACCGACCATGTCATTCATTACTCATTCACACCCGTCTCATTCAGCATCTACAACAGACAAGATAAAATCAAGACTGATATCATATGTGCAAAACCTTATAGATCAGCTGCCAGCATAGGGACACAGAAATAGTTTTTTTTTCTGTTCATTTTACCATTTCCAGCTTCTCTATTATTATCATGCCATCCAATTTCAGTTCCACCTATCTGCAAATATTGCATGTTACAGTACATATTTCGTCAACATATCCTGCCAACTCACCTCACAAAGTGAGTACCGAACCCAAAATTCAATTGAACATTATTCATAGCAAATGGGTTAAGACAACACACTGTCAATACATGTGCTATCTCAGGAAGACATTTGTTGTAGATTTTAAGGGTAATATTAATAAGCGCTACTGTGTGTTTACAAAGTTCCATTAGACTTTGGAAACTTTGCCACCATAACATTTTCTTAAAATTCTGTACATAGAAACATAGTATGAAAAAAAATCCCCTAGTTCTTACATTCGGGGCAGATCAATCACCACAGAAATGGTCATTTGAAAAGTGCTTTTGCGTTAACTTCCCAAACATGTCACTCTCTCATCGCTTTACAAAAAAAATGAGATATCTCAGCAGATGACAGTTCCGGAGAATTCACAGTATTAGAAAAGAGAGGGGTTCAGGACAGGCGAGGATGGAGAGAGTCGAGTTTTGGAGGCGCACTGAGGGGGGGTACACGCATAATCATGGAAAGTGCCAATGGAATTGGAGCTGACACATAGCTACTCGTTGCCTGGACAGCTGGGAAGCCCCGTGCAGGGAAGGACACGGCAAAGTCATGCTCGCAGCTCCTGAGAGAGAGAGGGGGGGGGGGGGGGGCAGGGCTGCGGGGAAGGCCGGGAAAAGGTCCTTTCTTTGGAGCGGGCAGGGAGAGGACTGGGGGGGGGGGGCTTATTGAGAAAAAGTGTCTCTCGTGTGTGCTGCCTCTCAATTGCTCTCTCTCTATTTTTTTTTCCACGCTCACGCCGAAACATATTGAGGAGGTGGCTCCTTTGGTGGAATTGCGATCGCCTCTTCATAGGGGGGTAGCAGCACCTGCGACGACACAAACAGAAAAGCACAGTTAGACATAAAGCTTTGCGACGTTTTAAAACAATGCATCACAGATACAGCAGTGGCATTTAGCAAGAGGCATTACAGCCTGTGCTCTGTGTGTTCCTCTCTCATCCACCCCTATCTAAATAGCATCAGCCATGACTGCAGGGGGGGGGGGGGAGCTGTCAAAAGCTCTCAGTAGCATGACGAGGCCAGAGTCTGGCTCCTGAAGTGTGTCCAGCCCAGGCACGGCTAATTAAAAGGGGGAGAGCGAAGGAGAGCGAGTAGAATACATCTACGCGAGGACATTAGTGCTCCAACACCGTCAGAAAGGTCCTGTGTGTGCATCACTGAAAGGGTCCAAATGAACTGGACACACACAGACACTTATGTAACTCTCCGTGAAAGCGAGCGCGTGCGCGCTGTGTATTCTAATGGCCTTTTCCTCTCAAAAGCAGCCGGGCACTTGGCGATGCCCCGACACCAGGGAACCAGCTGACCAGCTGACCAGCAGCCCTCTAATCTTACATAAAGACATCGAAACACTCCGTCGCTGGGATATCTAGAACATACGCCACTAGCCAGCACTAGGGTGTGTGACACAACAGCAGCCGTATAATCAAAAAGGCGAACCAAAGAGCCAGGAAGAACACACCGTATTTTTTTAAGCGAGAACATCTAGCACAAACACAAGAGCCCGTCTCTGTGAGGTTGCACGCCCTGTCTCAGTGTGAGTGTGAGGAGGGCTTGTTTTGACTGGATCACTGGAGCACAGGGGATGTCGCAGAGGACACAAGGAGAGAGGCTAGAGATTAGTTATGGCTGTGGATTATACCCTCCCCAGTAACATGACTCAACAATAAGAAGGACACGAGGAGACAGCGCTGATCCATCAGTCTCGTGCACGCCCAACTGAATAACAAGTCTTAACAAATATACTGTTCATATTAGTTAGTGTATTCACACTCATTCATATTCATATTCCTGTCCTCTAGGTCTAGGAGACTAATAGTCCTCTTGGAGACTAATGTCTACCCAGTTCACTAATTATCAAACACGTTGAAAGGTCTATTCCCACTGCAATAAGACAAAAAAAAAAAAAAGGATCAGAAGGCAACCCTGTAAAGATTCCTATTTCCTGCCTGTGGACATCTCATAACCAGCGCAGCGAGCGCTGTTTTGACAACAGCTCCTGCTCTTATCTCGCCACGGGCGGCCCAGCGCAGCATAGCATCACGGGCAGCACAGTCAGTCAGCGGCCCCAGTGATGTCACTTGGAGGACGACTGCGCATAAATCTGCAGTGCAAGGACACAGTGTCATCTCCTCTCCTTCACTTACTGCGGTGTCGTTTGTGGTGGTGACGTAGACCAGCACTTCTGTGGATCTTCTTCCACTGACGTACCGGTAGCAGTTCCAAACGCAGGCAATCAGGTAAGCCTGTGGAAGGAAGGAAATGACAGTCGATGAGGCACTCATTCAACCATACATGTGCGATAGTCCTTAATGAGAAATAATTAGCTGCTGCCATTTTCCAGTTGACCCACAACCCCAATGGGCCACAGTGGTACCATAAAAGGTTATAGTCTACGTGTGAATAACCCTGATGAAGCTGTCCTGGAAAATGTGAACCATAAGGACAGATGACTCATTGTACACTTTAGTTAGCGGTCAGCATGTAGCACTCACATACTGATGCTATCTGTTTGGGTTTTGAATGTTTGTTCTGACACCGTAAAACACATCATGATATGTGCAATAGGCCTATATGTGTTGCAGTCAATTTCTTAGAATGAAAAACTACATCATTATGTCAATCA
The DNA here is from genome assembly GCF_963854185.1 of Sardina pilchardus. Lineage (NCBI taxonomy): Eukaryota > Metazoa > Chordata > Actinopteri > Clupeiformes > Clupeidae > Sardina > Sardina pilchardus. The sequence continues at coordinate 11,304,681 of NC_085017.1, forward strand.
GCGTAGCTGCATGACTTAGTCCAACTAATGAACAGAGAGAAGTGAATGTTTTTCACAAGAACTCACGTTTACATATTCTTATTTTAATGCATCTGCATCCTGAAATCAGTACAGCAAGACTATTTTTGCTGTCCTGAATATTGTTGTTTTGAGAAGGCAAACATGAGCTCATTTGTGCTTTGAGCATTTTGAGGAGGAGCTAATTTTGGAGCAAATGCATGTTTCTGGTGGTACAAGCCTTTTCTCTTCTCTCCCTAACGGCATTCACAAAGCATTTTATTCCACATCATAAGTCACATGGAAAAATCTTGCCTCTGGATGATGGATACCTCTATGAAGTCACAGGGGTTGGCCTCTCATTTCAGTTGCAAAGCTATCTCATGCTCATAGCAAGGCTTTAGAATCAAGCTAAGCTGTTAAGCTGTTAAATTCCTTAGTTTTATATTTTTGATGTGTGTGAAAGCCTCGACTGCATCATAAGTTCTTCATCTGGATTTTAAATGCATCTGCAGATGAATTTCATACACAAATCCTTCTCAAAGACCAACCCCCAGTCTCAGAGAGAGAAAGTCAAAGGCCCTGACAAGAAATTGAAACATCATCTTGGGCTGCAGCACTTTTTAAAGAGGAGGAACATCTATCAGGTTTACTACAGAAATCTCAATTGCCATGCACTGCACATCAAATGCCTGAACATGAACATATTGTTCACCAAATCAATTCTAAACGTATCGCCATATTTTGCTTCTGCATTACATTGTAGAATGTACCACACTATGTACTGTAGTTGTCCTTACCTTGAAGGACAGTATGCAGCCAACGAAGAGGAGCACTGCAAACACTAGGCACATGTTGTTTGTGGACATGATGTCCTCTTTGTATGGAAAGGTTCCAGGCTGTGACGATGAACAAACCAAGCATTAAAATGTATCTATTTCTTTACAGTTAATCGCTTAAGTCTGAGTGAACTGTAAAGTTGTCCTCACCAGCTGCTGAAGGTAGTCTTGCACTGTATTGGGATACACCACAACACTAATGGCTACCAGGGTGTTAAGGGCGAAGTCAAAGACTTGGTAGCAGAAGAATGGAATGATCCAAGCAGCATGTTGCTGTGAACAAAGCAAATAACAATGATATAAACATTTTGCCAGGATCACACAAAAAAGTACACCAAAAAGACTTTAGCTTAAATAATTGCAAAACGACTTCAGATATTAAATCAAAACGATAAATTCCAAAAATCATGAGGAGATGTAAAGGGTCATACCTTATAAGCCCCATATGTAGCCATGCCACAGATAAGAATCATAAGCAGGGAGATGGCAGCAGCAATACACATATCTGTATAGGGGGAAATAAATGGCATATTCTGTTTTAGTTATATGGACATGATACTGTCTGATATGACTGACTTGACAATACACAACTAAATAAACAACATAGCTAAACTTTCTAAATAAAAACAGTTTGGAGTTACTGAGTTTCTGTATGACACATGACTATGAGCAATTGAGAGTTCATCAGATATCTAGTTGGATTATATCCAGTTTAAGACATTTTGAATTGGCCAAAGTATTTCATAGTGTTGGAATTACATAAAAATTAATCCAGGGATTCCAGACCATCCCATTATAATCAGCGCTGATTGACTATTGACACAGTAAAATGACCTCACTTTCAGGGGACCATTTTGGCCTTTGCTCTCCATATCAAATTGGAATGATGCGAAGGTGCACTACCAAAGCTGGGAATGGGAGTTGGACATAGAAAGACAATTCATTCAGCATATAAAAGATTAAAGTCTCAGCACTCCCTCAGCACTGAGACTGTAACATAGTAACCGGAGAGGATTCTGTAAGTCAAGTTATTATGAGCCACCTCAGTTATTTCCAAAGCACACTAGTAGCACACAGTTAGCCGCACGTATTTAGCCTTTCTGTCTCCAAGTGTAACCTTGGAGATTTACAGAGCAATTTGAATATATTATTCCTTTCATGTACGTCACTTTCCAATATAATTTTGGTCAATAGAGACAGCACATAAGTAAAAGAGTGAATCATAGTCCCATTAGCTATAAATTTGCTTTCTCCATGTAATTAATATGGGTTTATTTATTTTTAAAAATCCTTAATCCATTTCGTCTGGATCACCACATGCTGTGTTTTCAAAGTAGCATTACGAAACAAAGACGACAGAGCGACAGCCCTGACGCAAGGAGACTAAACCAATGGCGGCCTTCAGAAAAAGACTTAATCCCAGTGAATTAGGACGGTCACCTTTAATAAGAGTCACTAGTGCCACAGGCTGCCTACCTGATCTTTCACCACTGGGGACGTGTCACCATGAACACACATCCAGCCACATCCATGCACACATAAACTTTGAGGACACCCAACACACAAAACTCTCTGTCTGTATCTGTCTCTTCTCTCTCTCTCTCTCTCTCTCTCACACACACACACACACACACACACACACACACTTACAGCACCTGGCACAGCCAGTAAGAAATGAGAGAGGGTGTGGCAGAGTTCTACTGGCAGGGCTTATATTTTAACACATGCACACCAGGGTATCCATGGCTTACTATTCCTTTCCTTTAACCTCTAAATGCTTGCCAGTGGGGAATCAAAGGCTATATGAAACCTAGGACCAGGATGAGAGTCACTCCTAATCCTAGTTTCTAAATAACAATGATAAGGCCTTAATTGTGCCATTATTTGATACAATAGCCTAATAGATATAGATCCATAGGCTACTCACTTGCATCGTCCATGACATCAAAGTCTGTTCCCAACTCGGCACTGGTGAGATGGTAGTGATACTGGACCGGGTCATTTAGGGCAGATAGCAGGATGAGTAGAACCACTGCATTGATGAGCTGTTGGGAGATGTAATGTAAATTAGCCTGTGTTGGGCATTTGTAATGTTGCCTTAGTTGCTTTCTTCAACATGCATGAGTAGCCTATAGCCTTTTCTGTTTAAAGTTTAGACTATGCTAAGAACATCGGCCAGCCAGTGTATCAGCTACATTAGTGGAAGATGATCGATGTGGTTATATCTATAAAAGCGTAGGTTGCATCCATAAGGAACATTTGCTGGTTAATATCATCTTTATTTGCAAGCGTAAAATGACCCCCGTCGAATTGCTGACGGTTACTAAGAAAACGTGCTGAAATGTTGGACAGCTCCATGGGAGTTTGTGGAGCCAGCCAGAATACTGCTGGGTTGCGCTTGCGATTTAACATCAATATGACCTCAAGCATATCGCTTTGCTGATAGCCCTGATATGTTTTGCAACTGTATTGGTTTGCTTGTTTATGATTAGTGCAAAGTCCAGCTGGGCCATAAATGGTCTATTCGTTCTGGAATGTTCCCGCAGACAGACTTAATCCAGGCTGCATTTACTTTTACTTTTCGCCATCTATAAATATCTTTGTTTAGTAATTTGGATCAAGGTAAGGGATTTCTTCCGGTCTATTTTTACAGGGCAAAGAGCTCTAGCTTCTAAAAACAAATGTGAACTTTGAAGATTAACGTTACGCGATGGTGTGTGACATCACCAACAAACAGCTTGTTTGCGTAAAGGTTTAGTGTTCGTTGAATTGTCTACAACACAGCCTATGGTGGTCTATACCAAATAATTATGCAACAAGAGAGATAGCTACAAACTGATCAAAGATAACCCATTTTCAATTGAGGGACAGCATAACTGACCACAAAATGGCCAATGGATGGCAATGAACAGGGATATTTGACGCTGCCTCACAACCCTTAGGGGTTCCAAAAAATGGGGGTTGTGCTATCATAACAGCTGAGATAACATATAAAAACCACAAGAGGCTATACGAAACACTTTGCCTAATAAGTAAAATAAACGCTTGTCTTACCATATACCAAATGCCCAAAATAATGGTGCCCGTCCGAACATGACAGCAAAGGCAGCAGCTGGTAGTATACCATCGGTCCCACGGGGAAATCATCTTTCCAATCCTGAACAATGAGACTATTTTCAGGAAGCCTTTCCTCTATGAACTTGAGGATTTTCTATTTTGTCATCTACGGGAATAATTCACGATAACCCAGGCTCGTTAGAATCTCTGCATCCAGGTCGTGCTCAGTCAAGTGTTGTTTCCGTTGTCCAGACTCTGCTCTGCAACACCACATTAATCCAGCTCATCTTGGGATCACGTGACCGGAGGAGGATTTTGACTCAGACTAGAAATCCAGTGATGCAATTCGTTGTTCGAGAAGACACGAATGCAGGTGTCGGGTCTAGCCTAGGTGGTGATGCTTTGGGGAAATCTTTTCTGGAAGTATTCATTTAGAATAGGCCTAGGCCTACAATGAAAACGGGTCTGTTTGAGACAGTTTCAACAGTTTGTCTTTACATTTAGTCTATAGGCCTACAGCAATTGCTGAAATGTGAATTTTGATGTATAGCCAACTTTTCTTTCATTCTTTCGTTCATTCACTCATGCATTCATTCTGTCTTTCTTTCTCTCTCATCTTTTTTCAAAAAAGGAAAGAAAGAAAGAAAGAAAGAAAGAAAGAAAGAAACAGCCATTAAATCCACCTATGTTAACAGTGAGAGTAACAAATGTTTGATGTAGCCTATAGGTGCTGTCTAACTTTAAAATATAACCCTTCAGTGGCCTTGGCCTATATATTTTAATCATGATGAGAATACAATGTGTCACAATATTCTTAGATCCTGCATTTAACCTGTTTTCTCTTCTCTTCTCTTCTGCCCCGAGGAATATAAAGATACAAAAGACAAAGTTAAAAAGTTGAATTGATGAAGAACATTAAGATATTTTCTGTTGTTGGATATGTTAGGGCTAGATCAGAGTTTTAAAAATAATGTTTTGATTAGTCTCCCTTTGGCCTTTGCAATTTTGTTCACTTGGAACATGTTATGCTTCTTTTAAACTCAGTTTGGGTAGCCTATACTTTGATGGGCAACATGTTGCTATTGTACATGTTATAGGCTACTAATGATAATGCTGATATTAATAACAATAATAATAATAATAATGATAATAATAATGTGTGTTTATTACATATCTGTGTGACTGTAATGACAGTAAAAGTCAAAGGACTGCGGATGAGAGGATGTGGCAGATGGCCACTGCTAGCACGGGGTGCGGACATGCAGCTGACACCATCATTACACCTGTGGAATTGGGAGGCCTGGGAGGGTAGTTGGATGTAAGATGGAAGCCTGTAACTAAAAACTCAAACATTTGTTTGGGGATGATGTGGAGTTGCTCTTGATCCTGTCTCAAACCAGCTGTCACTTCCGCTCTTGCCAAAGCGATGCAGGGACTGAAATGACTGCAGTGTGTAGGGATGTCAAAAATACCATGTGGAAAATTTGTCAGATTCCTGACTGACATTCAAGAACCAGTGCGTTGCACATCACCGATCAATTTGTGGAGCTTGGAGGAAGATTTTTTCATTTATAATGACACTAAAATTGATATATTTTTACCTTAATGAAGTGAAGACAACACATACAGGCTAATAATAAAGTCTGGTCTCAAATGAGCTCATTCAGCTATATTACCTGAGCTTCAATCGCAAGTTGCAATTGTCATTCAAAGATTGTAGATTAAGTGATAATATATCACATGCTAGAGGTTGTTTAGAGAATTTTGAGGGGAAAACCCTCTCTGAGTATGATCTGAATAAACAAAAGCAGATCACTGAGATCAATCCATAGGTTCGCGGCCTAAATAATAATAATAATAGGCTGATAAAAAACTCTCATCCTGTTATTCAGGAAGTCTCCATTCAAACTAATAGCATTTGAAAATGAGACAAGCCAGAGAATGAACCAAGCAATGGCATCCTGTAATGCGAGAGTGGGAGGATGCAACGTGAATGAATGAGCAAGATTTAATCCTAAATGAAATGAGAAAGGGCTTTGGAGGTCAACCTCATCACACGTGCCACGAGACCCTGCGGCGATGCTGCCAGAGAGGAGAAGCGTGTTTGTGTGTGTAGAGGGGCATGCTTATCACCGGATTTCATCTGGAAAACTCAGCGTATCCCATGTTTACAGCTGCTGACAGTGACACAGATTTCAGGTGCCGCTATTTAAATGGCATCATATTAATCTGATGCTGGATGCAGAGTGGAGGCTCACAAGAGAAACTGAATACAGAAGGAACAGGGGACACCACTAAGGCATAACACAGCTTTAAACAAACATGGATGTTTATTCACTTAGCACACGGTCTTAGGCAAAGCACTTTACAAATCATGTGGACACAACTTGCATTAAAAAGTGGGATAGACCGGCTAAAAGTGGATTATAAAAAACATAGAGGAAAATGATATATAGGGCATCTTTGTTTTCAAATAAAGAATTGAAAATAATTAATAGGCTTTTTAGGTTTTAGCTTCACTCTAAAAAAATAATGGGGCCAGTACCCGTTCTTCAGAGCGATGCAATAGAAACACCTTTTTCAGTACTTCAAAGAACCATCAAGGCAACAGTTCGCCTGATGTAGACCAATGGTTCAACACAGTTTTGACTCTCCATGGAACCAACAAGATTTAAAGAACCATTTCAGCACCTTTATTTTTTTAGTGTATAAATGAAAACGTGTAGAGTGTGGAATGAGGAGTTTTAAGAATTGACGTATACCATAGATGACAATGGAAAGGCTGTTGTCAACTAGATCAACTCAGGTAATTGTAACAAAAAGTTTGAGCCCTCAGCCTCAAACTGTATTCTAATGCAATACATCCTATCTAACAACACTGAAAGAGATGTTGTGATAAAGTAATATATAATAGATAAAGATAGAAGTAATGGATAATAGATATAAGTAATAGATATTAGATAGAGATTAGATAGAGATTGGATAGGCTACTATATAGATGTAAGGACATATATCAAAATGTCACACTTGCAATAATAGATATTAGTGCAACCCACTTAAAATGATTGTTGACAGCACAGTGGTTTCGTAGATCAAATTTATTTTAACAAATCAACATAGAAATATTGCCGCAACTTCAGTAAACATAGTTATCTCGAATCCATAAAACCAGCAGGCCTGGGTTAACAGACGCATAAAGGAAGGTGATATCTTGCCTCACCCCTCACAAGCAGATGTCACCTCTAGCACAGGACCTGAATGCACCTCTGAGATCCACAACTAGTCAAGGGCAGAACACCATCACAGGATCTCAATCATGACTGCTTAAAAACCTCAACTTCACAAAAGCTGACATGAAAAATCAATCCAATTTGGCCCGCGCTCGATGTCTCTGAGGACCCTTAGTACTCATAAAAGAATATTTACAGTGGATGGTAAACAGGCAAATGATATGATGACCATGGTATTTAATGATATTTTATACTGTATATCAAATTCATGCAAGAATAAGTGCTGTTCTGACATAAATCCCACTAAAGACTGAGCAGTGCAGTCATAGCCTGCAATAGGGACTTCTACAGTTCAAGAAATACAAAACAATCAACAAAACAAATTAAGATTGAACTATAAAACTATAGGTTAAGGCAACAGAATTGACCTGATAGAAGTGTCAGAGACATGGACTTCAGAGTTGCTCAAGCAATCCTCTAATATTACATCAATACCTCAAATCCAAGGCAAACCTTTCACATTTCACAAAAAAATAAAAAATAAAGCCAAATAACACCAAAGGTGCAGTACAGCCAGTGGCACAGTGCGATCACAGAGACCAAAGGAGAGAGCCCTTTGGACAGAACATGGAGGATGCCATACAAAGAAAAACATAACACATCTAAAAGGTAAAAAGCTAACATATCACAGAACAGCTCGGAACCAAGGATGGCATTTCCTTATTCAATTCAAACATTTGATAAACTATGAATATGCACACATATGTACAATGGAGGCCAGATCTCATATAAGTAAGTCAGACTTTTAAAAACATGGAGGACATATGTAGTGTGTGTGTGTGTGTGTGTGTGTGTGTGTGTGTGTGTGTGTGTGTGTGTGTGTGTGTGTGCGTGTGTGTGTGTGTGTGTGTATGTAAATGGAGCCCTATGACAGGTTAAAGGACTCTGTCATACTGGGATCGTCCCTCTGACTCCTCAATGAGACCATAAGACTCTGCTGCCCCCTACTGTTTAACCTGCAGTGCATCTGGCTTCCGCTGTCTCCGCGCCTTTCTAGAGGGGAAGCCCTACTGACGACTACACATCTGTAGTACCAACACTACATGCGTGCAAATTACCAGTACAAAAATACCACAGAAAGGTGAGAGAAGAAACATTCAAAGTAAACATGTTCTTTTTAAAATGTCTTTCGTGTTTCCAGGAAAGTTTCACATTAGCTATAAGACACAGCTTTCAGAAGTACTAATCATAGAGATAAAAAAAAGAATGATTTGTATTCTTGTCACCCACAGCAAAAAAAAAGAGGACCACGATAGCTAGAAACCTTTCCTCTCTGAAGGGTGGCTTGTAGTGCACGTCGTTAACTATTCAGCTCTCTGGACCAGCAAGTTCTGCAGCGTTCGTCTACTGTACGGATCCAACTCAGCATGTCATGTTTTTTTAGTGTGCTTTTTTTTGGATTTCTGAAGAGCACAGTCAGTGTTTTCTGGCATAAAAAATCTGCACTGTGTGATTATTGCATGAGGACACCCATTTGCATAATGTCCAGCCCTGCAATCATGTCTCCCTTCTGGCCTTCTTCTTCTGCCTCGGAGGTTCTGTGTTCTGTTCCGTTTTTTCTGTAAGAAAACAATGACATTTGAGGGACCGCATACTTTAAAGTTTATGACTAAATCACTACATACCGTATACAGTGGGGGAGAATAAGTATTTGAACCCATGCTAGAGTTGACTAAAAAGAGGAATATAAAATCATCTTTTGGAAATTGATCTTAATGTTTTAATTTGAAAAAGTAATACAAATCCAACCTTTACGGACACCAATTTTCTTTGTGAATGAAGAATGTATCGTAACTAAATATTCTTCCTTTAAATACAGGGGTAATTCCCATAGAGGCAAGAAGCCTTATAGCCTATTAGCCTATTTGATGCTCATTGAGCTCAATGCAAATCAAAACCAGCTAATAGGCTAACTGAAGAAAACACCATGCCAATCTCTAAGTTTTACACCTCCTCTAACATACACAAACACCACGTTTACAGACATACTAGAGGTAGACATACCGGGTTCGGAAAGTAAAAGTCCTGCCAAGTATTTGATCCAACCACCTAGTAAACCAGCTTAGCAGCCAGGTAGATCAGATAATTAGTGATATCACTTGTGTTAAGTGCACAGGTAGAAAGAACATATGTTGGTCAGGACTTTTTCTTTCTGGAACCGGGCCTACTGTATATGCCTCTGACATATACACACAAATGTATGCCCTACAAATGTGCTCTGAATGAGGTCCATGGGTGGCTCTCAAACATTCTCCTCGATCCTCGATGCTCGATCCTCGAGCGGCGTTCCCACTGATCTATAACTAACACTGGATAGACTATCCCATTGTTGCCGCCCCATATTCCCTATCTAGATCAGTGAGGACGAGGATCGAGGAAGTGTGTAAAACACCAAATGAGAGGCATCCCATGTGTCCACACTGAATGAGGAGTCTGTGCACTCTACACACTCACTCTGAACTGCTGGAGGAGCAGTGCTCTGTTTGCCAGATCCTGCCTCTCCCATAGCTGTGTATGAATGTGGCTTGGATGACCCACTCTCCTGCACACAAGACAAGACAAGACACAGTCACATGAATAACCATCACAAAAACGCCATTGTTTTCTTTCTCTTTTTAAAGAGCTACTTATGACAGACAGCCAGTCTAATTCCATGTGTAAATTTGCTATGCTACAGATCAGTGTCTAAATATCACTTGTGCTTTTATTTTCAGCTTTTTTTTGCCACTGTTAAAAAAAAAAAAAAAAAAAAGGCAAGGAAAATAAACAACTCTTTATCAATATTATCAATATTATCGTGCACTTCACACACTTTGTTTCAGCTCTCTTTTATCAGTTAAGTAAACACAAGCTACTTCCTCGTACCATCTCTGCAGTATCACCCTCCTCTTGTTTCTTCTTCTTTTTCTTCTTCTTCTTGGATTTTGCAATTCCTCCATCACCCTTCTCTTTGTCATCATCTGAGTCTATCGACTGGAAAAAATATACAATATACAATATACACATTACTGAACATCTTCTGCTACTGCTACACTACAGAAAGAGGCCTCCCAGTTTCAGATAAACAAATGCACAGTGGGATGCAGCTGACCCTCACCTGCTGGTTGACCGCTGCTGCTGTTGGGGCCGCAATGTCCACTGCCGGTTCCTCATAATTTCCCCACAACTCTGTCGGGGCGTTCCAATCAGAGGTGGGATCCACTGCAGCCAAACCATCTACCCCAACACACACCAACACAGTTTTAAACCATCTGCCCCAACACACACCAACACCGTTTTAAACCACAGATCTGCCCCAGCACACACCAACACAGTTTTAAAATCACATCTACCCAAATCACATCTACCCATATTCCCATCTATGCAGACTGCTTGACATCTCAGTACTCCAAAAGCTAGGCTGCACCACACCTTGCTGCTGAATGGGATACCCAAGGCATCATGGGCCATTCTAAGCATGTGATCTGATTTACAAAGGCTGATATGAGCCCCAATGTTCATGCCCCCAAGTGAAGTACTGCAGCTGCAGCAACTCGAGCTGTACAACCGATTGTTTCTTTTTTTTTTTTTCTTTCTTAACGACAGTACTGGGTGACCTCGAGATCTATGTGAAAAATTCTCCTTTAAGCCATTACATAATACACTGTTAACGTATCAGCTATTAATTTCAGTGATTTAAATGAAACAAATGACTGTGAAGTTAGCAGCTAAAACCTTCACTTAATAGTCAACTGACAGGTAAGCAAAAACGTGATTGTGGAATGGGGAAATCCTTGAATGTTGAATGCTTGAGAAGTTGTTAGACTCACTGAAGCCGGACCACTCGTCGACACTGGCTAAACGGTCCCACTGGAGGTCTGCTGTTGGCTGGGACATGGGCTCGCCACCTACGGCAAACGTGTATTACTCTCCACTCCAGGTTTCCCATTTCACAGCTGTCATGAGAGCAACGTGATATTGAACTACACATCAACGCAGCTGCTTACCAGAGTTCAGGCCCAACACATAGTTCACAGGGCTGAGATCACCCTTCAACCGCCCATCCATGCCGCTCCAAGACCCTCCTGCACACAAGACCATTCCAGTCAGACAGTTCTCCGTAGCCCAGCTCTCAAATGGGACTTTTCCATTGCATGGTATCAGCTCAACTTGACTCGATTAATTTTGGTACCAGGTGTTCGTTTTCAACTGCAACAAAGTACCGCTGTTGGTAAGCTAGCCGATTGTCATAGCAACGCTGAAGAAAACAACAATAATGTAATTAACGTCACCTTTTCGTACCGGCTCAGCTCGCTTGGAACCTCAACGGAGGTGAGTACCAGGTACCAGTTTTTGCTAGTTTTGGAGTTGCGCTGATACCATGCGGTGGAAAAAGACATATCTACCCACAACCATTTACTGTCTGAGTGCACTGCAGGATCCGTACCGTCCGTCTCCTGGGTCCAACCCAGCGGCTCAGGGTTCCTGTGGCCAGATGGCTTCATCATGGGTGACCACTTCTCACTGTCTGAAGGGCTCACTGGTGATCCCAGTTTCAAAGTGGGGTCTGTCCATCCTCTGCCGTTCACCGACGGCGCCTCAGTCCAGGTGCCAGCAGCTGTGACAAGATAACGGAGTTAAGTGATATCTCAATTCATGGAGTTGAATTGGGAATACTAAACAAACTGAATTGAACTGGAACCATCCGGTCTAAGACCACCTTAATCTGTCGAACAAACTCTACATTAACAAATGTCAACTGTACCTTGGCCCACAGCAGAGTCAGCCTTACCAGCCTTAGCATGTGCTGAATCTACAATGATAAGAGGAGACTTTGATGAAGCTGTTGGAGAGAGAGCCCCAGTATATCTTCTCCCTCATTCCATTGCTTGCCTAAATGCATTCAAGCACAAATAATGGACTTGTGTTGTTTAACAATAACGGTGTTAAGATAGCAAGTGGTCCAACATTGCTGTTTTTTTTTTTTTTTATTATTATTATTATTAATTTATCAAGTCTGTTGGCTGTGAGCTAGCAATCTCACTTCTCATCTTTTTACACAAAAACATTGTATGGCCAGTTTTTACTTGAGAAAATCAAATGAAACTAAATTCAAATGAATTCAAATGTAACCAATTTGAATGAAGTTTCCCACCCACACGACCCATTACCACCAACATGCTTTCCATGTACACACAATTAAAGTACGGGCACTGATTCCATGGAATGTATGAATGTTAATTGATGATTCACAGGGCAACTTTTTGAGCAGTGTTGCTGGGTAACCACTACATAAGCAGTTCAATGTGTTCAGATTGGATGATCGTGATCCTAATGATGATGAAAGTTCTCCAGAAGAATATTGGGGCCAAATATGGGAATGTGCTAAAGCAACATTACTAGAGAACATTGCCCAGTAACACTGCTCAGAATGTTACCTTGTGTATCAACTGCAACTTGTGTATCAGCTCAACGTCATAAGTGGACATAATAAACTGACATTAGAAAAAGACTTAACCAGAGGGAGCAAAAGGCAATATTTCACAAATCATGCCTGGAAAGAAAAGCACACAAACAAAACAAAAACACAATATCAACACCTTACCGAAACATGTCCTAATGCCTGCTGACAGGTAAGGGCACAGACTGCTGTCTACATTGCCCCCGGTAGCGTACCTCTGTTCTTCCTGGATCCCAGGGAGATTGTTGCTGCAGATGTAGCTGGCTCCCCCTGGTGAGAACTCCTATCCCTTCCTCCAGGACTCTCATCGTTTGGGCCTTTCTCTTTCTTGCGCTGCTGTCGCCTTTCCTTGTTACTGACCTTTGTCTCCCAGTTGCCTAAGAAACAAAACAGTGTTTTTTATTAGGACTTTCCTTTGGAGATCTGAGGTTAACTGGTGAGGGGAGGCATCCATCAAGGGACCAGATGACCCTCGCTCTATCCACAAGTGAGGACAAGCGACACACTTTCGCTGTTAGATAGTTTATTTGTAGGAAAGGACAAAATGGTGGTTTTATTCCAAAAGTGTGCTGATCTCTCACCTTCATCTGGCTCTTTGCCTTCCGATGATGGCAGAGGGGCCTGGGCTGGTTTAACCTCAAGTTTAGCTTTCTTTTTGTTTTTCTTCACCTAAATACCATGGGGAGACAAGATGCCATGAACACAGGCAGACAGAAAGACACACACGCGCACACACACACACACACACACACACACAGGCATGCACGCACGCACACACACACACACACACGCGCGCGCACACACACGCGCGCACACACACACGCGCACACAAACGCGCACACACACACACACACGCACATACACACTATCACTATTTGCACAAGAACCAGTCAGAGTGTAACTTGGAACTCTACTGGATGTTCAAATTCAGCTACATGATCTGACACAGCTAAAAGTAAAAGGGCTTCTGATCTACTTTTGGAAGTTCTCCACTGAGAAGCTTCATCAGCATATTCACATGACAACTTGACACTGCCACCTGGCTCTCCCTTATCACTGTCCTTGCACTTAGCCAACCATCTCACTGTCTGGTTATATTCCACCCACATGCAGGGCTTACAGAAAATGCAGTGTAGATTCAAAAAGTTCGAGTAAATCAGACGACAACACACAGTCATCATTTTGCTAGAGCTTTACTTATATCATCGCCAGTCAGAAAGTGACTTACCTTGTCAAGTTTACTCTCAATTTGCGCCTTGGGGGTGTGTTCAGCGACTTTGACCTCATCGGGTGGTTCTGATGCAGTCCGACCGTTTGGCTGAGGTTTCTTATATTGATAGAAAAAAAATATTAAAGGCCCATTAAGTATAATCTAAGGTACGCTCTCTGTGGTATCAGCTCGTGGAATTTGCTTTACATCAGGTTAAAAGAAGTGTAAAGTGAATCATCTGTGAATTGATGAACTGATTTTCCATCTATACATTCTGTCAATATTTACAAGCTTTATTTCCAATTATAACTTCAACCTCGTATCAGGGAGCTGTCCTGACAAGCTGTCTCCTCGAGGGGACCTCGGCCAGTTGGCCAGCAAATGTGATGGTTCATGATTGATTTTAATAGTTATGCCAACTTAGTTAGCCAAGCTAGCTTAGTCATGTATCATAATTGGACAGACGTGAAGCATTCTCTATGCAGTTAGCTAAAGAAGTTTGAAAGTAACGTTACTCTGGACAACACAGCAATGGCTAGCTTAATTAGCTTGCTAAGTAAACACCATAGACTGTATAAAATAGGTAAACACGAACAAGAACATCTATGCTAACCAGTTGTTAGCCATATGCTAACAATGACTAGAACTGTCAAACTAGCGGTTCATTCGAATTGTAGCAAATAACGTTACCAGTGATTTGGTCTTCACAGGCAGCTATGCTAACGTTACTGATGCTTATTATTAAAACATGAAAACATCTGTCGAGCCATTGGTGTCTATAGCTCAAAAGATACCTTGTCGGTGGATTTCTTCTTGTTCTTCTTCTTGGGTTCCTCGGTTTTGATTATCTTTGTCACCGAGGCCTTTACAACATCACTAACGTTACTCTCACTCACGATAGGTCTTCTCTTTCTTCCAACGCTGCAGGCCGCTACCCACGTAAGTGTGGCCACCACAAACAGACCGATGAATAGAGTCGAGAGAATGATCCATGACGGGCAAAGCTCTGGCTTTACGTCTAGTTCTACGCCAAGCTCGGTTTTCAGGAACTTCACTCCCAAGGACAGGACTTCACGTACACGGCTCGAAATTAGTTCAGCTTGCTGCACCGCCAGGCCCTGCCAGTCGGTTGCCATCTTTCCAACAGCCAGACAGGAAAACAGCATTCAGCAGGACAACAACTGAGTGCGAAGGGGGCGGGGTTTCATCTGACAGTTTCATCAAAACAATGGCAGATGTCCAAAATTAATATTTTGAATGGGGAATTTTTTTCAAGCATGTGCTTTTGCTGTCTAAATTGAATTTAATCTCAAACAAAAGAGCTGCATTCCCTAGGCCTAGATATGCTGTAGGCTACTCTCCAAGTAATATTGTATGATGCTGGACTACAGTAGCTTATGCAGAACAAAACAATGTGTGCATCCACCCATTAACACAATTCACAATTTTCTCATGATGTCTATTTCCCATTAATTAATATATTTTAGGTCAGGGTCATAATTGCTTTGCACAATTGGAAATGTATGTTGAAGAGCAATTCCAAAGTGCTTTAATTAAGATGTTTGTGTAGGCCTTATGTTTCACCTATTAACAATTTCACAATACATTTACAGGAATATCTTATATATATATATATATATTGTTTAAAGTTATTCATCCTATATTAAAATGAAACTGACACAGATTGTTAACTTATTCACAACTTCAGTGGTTCTCCCCAGACAACCTTTGATCACTCAAGCTTACATGACTTACTGCAGAGAAAATGAACACAAGAGAAAGAACACCTCTAAAATCTATAGATTAATAAGAAACTTGGTGCAGAACAGTCAAGACGCACTTTCCGCAAGCTGTGATGTGTCTCTGGTATGTGTACTGACAAGACAGATCTGTTATTCAATAATGCAGCCAACTCAGTGTCAAAAATCGGTATAAATTCGGTATAAAACTCGGTATAAAACTACTGTTCTCACAATATTTAGCAGAACTTACTCCATGACTGCATGTAGAATCTTACAACACCAACAGCAGCACAGCAGACACCTAGCATGCTAACTGAAATAGGTTGCATTCACACAGGACACCTAGACATAGGCTAAATAAACACTCTCTAATAACCAGTCTTCAAGGTCTGTCTGCTGTCTGCAAGGATTTCTGATTTCATGTATGCCTGCTTTATGGACTTCACACTGTAAAACTACATTTGGGAAATGTGATGGTTTATAGATGTTAAAGTGTTCACAGTCAGCGGGAACATGAACAACAAGAGAAGTGATTTTTAAGATAAGTTTAATACAAAACACACACCCACACCCATACACACGCAATTCCTGACAAACCATTCATTGACCTCTTAGTCTGACAGCCTTTTCCTTTTTTGACATTCCATAATTTAAAATAAAAACAGAATAAATAACTTTGTAGCAAATAATGGCAGCATTAAAAATCAGCATCCAGTGTGAACTCACAGTCCATCATACCATTTGACATCACACCGAATCTTTGGTATTCAGCAACCCGCTTTTCAAAGAAGTTTGTCTTCCCCTCCAATGAGATCGATTCCATGAAGTCAAAAGGGTTTTCTGCCTGATAGACCTTTGACATTTTTTAGGAAAGAACACACATAAACCAAAGACAAAATCAAAATCCATGTTATGTTTTTTTCTCTCTCTTTATAATGCTTCTACATTTGCATGATTTGTAGTACTTCAAACATTCACTTTTTAGCTCTATTCAAGACATTCCAGTCCAACCGTGTTCTTTTTACTACTTCCCGTCATTCTTGTACATCACTTCTTAGTTTGCAAAATTATCCTAATGAATTACCAGAGGTGAAAGTGAGGCCCATGAGGCAGAGGGATGAAAAATTAAATGCAAAATGCTTTGCTGCATGCTGTATGCATACAGTATACTCACTTTTTGCACTCCCAGGTCTACAAGTAGCCGGTCAGCCACAAACTCAATATATTGCTTCATCAGATTACAGTTCATCCCAATGAGATCCACAGGTAAAGCCTCTGTCAAGAACTCCTTTAAAGATATGAAGCATACTTTGTTACACGCAAAATAAGCAACATTCACAGACATGCATAATTTCCATTTCTTCTAAGGTTTAGCTTTATTTAATTCAGCATTTCTTTTGACAGGTATACAAACGTGCACATTTGTGCAGACCTCACACACCTGCTCTATTGTGACAGCTTTGGTAATGATGTCTTTCACTCTGTCCTCCGAGGGTTTCTTTACCAGGTAGGAGTAGAGCAGGCAGGCAAAATTGCAGTGCAGACCCTAGGAGATAACAGTGTGTTACCAATCAGTGACAGCCTCCCCGTTATCAATAACACGATTCTTACAAATGCAAAGCTTTCTCTGAGTGGCACTCTTACCTCATCTCTACTAATGAGTTCATTGGAATAGGTGAGACCAGGCAGGAGACCTCTCTTCTTCAGCCAGTAGATGGCGGCAAAGGACCCAGAGAAAAAGATGCCCTCCACTGCTGCAAATGCCACAAGTCTCTCACCTACCAACAACAAAAAAAAACCTTTATGTGATGATTCCCATTAAAGGCTTAGTTGTCTGCCAAAATGCCGATGAACAAATGGTGTGTCAGCTCATGAGGTCGGTATAATTCATTTCAATGTGTTGAGGAAACTTTCACAAGGTCAGCTTTAACCTATAGGGCTAAACCCTAACACGCCTAACCTTAGATAATAGATCGGCACACTTGAAAGTAATTTGTGAATATTCGAAAAATCCAGATGGTGAATACAGTGCTAAGGAACATTGTCTTTTTTTTGTCAAGGGCTTCAATTTAAATCATGAGTAAACATAAAGATTACATTACATCAGACCTAAGAGTATTTGTTGTGTATTTTGCTACACACCAAAGGTTGATCTTGCATCTGAAATCCACTGTAAAGCCCAATCTGCTTTTCTTCTCACACAAGGCATAGTCTGGATAGCGTTGAATAAGTAGTCCCTGCAACAGGAGAGAAGTGGATAGAGAGAGTGAACTTAGAGGCCTTTCTAGCAGATAATGTGATATATCGTTTAAAACATCAGGGTTTCCTCTGTGGTTTTCAACGCTAACTGAAACACATTACACCTGACACCTGTCAGCAAAACAATAATTTTATAAGAATGCAATGCAGAATTATTTAATGAGATTGCGTCAACATTATTTAGACTTACTGCTTCCCAAAAAACATTAAGGCTGGTGTTACTGTATGTCAGACTATTTCTTATACCAATTGCCTGCCCTACCTTACCGTCCATATTCATTACATTTTTAGGTTTTAAGAACTCACATTGAGAGTTTTGTATTGTCTTACCTCTCCTTCAGGTCCCTGATGTATGTATTGATGAGCAAGCTATACATCTCAGAGTGGACATTCTCAATAAAGATCTGGAACCCGTAGAAAGAGCGGGCCTCGGGGATCTGCACTTCTTGACTGAACCTCTGTACCTGTCAGACAGATGGAAAATATATGATTATCAGTCTTGTCTTGCTATCTACATACAACTACTACTAGGCCTACTATTATATGCAACATAGCAAAGTATTTATGAGTATTTAAAGACACCCTCCTGTTTGTACAGGGGAGATGATCGAGGAAGTGGTAGAATACTTGTCACAGCATGTCACCCATAGTAATATTACGATAACAAAAGTGAGCGAAAATACCTATGAGGTCTGTCATTATGAACCTGGTCAAAATGTCAGATATAACAACTGAGAGGTTTATGGAATGAGAGGTGTGTTTTGTTTATTATGCCAACTGACAATTACATATTCTGTGAATGAAAAGACAGCAGCAAACAGATCCTCATTGTAGAGACAGAGAAAGCCAGAAAAAAGCAAGGGGCTCACAAGATTCTCATTGACTATGCCGTCGCTTGCAGCAAAGAAAGCCAACACATGAGAAATGAAGTGTTTCTCATCTGGCTTTAACTTGTCCCAGTGTACCAGATCTTTGGACAAATCTACCTGCAAAAACAACACATCACATTAGCACAGGTTCAAGCTAGCTAACACCAATTTTGAGTTGACCTCTGGTGTCAGGCTGAAATCTTACTTCCTCCACTGTCCAGAATGATGCCTGAGCCTGCTTGTACATCTTCCAGATGTCGGGATACTGGATAGGAAAAACGACAAATCGTCTTGGATTTTCTTTCAGTAATGGTTCATCTTCGGTGTCTGTGTTTTGAGGTATTTTACTCATGTCCGCAGTGTTTCCGTTCTGTTTGTTTTAAAAAAGACAACATTCATTACATCCGGTGAGCCGAAATCATCGATGAAGTCACCTCAAATACAAATCAATAGCAATATATAAAAGTAAACTGTAGACTAATAATAGGCTATGCTATTAATGTAGGCTATAGCAAACTGGGAAGAAGGCATAACTAAGCATTGTAGGTACAGTGTTATTATGCAAGGTCGTCATTCGAGCTGTCATTAGATTAGTGACTTCATTTGGGGTTTTTTGTCTGTCACAAAATACGATTAGCCATACTCTTTAAAAAACACACACAGAAGGAACCATGGAAGTTAAGTGGCAACATTTTACTAGGCTACATTCGCTTCTTTGTTGCCTTGCTGTTTTTGGATTACACAAGTTGGAAGTCAGCTCACTGACAGCACAGGCTACGGGGATATGCGAAGCCGCACGGAGTCTCCATTTACTTTGAAAACGCTAAACATTACCTTATAATGTTGAATATCCGTCTGGTTGTTCATTATATGTGTGTATTCCATAGATTTCATACTGCCGTTTCTTCCTCTCGGTGACGCTTCTCTCAATCGCGATCAGCCATGATTACACCGAGTCATGAAACGAGGAGCGCCCTCTATAGGCAGAAGTAAGCGATGCAAATCGGGGGAATCGGAGGAACAGTGGGGCATGCCCAGGGTGAACATGGGGCATGCCCCGAGTGTACCACATAGCTCTAACTGTTCAAACTAGCTAAACATAAATTGTTTTGGGTTTTTTTGTAGCCTCTTCATGAACTCAAGAAACGGAAACCTATATGAAAAACAGCCGGGTTTCTACTATTAAAGTAGCTTATTGCATCGTTCACTATTTTTTGCCCATAACTACTACTAGGATACTGCTATTACTTAAGTGGTTGCTTTAAAAAGCTAAAAAAAATTAAACGCATGGCATCTTAAAAGTCCATAGCATGTATATAGTTACAATGTAATGCATGTGTTTCCCTCCATACTGTAGCCCTTCGCAAGGCATCACATACCTTAGAGAAGTTATTTTAAAAACACAGAACAAGAAATTGTTCACTCATGGAGATGTATTAAATTAATCACTTTCATTACATTAACAAGCACAATTTTACAGTCAAAAACAGGCAATGGTCCATTGGTGCCAAAAATTCATTTACATTATTACCTTTTCAACCAAAGGGTGGAATAAAGTAAGGAGTGGACGGACAGTTATGTTGACTAGGCATTAAACTGCACAGGACTCTTAACAAGAGACGTAAAACCTAACAGTGAGAAATGCTTGTTGCTGCTGTTAAACGTGTTTCCATAGGTGGAAGTACCTTAAATCTGGTTAGACAAAGATGTGAGTATTTTCAGACAATATTTCTTCAAACAGTTACAATCTTATGCCTCCACACAATGGACCAGTGGAGCAACCTGATGTTTACATTGTACCAGTAGAAACATCTACTGAGAGTAGTCAGTCATGTAGCAAGAGCCTTTCTGAGGTCACCATGGCAATCACAGCACACTAAACCAAGGAGCGCTACTGAACGCCATCACTACCTTGGGAAATACTGGTGATGGAGACACTGTAGGTGTTTAGAACACATTTGAGAATCAATTTGGCAGTTAGAGCCTCGATCCACACCCTTCCCCTCTCCATTATTATACAAACCCAGGGAAAAGTGGTCTTCCATTGATGGATAAGGTAATAAAATCATGGTTCATTGTTATCGCTCTGACACACATGATCACAGCAAATAGTTGTTAATTCATGATTCTAATTCTCTTGAAATCAAATGAGATTCTTAATACAGGTAAAACTGCCTCGTGTTGAACAGACAACTGATTTACAAGACTGTCAACAGGTAATCAATATATATATATTCATAATAATAATAATAATAATAAAATTAAATTACTCAAACATTTATGTAAACTGTATTTGATTAGGAAAAAAAACCCAGAAGTGGGCATTCCATCTCCACAGTCGTCCATTTTGTTGCATATGTAGTTACAGAATGTTGGGGTTTTCCAGGAGGCCTTCCTTTTTTGCAGACGCAAAAAGTCAGAACATCTTTTGAACATCGAGAATTGAGGTATGCACACCAAATCATTTCTGTTCCCAGCGACACCACTTTGTTTTAGCTTCACCCACGGCTGGAATGTCGAAAGACCAATCATTTGGTCGCTCATGGGTGGGAGGACCTTTACAAATGTCACATTTAAATTAAGCTGGCTTTGCCTTGGCAGTGTTGCATGCCGTGTTAGACCAATGAGAAATTCTTCATGGTGGAGTCCAGACAGATGCCGGCTTCCTGCATGTCGTACCTGTCAACACAGAAATAGTAAAAGATGTCTGATTAGTAATAGCACTAGGTACTATATACACTGTAAGCACCCATCAAGCAGTTTGTTGATAACTACAGTAATTTCCTGTGTATTAGCTGCATTGTGTATAAGCCGCAGGACAGTGTTTCATGCAAGTTAAAAGAAACCAAAACCATATTAATACTATATTAACTGCCCTCAGTATATTAACCTCACAGCTGAAGACATTTAGCAAAATCAATGTGTAAGCCGCAGCTAATAGTTGGGAAATTACAGTACATCCAAACACGCACGTACCAGTCTGCTGTAGCGATAGTGTAGTATACAGGTGGCTTGTCAGTGTCGCTGAGTGTGGTGGGTTCTCCGTAGCTGAGCGACCCCATGTTGCTGAAGATGAGCCAGTCCCCGACCTGCAGCTCAGGCAGCAGGCAGCTCTCCACCACCTGCTCCAGCTCGTCACATGACGGACCCCACAGGCTGCTGCAGAAGAGCAGATCCTGCGGCGCCATGGATGTCTACACCGCAACACAAACACACACACACACACACACATACAATTTCAGTGAATTCGAGGGTTACGTCCAGGCTTCCGCGAAAAATAGGATTTGATTAGGTTGAGGCAACAAGTGAGTAGTAAGATGACAATTTTCTTAAAAGCTACTCAGAATAGCAAAAAAAAGAATCCCCATTTCTTTTACGGTCTATGGACAAAAACAAGGGGCTCTGAAAGCCATTGGACCCAGAAAGAGATTTATTATCCCGATATTGCATTATCACTTCATAACCGAATTTCAGTCCACGTAGTAACAAGTGTAGAAATTGAAATAATGTACACTGACTACATAGATCATGAATAACATGTAAACAAAGCAATTTAGTGATACAGGAGCTTCCCATCTAAGCCAGGGCATTTTCGAAGAAGGCGGCCTTATGGACACTTAATATAGCCTAGTAGCCTACTGGAGTAAGCGTGATCAGATATGCATAAGCCTCTTTGTTGGAACCCATCTGCTAATAAATACACTTGCTTGACACAGACACTTTTTCAGGCCAACATCAAATAAATAAAAAAATAAATAAATAGGGTAGACTAGGCTTGCATTTGGTAAGTTTGTTTAAAACGTTTTAACCCGCAGCCAGGCTACATGCAGATTGTGCTAGTTAGTTTGTTCGAAAGAAATGTACAAACATATTGTGAGAAAAGAGTCCACATTACATGTTAAACTGTGCAGTGTGCACTGTTAAGTTTATTAACAGTTTCTTACAGGCTAAGTCATTGCTTTTGTCTTGGAACGCATGCCAGTTTAGGAGCAATTCATCTTTTATTCACGACAGCCTTCAGCATACTGATGAAATTCTCTGTAAAAGTGACCTGCCTTTTGTCCATCTTAATGTATTCTTCATCACAGAAACTTGTTGTAGCCAATACAGCTTCCCTGCTACGCTAATTTACTCAATGTTTTCCTAACAGCATTTTCATTTGAATTCTCAAAGTTTCAATTTGCCCACCTGTGACATCTCTCCTCGTCAGCTCACATCACTATTTTATATGCACCTACCTGCCCTTGCACACAAAAGATTAGCCGACTTTACTTTCATTTTAGATAATGGTGCGAACGACTGATGGATGAGACCTTGTAAATGAAATAAAAGACTTTGTAAATTAAATCAATACTTTAAAAACCTTAATTTGACCATGTTAAATTTAAGCCTTTAAAAAAATATATGAAAAAAAAGGGGAGAGGGCATTTTGGGCTAATAGTCTTTAATATTATAATAATATTTACATAATATGTTGTAATACTATTAAATAATGTTGTTATTATTGTTATTATTATTATTATTATTATCTATTATTCATGACTGCACACATTTCACAGATTTCGTAGCCTAGTGCTGTTACTATAAAGCTACATTGGGCTCCTGCTCTATCTGCCTCTTTGTGTCTCTTGCTGCTTCAGCATTGGTTGAAGCCTGGGAATATAGTAAACAAAGTAACGTAATTGGCTACCTCATCATGGTGTACTGGTTGGACTGTTCAGTTTCCACACGTGTGATTAAGTTTCAAAGCGATACTTTTCCTCCTTAGGACAGACCCGTTTTGAATCTGGGAAAATACTTTCTCCATTTACATCAGGATTAAGCTAAGAACCTAGCAGTCAACTTGAATGCCACAGTTTTGAACTGTTGTTTTGAAATGTGGGCAGCGTGCTAATAGTGTTAGCCGGATTTACAGTCTAACAGTCCTTGCTTGCAGGATAAGTGTGACAGTCCAAAACAGAGAGCATGTGCAAGTGTAACCAAGCAAAATGAAACATGACAGTCATGGGACTACATCTACAGAAAGCAGAAGAAGATAGAACCTGTTTTCAACTGGTTTCAGATAAGTATATAATAAAGATGATATACAGATCTAATTCTTTGTTAATCACCTTCAGCAGTATTCACAGAGGCAACATACCATGAGTGCTTTAAGCGAACATCTTGGAATTTGACAAATGAGCGAGTCTTACCTTGTGCACGGAGGGGTGTGGAATGGTGCCTCCCAGTAATTTTCCCATGAAAGATCCATAAACGCCCTCGCTCATGTAATACAGGAATTCCGGCTCATCGTTGGGGGTCAACTTCTCTGCGTCTGTGCAAAGACGAACATTGTTTATTTTTTTAACTGTAAAAATTGTGAAAGGGAATGGTAATGGCAACAAAAAGGCTATGGGTCTACAGGAGGGCTGAAATTATTACGCGAATAATTTGATTACAAAAAAGAATTGAGAAAAAATTCTCTGCCACGAGGCTTCGTTTTAATTCCTTTCGCTTGCGTTCTGTGGCCTGCTCAGCTCAGGTGTCATTGCTTCACACAAACTGTGATTACTGACGCGCACACCAAATTCAGAATGAAGTTGGCGCCATGACAAGAGCGCCAAGAAACCGGCTTGTGTCCTCTGAAAAGCAGAACCGGCGTACCACAACTGCATGTCAATGATGGGTCAACATCTGAGCCAAAAGCATCCGGTTGTCAACATCAGCTCACCAAGCGTAACCGACACAAGTCCACATAAACATTGATGTTAGCTGATTTAATGTATTAGCTAGTAAGAACATAATGGTATTTGTAGCGGCTGTAGCCTAATGTCGTGAGTCGACATGTTGTTAAGTTGTAGATTAGTGACTAAGGCTAGTTTACAGAATGTGCTTATTAATGAATTGCACTTAGCGCAAAATTCTTTTTTTTACCGATTACTCAGTTAATCGCTGAAATAATTGCTAGAATACTCGATTCCAAAAAGAATCAACAGCTGCAGTTAGTGCTGCCACTAACGACTAATTTTCTAACGATTAATCTTTCGACTAATTTTTCGATTAGTCGACTAATCTAAACGTTATTTTGTTGTGTCCATTTTATTTTTAACTCAACTGAAGGGCCAAAACATGACATATAGCCATAGATATAGATATGCTCATATCAATATCAGCCTACGTTTGTAGAGTTAATAACAGAATTAATAACATTACAACTGTTAGAGACGGGAGACCAAAAATAAATAGGGGGTCAAAAGCAAAACGATTAGTCGACTAAAAAAATTGGCGTCGACTAATTTTCATAATCGATTAGTTCGATTATGTCGATTAATCGCGGCAGCACTAGCTGCAGCCCTAGTCTACTGCTAACATTCCTCATCCCCAGTGGCTGTCTAATGGGTGGGAGACCACAGTAAGTGTAGGCTTCTGCACAAACCAAGCGTGTACACATTGGGCATAATTGTCCACTTCCATTCCACTTTTAGTGTGAATCTCAACATTACTCCCTAAAAATGACAATTTTGACAAGACGGTGGGCAGTACTCACCCCCAAGCTGGTTTTGGCGGTCTCTCGCCACCACTTGTTTGCCAATGACATTGACAGCCAGGGTGAAAGTGGAGGACACATAGAAGTTTCCAGGTTCAGCGATGACACACACTCCAGACATGGGTGGGAAATATGCCTCCAGCAGGGGTTTCATAGCAGCATGGACCTGGATTTGAGAATATGAAGAGTACAAACTGTGAAAGAACTGCTAAGACCTTTTTGGAACCCTTCCATGGCAAAGCCTGGAAGAAGGATATCGTGCTAAATCTTGGATAATGTATTATGTACCTGTTTCAGCTGGGTTTCAGAAGCACTGAAGCCACCACCCACATCTAGAATGTTCATGTCGAAGCCAAGCTCCTCCTGAAGGACAATAAAAATAAAAGTTTAAGATTCAACTTCCAGGAGAGAATCTTTGGAACATTCAGCATGGAACTTCTGTTACACAGAGCATGGGAGAATATTGTTTAGATGTACACCTCCAACACACATTAACACACGCCGCTTTAAAGGGATATTCCGCCATTTGTGGAAATACGCTCATTTTCCACCTTCCCTCGAGCAAAACAATCGATATTTACCTTGCTCCCGTTCATCCAGCCATTCTGTGAGTCTGGCGATACAACTTTTAGCTTCAGCCTAGCATAGATCATTGAATCGGATTAGACCATTAGCTTCTCGCCTGCTAGCTTCATGTTTAAAAGTGACTAAGATTTCTGGTAATTTTCCCATTTAAAACGTGTCTCCTCTCAAGTTAGAAAGTGCAATAAGACCAACTGAAAATGAAACCTGGCGTTTTTCTAGGCTGATTTGACATGGAACTACACTCTCATCTGGCGTAATAATCAAGGCAACTTGCAGCTACTGGCACTACTACTGCTTGTTGTCTATGGGGACTATTTTCAAATGCTGCGTACGATATCACTGCGCCTATGGTACGTTTGCAAGTTGCCTTGATTATTACGCCAGATGAGAGTGTAGTTCCATGTCAAATCAGCCTAGAAAAACGCCAGGTTTCATTTTCAGTTGGTCTTATTGCACTTTCTAACTTGAGAGGAGACACGTTTTAAATGGGAAAATTACCAGAAATCGTAGTCACTTTTAAACATGAAGCTAGCAGGCAAGAAGCTAATGGTCTAATCCGATTCAGTGATCTATGCTAGGCTGAAGCTAAAAGTTGTATCGCCAGACTCACAGAATGGCTGGATGAACGGGAACAAGGTAAATATCGATTGTTTTGCTCGAGGGGAGGTGGAAAATGAGCGTATTTCCAAAAATGGCGGAATATCCCTTTAAGAAAGATTTTAGGTTCCATGAGCATGTAGACTCACCCCCATGTCAAACACGCAACGGGCATCCGACAGGGCATGGGTATAGGCCTGTTGATCCTGGCAAGAAGCTGGTACCTGAAATCTGTAAGAACAGAAAAGAGACAATTGTTTATTCATCAGTTATTACAGCATGATATAGCAGCAAAGAATTAGGAGTCTACATCTCAAAACGAGAAAAAGTGAGTTTAAATGTCCTGGTCGTAAACCCTCTCATAACCAGTCAGAGTAGTTTGACTTAGAAAGAGAGGCAACACCCTAATGCGACTTGTATACCTTGTTTCAAATGCATACCATATTAATTTCTCAGTGAAGTGCAAATGCCATGCACCCGCTGTGTCTTTCTTATCAAACAACATATAACATTCTGAAGTGCTCAAGCTGATGAGGAGAGGGAGTAAACCTTCTCCTAACAAACTACACGGCTGTGACTTACGTGACTCCGACCACCTGCACGCCGAGCTCTTTGGCCATTTCCAACAGGTGCCTACAGCTCTTCAAGGAGCAGCCAAAAGACATGCTGGCCTCTTCAGTGTGGGGCTTCGTGGAGACCTGCAGTAGCAGCCTGAAAACAAAGGACAACCACTGTTATAGAGCCATAACAACCAATTACAGCGCAGACTCCACATTTAGCTTTCAACATTTCAACTTTGAAATTTGGTCTGGTAAACAGACTTTCTGTAAGGTGTACCAGTCATAACTAACATCACGGAAATACTGAAGATATGATTTGCTTTTCAAATGCTTTCAACTAAGAGCTCATGTAGTGTCAAAAGACAAAACCAAAGGACTGTCCTACATTCGTGAACAATCCAGAAGGAACCTGTAAGATACGTACTTGGCACTGGGATGGGAGCGGGCAATCTTGCACAATTCAGTCTCGTTGTCACACACCAGGTAACTGATTCCATTCTTGGCGGCGTATTTCAGTTGAGCGAGTTGTTTGCATGCACCGGACAAGATGATGTTCTCAGGGGCGACGTCATGGTTCAACACTAGTGTGGCTTCGGCCTGAGGGCAGAGCAATGGCACAAAAAATGTCTCACTTTATTGCATGTACAGTACAGTCTGATTCCAAACAGGGCCAACAAAAAGCTAAACCCCGAGAGGAATACCAAAAGCACACACCCTACCAACACTTGCAAAATGTTCCAACGCACTCTGGTTTGGTCTTCTAAGAAAATGCTAGACTACAATCATTTCCTGTGTATTAGCTGCATTGTGTATAAGCCGCTGGACAGTGTTTAATGCAAGCTAAAAGAAACAAAACCATACTAATAACAATCATATTAACTGCCGCTGTGTGTTAACCTCATAACTGAAGAATTTTTTGCAGAATCAATGTATGAGCCGCGGCTAATGATAATTACGGTGGGCAGACAGACTCACCTTGTTTGTGCAGATGAAGCCGACTCCAAGCGCAGCCAAGAGCTCAATGACAGCGGGGCTGCTGTTGCATCGGACTGGGTAGAAGGGCCGAACCTGGGGCATGGTGTTCTGCCACAGGACGTGACGGCGCATCAGGGCCCCAAGGTCGGCCACAACAAATGCATTCTTTTCAGCCTGCAGGTCACACAAAAAAACATGCGAGAAAGAAGAGTTAGTTTTGCCTGTGGTCCCTTACAAATCATTTTCACATGAAGCTGATACAACGCATTGAATGTACAGCACTGAAAACTGGACATCACTTTGGCACTGGATGTTCTGCCAACTCAGAGAGAGAGAGAGAGGAATTCCACAATTTAGAGGAATGTGGCTTGAACCCAGTAAGATAACATGATAAACAATGTCAGACACAGCACTCCATAGAGGTCTGATGGATTAGTTCTACTGAATACTTGTGCATGCATGTGACGTTCGCTCACCAAAGCTTGTTCATAAATGTGGTTGTCGATGACATCCTCAAGGGTCGTTCCTCCTGCCAGTAGTTCAATGGTGTAGTTCGGTTCATCTGTAAATCCTTTCATCTCAACCGTATTCCGCAAATCCAACAATCATAAAGAGAGTTTACCGAGCCTGCTGGGTCCTAAATATGCAACAAACTGCACGAGAGAAAGGGAGAAAATACAACAACATACAATATCACAAATAAGATCTCACCAACCTCACTTTACTATTACATGCTGATTGATTAACAGATAATCCATTACAAATGATCATCCTGGGCAAATTAATCTCATTTCACACTGTTACCCTTCCAAAAAAGTTGCATTCGACGAAGACCTGGCATCCCTCAGCAAAACGTACAAAGACAGAGTAGCAACTAAATTGCCTGGACATACGGACTTGGACTGGAGATCACTATGATGACAACCCTTGCTTCTCTAAGGCCCCTATGAAAACATGGGCTTTGAGGGGCACCATTTATGGGTGGGCCTGTTTATTTTGCCCCATCAAAACTAATCCCACTGGCAGCAGCTCACAATGGAGTGTTTGATGGAATTAACTCGCATTATGCTCTTATATACCCCAGGCAGAGCGTCAGTTTATGGTACATACTTACTTGCCTTATCGGTGCATTGCGAGAGTAAAAAAAAGCCCCAAGCCAAGCGTGTGGGGTGGGGTGGGTGGGGGTGTCTTAATTAAAATTACATAATATACTTTTTTCCCCCTGCAAAGTCCCTCACTTTCCAATAGTCAAATAATGAAAACAAGTACACCACAGTGATCTACAGACACGTGGAAAATTAATATCCTTGCCATATGACAAGATCAGAAGAAAAGGACATACATGGACAAGTTGGGAGATGGCCCTCTCCCGCTATCAGCTAGGATCCCAAGGCGGCTCGGCGTTGAAATCAAACTGCTCGCGGTAGAGGACTTCCCCTAGGCCTTCGGGGTAGCGCTTATACACTTGTACAGAGAGAATGGAGCCCTGTTGGAAGCAAAACAAAAACAACTTCAGCACTTTAAGGCAAGCAATGTGTAAACCAAGGAGCAGCTTGTTGCCCCTTTCTCCACAATGACAGCAATAACAACAATCCAGATCAAACTTGTTCTAGTCGTGTCTGAAATACCGAGTTGACCAGTACAATGAAACACCAACTGGCACATTACTACAGTAGATATACTGTGTTCCCATTATAAACCAGGACACAGTCTGATCTAAATTTACTGCGCCACAAATCAATAAGTTAAGTAACTTTGAGAGCTGTGGTTTAAAGATTAATGGTCTGGGATGGCGCTGGTCATTCAGTGTCAGAGACGGAGGCAAACATTTAGACTTACTTTTTCACCTTCATCAAAAAGTGAGTCAAGTGAATGTAACACAAGGGTAGATACACAGGCTAACCAACAATTACATATTTAAAGAAGCCTACTAACGTTACTAACACGAATGTTACTGAAAAGTAGAGGACCAAATCTAAAACTGAATTTCTGTGCACATATTGACGTCGTATCACAGTTTAAACAAATGCGTTACCGCTGGTCAATGACAACATTTCGGCGGTAGAGGAAATGTCTTCATGGAACATTACAACTCCAGATAGCTAATGTCAGATAGCCGCCATGCAGTAGTTAGAATGAATAGGCGACTGTTATGAACGTAGCTAACGTCAACGTTACCGACAAAGTATTGTTTAATCCGAATACCAAAACAACTCCAATAATAGTGGCTAGCTATATTTCCATGTCGTTAACCACAACCTCAAAGCAAGTAGCCAGGATTTGTCACACTGAATCAATCGAAGAGAAATGTGTTGGCAACGAGAGGCCATTCATAAGCTAAGCTACTCTTGCTAACTCTAATGTTAGCTATCGCTAACGGCTTGATCGCTATGAAATCATCATGACTGAATGAAACAAACGATCAAAGCTAAAACAAAGTACTGATCATGATGAAAGAACAACAAAACCATCCAATCTCAATTCATAGCTCGAATGTAATATAACAGGTGGTACGCAAAACATAACTAGACTTAGCACCCCTAAGCCTTACCATCACTACCTTACGCTAGTTCATGTAATTCTGTCCGCCATGTTGTAAGAAACGTTACGTCCAGCAACCTTCGCTTACATGGACGAAACTCAAGATGAAATCCTTGGACCATACTTACGTGAGATAACGGCCAAAATGTTTTGGAAAATCGTCTTCTCTTTTTCGGCGGAATTTTTAAAGAGTAGTGGGGACACCGGTAAAAGAAAGAAAAGGAGCCGTTAGTGCCATAAGGCTTGGTGCCAAGAACGCAGGAGTCGTACGGGCGTGCTGTCACTAGCAGAGTCGAGAGAAGAATGAGTTCACGACGAGTAAAGGAGGCGTAACCTTCCAGTAAAGCCGCACACTCCACCAGTGACTGCAACAGGCATCGATGTGTACCATATATGTATTTCCGTTTTTTTCTTTCCTTCTTTTCTTTTTTCTTTCTTTTTAATCAAATTGCCCTGGCCGTATGATTGTGGGTGAAATGTTATGCTTTCATAATGACCCCCACTAGTGCTAGCGCATGAAGCCCAAGTTTGGTTAGAGATTTTGCACTTTTTTTTTTCAGGACCTTGGAGCACCAGAGCACATAAGTTGGTGGGCATGTTAGCCGCTCTAGTCTGACATGCAAGCTCTTGGTTATCCTATTGGAGTAAATTGTGTAATAACTTCTCAATAATGCAATAACTCCCAATAAACCTAAACCAACAAAACATCTGAACTAAATCGAAAAAGTAATAAAACATTAAAACAATAAAACAGCATACTGTCATGTATTTATTACATTGATTAATGGAAAATTATTAGACAACATTGGGGTTAACCTTACATTACATTACATTGATTAATGGAAAATGATTAGACTGCACGGGTTTAACCTTAGGCCCAAATTTGCCTTCGATATAACAAAGTTGCGACACTTCCATTTATGGTCGTGTGCATAATAGTCTAATGCATTTTCATTGAGTAGCCTAGTATGTGGAAATGCAGTTTAACATGGAAGTCAACGGCTGTCGCAACTTTGTTATATCTTTGCTTAGGCCAAGGCACTTTTTTTTCAGAGCCAATTGTGCGAACATTTCCTATTGTCAGTCTTGCCACCAATAACTGCTGGCTAATTCCAGACCAAGACTAGATAATCTGTGTTTTTACCTTCTCTAGTGCAGCAGTAAAGCTGTTTAGGGACACTCTGTTTCAATACTTTATTATTGGGAGCCCAGCTCTGATATTGCTTAGGAAACCAATTGTGTTCCTACCATTGGGGACAAACAGTGCATGCTGCTTATGATTATGGTATTTAGCAAACTGTTTTGTCCAAAGGACCTTTTGTACAAAACCTATGCACCTAATTGTGAAAATGCATTTTCATATTCTAGGTGCATCAATAAAGTACATAGAACGCGCTCAACTCACGAAATATTTAAGCTGACTGGGTGCTTGTGCCCATACGGAGTAAATCAAAGAAAGCGAGAGTACAGCACTCCTAGTCATGTTTAACTTTTTTCTCTTAATTCTTGCCTGTGAACAGACGTTTCGTGGTTCTCCCTTCTTCAGTGTCAGGCAAACAAACATAAACAGGTGCAATCAATATATGGTGATGAACACTACACTCGTGCCCACCATGACATCATTAATTAGCATGAAAATAAATAAGTTCTACAAATTAAAAACATAAATAATAAGAATTCAACAAATAAATCATAAAAATATTCTAGTAGCCAAGCTGAGTAGGAACCCATTTTGTTTCTTCTTATTCATATATTATTTTTTCTATTTTTATAGGCCTACATTTTCTTTCCTCTTCTGCCATTGGAGTCTATAACAGCCTATAAAACAAAATTCTGAAATTTAGCACACCTACTAGGAACATTATCATGATTCCCCCCATCAAGTGTTACATCATGTCAGATATTAGGTTTAAAAAATCAGTGGCAGGCCCCAGCCGTGGCGCGATTGGCTGGGGCACCTGCACCGCACGCCGGCGACCCGGGTTCAATTCCCGCCCCGTGGTCCTCTCCGGATCCCACCCCTACTCTCTCTCCTGCTCGTTTCCTGTCATACTCTCTACTGTCCTGTCCAATAAAAGGCATAAAAAGCCCAAAAAAATAATCTTAAAAAAAAAAAAAAAAAAAAAAAATCAGTGGCAAAGAGTGAGATTGTGTTTCAAAAGGTGTTAAACTAGGACAAAGTTAAAGGTGCAGTGCACTCAGGGATTTCATGTGATTTCAAGCTCATAACATTTTGTTTTGTCGCGCTCAGCAATCATCCTCGCGACCGTTAGCTGCCCAAAAAACGATATCTGTATACAGCCCAGGCTCCGAGAACTGGAGACAAAGTGGGGGCGGCAGCCTGTCCCCCAAACAAAAACGAAACCCTGAGTGGAATTTCTCTGGGAATAAGGTAAGGGTGAGCTACCTCTCTCGCATGTTTTGTTTGGTCCTTGGTTAAATATTATGTAGGCCTACGCTTTTCTGCACAAATA
This sequence comes from Sardina pilchardus, assembly GCF_963854185.1. Classification (NCBI taxonomy): domain Eukaryota; kingdom Metazoa; phylum Chordata; class Actinopteri; order Clupeiformes; family Clupeidae; genus Sardina; species Sardina pilchardus. The sequence goes on from NC_085017.1 coordinate 11,337,642, forward strand.
ATAACATAAATGTAAACACAAAAAAACACAACTTCTTGCACAATCCCTGCCTGCACCTTTAATTTGCTGCCAGACATACAGTAATCGCCTCCTGGATCCAGACGGTGATCCGGATCACTCCCAAATTCAATGGCTTCTTCCTTGGGTCATTTCATACCTTAACTGCAAATGTCATCGAAATCCATCCATAACTTCTTGAGTTATCTTGCTAACAGACAAACAAACAAACAAACAAACATACAGACAAACAAACCTGATGAAAACGTAACCTCCTTGGCGGAGGTAATAAAAATGAGTATTATTCTTGACATGAAAAACAACTTAAAAGCAAATCCGGACTTTACCCTGTGGAATTTTGTGCCAGCCTTTTTGTTCAGTCAAAGAACGTGAATATTTGAACAAATCTAAGCTCATTAAAAAGGAGCTACTGGCATAAATAGCTCTGTAAACACAAACACAGACACACACATACAGAAAGAGAGAAAGAGAGAAAGAGAGATAGAGAGGGGGCATTTCACACTGTAGGCTAATGAATTTGTGTTTTCTGTTAACAATGTTGACACAAATTTGAACTGCAACTATCACTGAAAGAGAATTTTCCTGTAAGGCTTGAATTCACACTATCCAGGTGTGCTTTTTCTACAATGGAAGCAGCAGTAGCTTTGTATTCACCCTGGGCACTGAGGTATGCCAGATCCCCTTAGTCACCACAGCCAAAATGACTGGAAATATTTGGAATTAGGACTCAACTTATCTCTAAATCTGCGACAAAGTAGGTCAATAAAATTGTTGAATTAAATTTTTAAAAAAGTACTATTTTGTCTTTCTGCCAGATAACAAGCATCTTTGAAATGACCACATTTCAGCCCTTTAAGTCACTTATGACTCACAACTGAGCCTTAGCACCAGGTCTTGTGAAGCTGCGTGGAAAAGTACATCAGTATAGAATGAAAATATGTAAGCTACTTTAGACAATTATTTGCCGAGGCATATGCTCATGAGTTTTGTCAAATGCCCTATGGAAACTCCCCATAGGACTTTTGGCTACCCAAAATGTATACTGACAATAAAACGGTGTACTGGCATTCTCTTGATGTAGAAACATGATACGACTATTTGGATTGTACAGTATGCCAGGGGCTCTGATAGAACGACTAAACAAAATATGGAACAATTACACAAAAGTCTCTATTTTTGCATTTTCTTTGTTGGTTCAATAGGTATGTGTCAGATAGACTATACATCTGCACAACTAACAGTGTTGGGAAGGATACTTTCAAAACGTATTCGGTTACAGAATACAAAATACATGCCCAAAAAGGTAATTTGTAACGTATTCCGTTACGTTACTCAATCTGAGTAACGTATTCTGAATACTTGGAATACTTCCGCATTGAATTGCATTTTATTGTGTAGGAATGCGCCCATCAAATCCAGTTTAGGCCTATTGTGGTGTGTTCTTCTGTTCCAAATGGCTGAATGCGGCCCACGTACTGTATGAGAATATGAATTCAACTAAGTCACCTGATAAAACTATAAAACTATAAAAGTTTTATAGTAGTAATAGAAGATGCTTCTTCAAGTTGGAACAGGGACGTAATAGCCAGAAATGGTGTGTGAGATTTTAGGTGGCATCAACTCAGTAAAAATGAGGGGTGCAGATATATGACCGGTGGGACGCAAATTAGGCTACCTGGAAATGTAAACACTATAGCCTACTACATAACCGTGCTCTCAAAAATGAACGTGATCGCTAAATGACAATCAAAAACCGCACGTTAAAATAGGCTATGCTACTCGCAAGAATAATACACTTTCATAGGCTGCACCATAATTTATTAAAAAACTTAGATATAGCCTAGATCTACTTACAAATAAATAACCCATACGCTATTTGAAGTTGGAATGAAAACCTCAGAATGAATGCAGTGCCTATTAAAATGGGTTTCATCGTAGGTCTAAATCAACACGTAACCATGTTTATTGATAGCTAGACTGTATAACCGATTGGCCGAAGTAAGCAATTAATAGGCCTACTTGGGAAATATCTTTTGAACAGACATCAAGAACAACGGTCGGTGAGTAGGAGTTACTAACACTTACTTCCTTTACTCCAAATTTGCTGTCAGTTATCTCCGATAGCGCGTCCATAATGCGCGCTGGCTGCGTTCTGACGGGTGCAATTGGCTAGCGCAAGACGACGGGGCTCGGATTTAAACATGGAAACAATTTCATCTAGATTTCTTTCCGGGAAATGCATGGAGTTGCCTTAATTTATTTAGAGAGTGAATAAACTTCAAAACAGTGAAGTATCCTCATGTAATCCATTGATTTCAACAATGTAACTGTATTCTAAATACCAACTGTTTAAGTTGTAACTGTAACGGAATACAGTTACTCATAATTTGTATTCTAAATACGTAACGCCGGTACATGTATTCCGTTACTCCCCAACACTGACAACTAATATTGGATAAAACAACATGAATATTACATTTCTATGTTTTCCCCTGAATATTTCAAGACTCAATATGCTAGAATCTACTTATTGGATCTACTTATTGGATCTACTAATCTACTAAGGATATACACTGCACCTAGAGGGAAGCACCAAAGGCAGAGGAGGGCATTTTTAATTCAATTTAATTGAGACACAGAAAGATTAATCTGACAATGTAAAGCACTACACCATCAAACCAAACTTTTATCTTATTGAGACCACTAGATGGAAGGACAACCAAGTCATAGTGTTGTATAATCCTTTTTACATGTTACATGTTATCACCATATATCTTACATTCCTTACGGTGTTTGCCCGTTACAGCCTTTTAAATTCTTACCATGTAAAAAAGCTGGGTCCATGCTATTGCTGCCATTGCCAATGCTTCCACCTAGTGGTGACTTTAGTGGACTACATGTGAGAATGAAGATTTTTTTTTTTTTCAAGTTCAAAGTTTATTGTCATGTACTTATAAAACGTATAAGCAATGAAATTCCTTGTGCTCAAGTGTCCATTCAACTACAGAAAAAAAAGATATTATAAAAAAAGAAGGGTTGGGGTAATCTGGTTTTCACCATACTAAGCTCAATCTTTCAAGATTGAACATTAGTCTGGGGAAGCTGTGATTTGATTCTACTGCAAAAGAGGCGTGATCAATGTGCATCGTTCAAATGACTCCGTACGAGCGGGGCTAGTTGGCAAATTAAACTTTTAGCCTACCAAAGCCAGTCGGTAGAATAGCAAACACGTCCTTCTGCTGTATGAACTGTTCCAGGGCAAGTTTTTGTTCTGTTTTCAAAGAAAACTTGCTTTAACATCTTCCAAAACAGAAGCGACAGCGGCTGCTGCTTTCGTTTCGTTGCTGCTTAAGTTTCGTTATTGTCACGTCACCGGCCAATAGCGTGCCAGGACTAGAGTATGGCCGTTTCTGATTGGAGCCAAAGATTCTGGCAGTGAAACAGAGCATATAGATCTGCTGGTATCCAGCCTGAGCTGTCGGGCAAAATTCAAATTCCCCGGAAGTTCAGTATAATGTTCTACTGCAGTGGGTGAACAAGTCTTTCTTTTGATTAGTGTAGCCTCCAACTGAAAACACTTTGTTGTTTGACGAGTGCATTGTGTAGGGGATTTGAGGTATGTAACAAATTGACAAGCGTGATTTATTTTTGCGGCGAGAATGCACAGGACTAACTTTGTCTACTTTGTGGTACATCTAGTTCTGTAATATCGCTCACTATGATACATTTGAGTTGATGTAAATGTATTCAAAAGATCCTTACGATCAGATGGTGCTAGCACGTCTTTTTTCTGCGGAAGCAGAGGCATGTAAAGCAGCTGAGCCTCCCAAAGCCTCCCTGAGGTCAAACAAAGGTCAAAGATTAATGTAGTCGGACAATAAGACATTTTCAAACATGTCCAGTCAGGGTTTCTGTGAGAAATGCATACCTTATTCTTCTTTTTTTCTGGTGGTCCAGAGAGGTGGTGGCATTGCCAAGCTGGTGGTCAAGAGTGGTGGTGACAGCCGTGCCAGGCTGATGGTCCAAAGAAGTGGTGGTGGCAATGCCAGGCTGGTGGTCCAGAGAGGTGGTGGCAGTGCCAGGCTGGTGGTCCAGAGAGGTGGTGGCAGTGCCAGGCTGGTGGTCAGGAGTGGTGGTGGTAGTGCCAGACTGTTCTGGTGCCACTTCAGCCTTCACAACCCTGAACAGATAGGGCGTGTTCACACGAGGATGATTTTTCACCGGTTGCGGGTGGATGTTTTACATTATATTCCTATGATACAGAGAGGTTTTCTTAAAAAAGGTACTGGGCGCTTTTTAAACCACCGCCACCGGCGTTTTTTTCCACCTACCCCGGGTGGTTTTCAAGTTGAGACATTTCTACTCTCCAAGAAAAAACACCCCGCGTCAAGTGGTTTTTTGACAGCTGACCAATGAACGAGAGTTTGCGTCACAGTGAAACTTTATTGAAAGTTCTTTTTTCAGAAAAAAAAAATGGCGACCAAAACAAAGAAAAAAGATGCCAGCCAAACAGCTAGTTGTTCTTGTGAGTGAACATGTAGAGCTATATGACATGACCAACAAGTTATACCACAACATTTACCATAAGGAGACCATCTGGAGGTCAACTGGTGGGATTTTGGGCCATAATTGTAAAAAATAATTCTCCGTTTTCATCCGCTCACCTGGCAAGCTAAGCTAACCATTAGCAAGTTCAGTCATTTGTACAACATATTGCTAGTCTATAGCCATCTGTAGCCTATAGGAAATACTTTATTATGTAATATTTCAAATGACATAATAATATTTTCTTTCCATCTGAACATGGATAATTGACTATTGAGACACTGTTAAAAGTTGCTACATGCATTCAGCACAAAACATTGGGCAAAATGATTGATAAAAAATGAATGTCAATTGTGCAAAACAAAGGAAGCAACCATCTCCAAAATTGGGAGTTGAACGATTGTATAGTTCAACTCCCAAGTTCAACTCCCAAGGTGTTAAATCAATGTTAAAATCCAATCCTGAGTGGCCGACAGATTTCCTTAACACAAGCCACACCCTGTCTAATGACATCATGTAACCAAAGATCCTTCATTGCTGTTTGCTGATGATGTCACAAAGCCACCAATGTGACATCATACAGTGCCTTACTGAAGAAGTCCATTTCAGTTCAGTTTCAATTCATTAGGCTACAGTGCAGGCAACTAAAGAACTGATTAGCCTACAGCCAATGATAACATGGGATGATATTTCAAACAAAAAGGTATGTGGAACAACTTTCAGGAGCTAGCTTTTCAAATAAACACAATTAATGTACTTACTAGTACAGGCTGTTTAGTAGCCTAACTAAATCAAAATATATTCCCTTAATCTATTGTGTAATTTATATCAAAATGCAAGCAACCAGCACTGATTGGCAATCGTGAGGTAAGGGTATGTGGAATGTTGTGCATTGTTCAAAATTTAATCATGTAGTACTTTCCTTTCTTGAGTTAGTTCACATGCTTCCTGTTATAATACAGATGTTTTTTGCCTGCTCATATCAGTACAAAGGCAAACTTCTTTGTACATTAAAGGTAATTCAAATTCAGCTTTTTAGTTCATGAAAGTTCCCAATTTCACATCGACAACCTTTAATGTAATTAACCTGATGAAAGGCTATTTTGTTATGACAACCAAACCAAATTTAAACTTAAACTTAGAAAAAATTGAAATCCTATATTGCAATAACTTTGGTATATACCACATATGGTTACTATGCCTACTAAATGGTTTCTTCAATCATCCTGAAATCACTTGTATCTCATTTTTAAATGGGTTAATTTACTATAATTGATTATAGGCCTACTGCTCGGTTGCTAGGCTGTTGCTGTCAAAGTTTCTGTGGGTTGCTTTAGCACATGTCTAGAGGGTTGCCATGGAGGGAGAGTGCAGCTGTGGTTGTCAAGGCAGTACCTGTGGTCATTGTGGTGGACATAGGGCAACAGCCTATATCCCTGACATTGCCATATTAAAAATAATTTGAAGATTGTAACAACGATTTATTTGCCTTTAAAAGTCCTGCATCCTGTTGTTTTAAAGACAGTAGATAGCTGCATGTTTAGAATAAGAAATATATTGTCTTTCAGAAGATAATGGATTCTGATGAGGATGAAACTGCACTGGAGGAGGGAAGCATCACATCTAATGATGGTTAGATATCTGAATGTTTCCTTTCCATTATAACTTTACAATTCACCTATTAGAATGTGTTAATCGTCTGTTATGTTATTCAGCTTCTCCATCTGCAGTTCAGCCAGCCTCCCCAGAGCCCACAACAATAGAGGCTCGCTTGGGAGTCCAGCACTTACTTTCCAACTCCAGGATCCAGATGGAGATGATGCCATTTTATGAGTACATTATGGATCTCAGTGAGGAGTAAGTTACATTGCGTTGCACTGTACCATTTTAGATAGCCATAGCAGAAATGTCATTATATAATTTATTTTTTCTAAAGTGACTCACCCTGCAGTACAGATATAGATTTGATGTCTACCTGATTACCTTATAACAGGTGCTTTACAACCACAGTAACACAATCAATAATCAATTTGAATGTTTTTCTCTGAAGGGAATGGGAATCATTTGCTGATGCTATGAACAACCCTGTAAGTATAATTTGACTTAACTGCTGTTTTTTTCCCCCTGATCTGAAATCTTGTGTTGCAGTGTGGAGACAAAATCAAATGTTTTCTCCCCATTCAAAACAGGTGACAAAGGCACAGTTTCTCACAGTGTGTGTGAACGTAGCTAAGCATGTTACTTTGAGTGCACTTAAAATCATCCTACCAAGCCTTGCCAGAAGGCTAGGACAGGACCCAGAATTGTTGACTGTACCAGATGAGAGCCATGGCTATGCAAACATAATCGGCACCAGTCCAAACAACCCATCTTTAATTTACATTGAAGATGATCTGGATGTCCTTGAAGTTGATAAGGGGGTCTTGACCGAGGTCATCCATAAAACAGGTAGCAGGTCATCTGTAAGATCCTGTTATGAGCCACCCATGAGCTCACACAGTTCTTCTGGAAAGAGGTATGTTGTGCCAAAGCCAATGGCCAGGCAGATCGACAGAGGTGAAAGCCATACCTATTTGTGAATTGATGTATTTTTGCTTGTGCCTCTGTGCTGTAGATGCTTTGTAAATAAAACATTTGAGGCTGTAGGAAATGTTATGAACTAACAACCAACTATTGTGATCTTCTGAAGGTCCAGCACCTCCCTGCAGACTGCTTCACTACCCCAGCATGCCATCACAAAGGAAGATATCCTACACAACGTCCAGAGGAGTCTTTCTAAATTGAATGAAGCTGGCTTGACTCCAGCTTCAGAAGGATGGATTGACACCATTGTGACGGAAGTCACACAAACAATAGCTTCAGCCTTTACCGAGACCAGACCAGGTCGGCAGAACTCAACAAGACTTCAAAAGCCCAAGAACTTTGAACTGATGAAGAATATTTCTTCGAAGTTGAAATCATATATGGTTCAACAACATAAGCCCTCAAATACCCAGGCTTCTTCTCTTGTGGAAGACAATTCTGTATTGGTCTCAACTACTGCAAAGCCAATGACTACCATCATACACGAAATGGAAACATGTTTGGATGGAAATGAAAAGAATCATCCTGCTAAAAAAGTACTAATGACCATGAAGAGGGCTGTTCAAATTCTCGCATGCCAAAGTGTTTCTTCAAACAATATTCCTGCTCCTGATACTAATGACTTTGGTGAGCTTGACGTTTGTGAGGAAGAAAAGCTTGGCCCGAATTCAGGCCCAGGTTCAAGTATTACATTGGAGAGGCTCTCCAGTGACCAGTTCTATACAAAGGCAAAAAAGGCTGTCAGTGATGTCCTCACTGAAAAGGTCAAAGTTGCGCATTCCACGTCCTCAGCTGGACCTTGTTTTTCATCTGGGTTTGTTCTTGAGAGTGACAATAAGGAATGTGGTGGCCACTCTCCTCTTTCAGTTTACGCTGTTGATTGGATTGTTGAAGCATTTGTGGAGGAGATTACATCTATAGTAGAATCCACTGAATGTGCAAGAGAGTCATTTATAAATGAGGAAACAGCAAGTGAAACGGAATCTGGCGAGCCCTCGGTAGTACCAAATGCGCCCAAGAACCAGATTGTTGAAGCGGCAAAAGGACTTTACTACAAAGTCCAACTAAAGTTAAAGGAGTTTTTCAAGAACCCAGTGATTCTGTGGCGCAAAGGCATGTCAACCCCTGATATTGAGACTACAGAGGCCCTGCAGGTTGTGGATGTTTGTTCAGCGCAGTACCCTCAACACTCAGGTGTGCAACCAACCAGTACTTGCAGCGAACAATTGCAGCCCTGTACCAGGCCACTGCTCAGAAAAGTACATAGTGATGGCATGCATAGTGTGGCTTTAGGTGAATTTCGTTTGACCCAGACTCAACTTGATGAATGCACAAGAGATGCCTTGAAAGGGGTCCTTACCCTCTTGTCTAAGGAGGCTGAGGATACATGTTTACCCTCCAGTGCATCTGCTGACACATTTGTGGACAAAGTAATTTTCCAATTGGAGGATTGGATCTCTTCAAGCTCTTCAATGACCTTAGACAGCAGCAGTGATCACTCCAGCCAGTATTCATCTGAGAATGTCACAGGGACCTCCGATTCAACAGCCAGAAAGTCCTCTTCTTTGGCATGTCTTCAGAAACTGTCTGGCGAAGTGTTTCAAACAAATGCTCTTTGGGCTGTAAGCGAAGCCGTGCTTAAAACAGTCAGAAGCCATAATTCTAATGGCACACTGGATCAACATTATTCGCCAGAAAGGGTTCAGGTGAACTCCTTCTTTTTCCGTCCAGTGGAAATAGAGTCCTCTGACACTGACACAGACACACCTAATGTAGATGTAGAGTCTGCTGCATCAATCATGGTAAATCAGATTGTGACTGACCTCCAGGGTTGTGTCGAGTCCATGCATTCAATCGAGATGGAATGTGACAAGCCACACAAAGGGAGTTTCTTCACTAAAGCATCAAAATTGCATCAAAATCTACTAAACAAGATGGAAGATTTTTTTGCTCAAATCAAGGGAATAGGCTTGGACAAACAACTAGTAAAGAAACCTACAAAAAAGGAAAATTCGAACAGTGAATGTGAGCACCCCTCTTCAGAAGAGCACTGCATCCACCCACTGGTTGATCTCAAGGACACCACCAAAGAAGTTCTGAGTAAGGTTTTGACTTTATACAAAGAGGACATGGTGGGTGAAAATTCAGAGTGTGATACATCACCTGCTGTCTCAACTGAAGATAAACATATAGTAATGCAGCTTGAAGCTTATTTGGCCTCTCCTGAGTCACCTGTTCAAAGACTTGGTGATGAGGATTACACTGATGAAACAGTCCCTTCACCTACAAAGCTTAGCCAGAAACTCTCAGAGGATGGGTTTCAAAGTAAAACTGCAAACCTTGTGAGTGCTTTCATATCCAAGGCAGACCCACAAATGTCTCCCCTGGAGGCTCAGAATGCTGCTTCTGATTTAGTCACAGAAGTGACTAATGTTGTGCAGGAACTTCTGGAAGCCACAGACATCCCTGATACTCCAGCAAGCCCATGCTCTGACATGAAAGAATGCATTGATAACGACATAGAACCTTCAGAGAGCGTCTCTCAAACAACTGAAGATGCTGATGTGAAAATCTGGTCCAAAACTTGCAAAACCTTCCAGAGCTTCACAAGAAAATTAACAAATATGTTTGCCAAGCACCACCTCGCACACCCCAAAGCTGAGGACAAGGACAATGAAGAAGCCATTAACAAGGTGCTTGGTTTTATTCTGGAGGAACTTGCACAATCAGTTGATTTGGATAATTCAGAGGACCTCCAAATGATAGGGGGTATAGTCAATGACATAACAGACAACATAGGAGAGGAGGATGACCAGACATCTGCTGAAGCAGCTCCGGTGCCACATGTTTGTATTGGCATGAGTGATATGGATGAAAATGAGTCCTCTCCAATCTCTCGTGATTCCATCATCAACATTGCAAACACCGTCTCTGCTGAGCTGGTACAGAATGACTCTCTCACACCCACTCAGGACCTTACCTCGGTGGGGGAAAGGCTGGAAAGATTGCTCTCTAATGAGAAACTGAGCTCACTCTCCCACACTCTTAGCAATCTGATCCACCATCTTTACATCAAGGACCAAAAAGGAATGACGGCCACAAAGTCAGTCTCTGATTCTCTTCTTTTGAACATGGGACAGAGTGGCAAATTCCCCAAAAAAGATATCGTCAGACAGTTTGTTAAGTTGTATGCTGAGGAGACAGTGAAGCATTTTCTCCTTCCATGCTTCAACATTCCATCACCTTGGAAAATGGATGTTGGAGGAGTTTTCCAACATGCTTCGTCCTCTTCATCTTGCCCCTGTTTTCTACATTCTTTGTCAGACGTAGTACCCCAAGGTGCCTGGAGGTCTCCCTCACATATACTGCAGAGCACATTACAAGATCTTCCCACAGTCATGGCAAGTAATGTGATGATCCTGCTAGCCCCGAATCTGCAAACAACAGGTGAATCAGAGGAGCAAACAGACCAGCAGCCAACACCTGATAGTGTGCGTCTTTTTAGCAGACCTTCTTCAGGTGATCCGACACAGATTTCAGTGAAAGAGGATATTGTTATGGGTTCATCTTATCCCTCACTGAACCCAATGGACTCAACCTCAGATGAGTACTCCAACTTGGTCTCTATATTAGTTGTTAGACTACTTTCCAAGTTGAAGGATCAAGAGTCACTCACTGATGATATGTTGGACATATCTAGAGTGCTAATTGGCAGGATAATACCAGAAATTGATGCTGCCTTGGGCATCGCAAAAAGGAAGAAAAAATGTCCACATGACGTGAGAATCAGAAAAGTCTTTAAAGTCATTTACAATGATCTCCGGCATGAGTTTGGCGGCAAGGAGAATCTCCTGAAGGCAATGATGTCAGAGGATCCGTGCTTTGAGAAGTGTCTGGTCACATCTCTAACACGTGAGTTCACTGATACGCCAAACTCAAAGGAAGAGAAGATCAAGAAGCGGACACTTCGGTTCCCAAAAATCTCCAAAATCAAGGCCTTTTTTGATATCAGTCTGAAGGTAAAATATCTTTAATAGACATAACCTACTACAATTACTGTTTTGTTTAAACCGTAGACAATTACCCTTTTGCCATGTTTGAGTCACTTCATTGTATATTATTATTATTTATCAGAAATCAGGTAATAGAAAGGCACAGTCCACCAGTATGGACCAGAACTTGGATCCAACCTCTGATCATGCTGATCCAAGTAAGACGCTGGTCATTGATGATCGCAAATATAATTTTGCATACAAAATTACAAAAACTACAAGATGGCTGGTAAAATGTCGACCTGACCATAACTTTTGTATTCCATAGCTGTCCTATGTGCAGGCTGCTTACCTTGTGTTCCACCAGTTGCCTCAAGTGACACGACCACATCTGCTTCGCCAGAGATGAAACCTCGCAGGGGCTTTTTCTCTAGAATCATCTCCAGTTTATCCAGAAAATCCACCAAGATATGCCCAGAGGCAATTCATTAATATTCCAATAAACATAGTTTGCATTGAATGGCTAAAATATGTCATTGGTGTCACATACAGTATACACCACAAGCAGGGGCTCAATGTTACATTCAAGTAGAGTCTAGCTCTTCTCAAAGGAAATGTCTAACACCTTGTCCTAACCGAACGCGATGCGTGTGAACATTAGCTATTAAATTCCATTGTTTTCAATTGGAGTGTCCAGACTGAAGCGACGCAAGCAGTGCAACGTTTTTAAGAGAACTTTTTTCGCTCGCATTGCTCTACTATTAGGCCAGTCAATCTAGCTCAAAAAAGGGCCAAAACTTAAACTAATTGCAATTGTAATGGTTCATACTTTTTATTGATTCTTAAACCCTCCTGCATCACATATAAAAAATCTACCCATTTATATTTAGTGGAACATACTTTTATTCAAGGTCAAAGGTAGCAATTTCCAATGCATTTTACTACAGGTGAAATGGGTAAAATTTTAAACTATAGATATCAAATTGAAACTTTCACAGTTGTTTACTCCCATTAAGGCAAAGGTTTTTTGTGTTGCAAGTTTTTTGAAATGTGATGTTTAGATATGCAAATGAGACCAGTTTTACTTAAATATGCAATAATTTGCATATATTTCTAGAAAGCTAAATCTGAACAATAGGTACAGTCAACTTCAAAATAATTGCTGCATTTTGCTTCTATATTGGATACCAAAAGCCTATGCAAAGGGAATATTAGATATCACTTCATATCACCTCAGAAATGAGGAAATCAAGTCACGTCAAAATCAATGCGTTTCAATGGAAGTACATTATAGAACAAATGATTGTCAATGATATGGTATGATGGAAGTATCTCAAGTCACATGCCAAGTCACATAAGGAAGATATTGACCTTTAGACAACATATCAAGTGAGTTGGCATGCACTGACATACTTCCATCATACCATATCATTGACAATCATTTGTTCTATAATGTACTTCCATTGAAACGCATTGATTTTGACTCGACTTGATTTCCTCATTTCTGAGGTGATATGAAGTAATATCTAATATTCCCTTTGCATAGGCTTTTGGTATACAATATAGAAGCAAAATGTAGCAATTATTTTGAAGCTGACTGTACCTATTGTTCAGATTCAGTTTTCTAGAAATATATGCAAATTGTTGCATTTTTAAGTAAAACTGGTCTCATTTGCATATCTAAACATCACATTTCAGAAAACTTGCAATACAAAAAACCTTTGCCTTAATGTGAGTAAACAACTGTGAAAGTTTCAATTTGATATCTATAGTTTAAAATGTTACCCATTTCACCAGTAGTAAATCCCAATGGCAAAATGCATTGGAAATTGCTACCTTTGACATTGAAAAAAAGTATGTTCCACTAAATATAAATGGGTAGATTTTTTATATGTTAATTAGATATACCTAGGGGTCACAAAAAACTTGGAATGATTACTATTGCAATTAGTTATGGGTCAAACGCTAGATTGACTGGCCTATATTCTGAATGAGAAATATGGAATCCCGTGACGCAACACAATGGCATATTTAACGGATTCAGTGTAGACAGACAATATTGACAGTCGCTCGCTTGGATCCGGTTAGGACACGGTGTTAGGCCCAACTTTGATTTTTGGTCACTAAAAACCAAACCAAACCAAAACCAAGGAAATCTTAGCCTAACCTTCAAAGGTTTGTTAAGAAAGCCATGTGTCCTATCCTTCTTTTGTATTGATTGTAAGAATGTAACTAACTTAGCCTAGTTTATTTTGTACAGCGAGCTGTAAGGTTCAATCAATCAATCGATCAATCAATGTCAATCTCTTGACATTGTCCAATTAGCGCTGTCTATGGTCCTGAAATAACAGCGCTTTTCATATTTCTCATTAGCCCCTTTCACATTCTGACTGACTTGGTGTCGGACGCAGGATTGCCTTAACGGTGTGACGCTAGACCATCCCGCTAGGTAAAAAAATATGTTTTGCCGCTAGAGTGCATCTAGATTTCTAGGCTAGCCTACATCAAACTGGTAAAAAATCAAATAACCGTCTCAACCTTTATATCAGCGTCTAAATGAACTGCCAGAATAATTTAAAGGGTGTGGCTTAGAATTTTATAGTTTGTGTTCAGAACCAGTGATGATGTGTACCTTAATAGACACCTAGATCATTACAGATATAAGAGTTGGAATGAAATATGACTTTTTTCTTAGCTCCTCTGGCCCAATTCCGCCTAATAATTTTTCTACATTTAAGCATTTATTTGTTATACTTGATCCATAAATCATCCAATCATGTCACTATCCATCTCCATTAATACCTCATGTGAATGTGGACCCAAAGACTGGGTCATTTACCTCTACACAATGTATAGTTAAGACATTAGGTTGCATGTACCCTCTCTTTTTTTGCATTTGTGGAAATTCAGGATGACAACCATTTAGCCAGAATAAACATACATGTGACAATATTTCAAGTGGATTTCATTAACTTCTGTTTCATGTACATCTTGAAGATTGCAAAACACAAAAGTTTGAAAAAAAAATGTTAATGGGGTGTACAGGGGAGGAGTTTATGCAGTTTATTTTAGGCAAATTTTAGCCTTTTTTGTGTTTACTTGAGCTGTTAAGCATCAGACATGACCTAATCATGGGAATCTTTTTTTTTCTAAATTCCCCATGAAAAGACAAAATAAAATGGGTTGAATGGTGTCTGTGGGATGTATAGTTCAGGAGTTTTGTTGATTTTAAGTTTTCATGAAAAATCCAGGCCCGCCATAATAAATGGTTAAAAAAAACATACATGGGACAATAATTGGCGTTGAGGAGAAAAAAATCCATTAACTAGACACCAAGGATTACAAAAAACGATGTTAAAAGATATATCTTTCGGGTGCATGGGACCCCCCCCTTCCTACTAGACTAATGGCTTTGTCTGAAACCGGCTTCAAACAACCCCGGGACCAAAACACGTCTACCTTTCACATTGCGAAATCCCCTGAACCCGCTATTTCTTAAACGCTAATGTATCGTTTCTAAATGTGAAAGGGGCTATTGTTATTTATGCTGTTATTTATGTCAACAAAAAATTAAAATGTAGATTTAATCAAGTTCCATCTAATCGTCTGGTTTCATAGAATCATAGTGGCTAATCAGCATATTTGTTTTAAAGGAACACTGAAAGTGAAAGTGCAAGAGTGATGATATTACTGCGCCGAGTTGAAGTGCTCCCAAGTGTTATTCAGCCACACAATATAGTTATCCCTCTTACCTGCTTAGAAATGCACCACGTTTCATTTTGTCTCACCATACTTGGTCGTGTGACTACCCGTGTTACTGTATTTGAATAGGGAAAACATGGAGATGTTTGGTCGTTTCTAAATTCATCTCTGTTTGGAT
Organism: Sardina pilchardus; assembly: GCF_963854185.1. Classification (NCBI taxonomy): domain Eukaryota; kingdom Metazoa; phylum Chordata; class Actinopteri; order Clupeiformes; family Clupeidae; genus Sardina; species Sardina pilchardus. The sequence continues at coordinate 11,352,660 of NC_085017.1, forward strand.
CCTAATGAATGAACTGGGTTAGCTAAGTGCTATCAAAGTAGCGCTGCGCACCAGAGCCAGTGAGTGCAAGCATTGAAACGTGAGAGGTATGTATCAACTAATCTTAGTTAAGGGAATAACATAGGTGAGACGGCTGTTCAGGAGTCAGAATCCTCGCAAGGCGGCTGGCCCGGACTCCGTCTCCTCATCGGCCCTGAAGCACTGTGCTGACCAGCTGGCTCCAGCGTTTACCAACATCTTCAACACCTCTCTGGAGCTGTGCCGTGTCCCAACATGCTTCAAGGCTTCAGTCATCATCCCCATCCCCAAGAAGGCCAAGGTCTCCGGCCTCAACGACTACAGACCTGTCGCCCTGACTTCTGTTGTCATGAAGGTGCTGGAGCGCCTTGTCCTGGCCCATCTGAAGCCCATCACTGATCCTGCACTGGATTCCCTGCAGTTTGCGTACAGAGCCAATAGGTCCACGGATGACGCTGTGAACATGGCTATGCATTATGTGCTGGAACACCTGGACACTACAGGGAACTACGCTAGGATTCTGTTTGTGGACTTCAGCTCGGCATTTAACACCATCATCCCTTCTATCCTGGAGCGCCAGCTCTCCCAGCTACAGGCCCCTGCAGGTGGATTATGGACTTTCTCACCAACAGGTCCCAGCGGGTGAAGCTGGGGAAATACATCTAGCCCCAGATCCAACAGCACAATCTTGGGTGACCTAAAAAGATTTCCTTTACACAAGGCCACACCCTGTTTAATGACATCATGTAACTGCTGCTGCTGATGTCATAAAGCCACAATGTGACATACAGTGTCTTACTGAAGAAGTCCATTTCAGTTCAGTTTCAGTTCATTAGGCTACAGTGCAGGCAACCAGAACTGGTTAGCCTACTGCATATGATAAAATGGGATGACATTTCAAACGAAAAGGTATGTGAAACAACTTTCAGGAGCTAGCTTTTTAATTACACAATTAATGTTAAGCAACATGGCTTGAGCTAGAGTGGGGTTAGTAATGGATACACCCACGGCTGTGGTTCGGCCGTAGGCATTAGTACCACAGGTAAAAGTCATGAATGAGCCTATATCCAATGCTATGAACATGAGTGACATATTTACAACAGTTCCATTTAAAGCTAATGATGTTTCAATACATTAAATTGGGTTTTCTGTAGCTATATAAATAAATTACCTTACCTTACCTTACCTTATAGCCTAGTTCATTTAGATTTTGCTCATCCACCACCCCCAAAAATAGTTCCAATCCCATAATCTTAGCATATCCTGTTGTTTTCTACTTCATATGCAAATCTCAGACTTTGAAATGACCACAAAAAATAGACAAATCAGAACAAAGACAGACTGTAAAGTAAATATAAACGTGACAAAAATCATCCCTCTATAACCGACTCCCTCCACAAGTTAGTTACCACTTCTAGTTGGAGATGGAGGTAGAAGTTGCTGGAGACTATGTGAACAGCCTTTGCCAGTAATGTAGCCAATCAATGTAAAATTCACTTAATTATTCATGTATGTGCCAGATAGCCATGAGGGGGCGCTAGATATAACAAAATGGGCCATTTTATTCTGGGTTAATGGGCTTCTAAATTAGCATCTGGCCATGTTTTGACAGACCAAAGTTGATACCCTCTGTTCTCATTAGATGACAAGGTCCAATTCCATTTTATGCCATCTCTAACTTCAAGTTCAGTCATTTGTACAGCATATTTGCCAATAGCCTACATCAGTACACCTATAGTAAATCTACTTTATTATGTAATATTTAAAGTGACATAATAATAGGTTTTTCTTTTCATCTCAACAAAGATAATTGGCTTTTGAAACACTCTGAAAGTTACATGCATTCAGCACCAAAATTTGGGCAAAATGATCAATAAGAAAATGAATGCCAATTGTACACAACAAGGGAAGCGTTCATCTCCAAAATTGGACCAGTGGAACTATTGTTAGGAGTTAAATCAATGTTACATTCTAGTCTTGGGTGACCTAGAAATATTTTCTTACACAAGGCCACACCCTGTTTAATGACATCATGTAACTGCTATGATGTCACAAAGCCACAAATGTGACATCATACAGTGCCTTACTGAAGAAGTCCATTTCAGTTCAGTTTCAGTTCATTAGTTTATGACTGCAAGCGACCAGAACTGGTTAGCCTACAGCATTATAAAATGGGATGATATTCAAATGAAAAGGTATGTGGAACAACTTGCAGGAGCTAGCTTTTTAATTAAACACAATGAATGTACTTACTGCGCTATTTAGTAACCACAATTTGACCAAAATCTAAGCAATTCAGACCAAATTTGCATATACCGACCAGACTTCAAAATCAAAATACAGCTTGTTGCTCATTGAGTTCCCAATTTCACATTGAGAACCTTTAATGTAATTAACTTGCTGGCTGAAGGCTATTTAGTTATGACAACCAAACCTATTAAACTGATGTTTTAGAGTTTGGGTGTGAAATTGATATACTACATTGTAATAGCTTTGGTATATGGTTATGGATAGTTATGGGATTTGGCAGTATATATACTACAGTGGTATGTACCACAGTTACTATGAAATGGTAAATAATAAATGGGTTAATTTACAGATAATTGATTCTGTTGCTTGTTTGCTAGGTTGTTACTTTCAAAGTTTCTGTGGCAACAGAGGGTTGCCATGGAAGTTACTAGTGCAGTTGTGGTTGTCAAGGCAGTTACTACCAGTGGTCATTGTGGTTGATATAGGGCAACAGCCTGGACCAAGGGCATAATATTTCCTTGACATTACCATATTACAATTAAAATATGAATATGTTCATCAACATCTATATGCCTTTAAAAGTCATGTATGCTGTTCCTTTAAAGGCACTAGATAGCTGCAGGTTTAAAATAAGGAATATTCTTGTCTTTCAGAAGATAATGGATTCTAATGAGGATGCAACTGTACCGGAGGAGAGAAGCATCACAACTAATGATGGTTAGATGTCCTAGTCTTTCCTTTCCATTATAACTTAACAATTCACCTATGCTAATAACATTTGTTAATAATCTGTTAATGTTATTCAGCTTCTCCATCTGCAGTTCAGCCAGCCTCCCCAGAGCCCACAGCAACAGAGGCTCAGTTGGGAGTCCAGCACTTACTTTCCACCTCCAGGATCCAGATGGAGATGATGCCATTTTATGAGTATATTATGGATCTCAGTGAGGAGTAAGTTACCCTCTTTATGTGTCCACAATACATACTGTACCATTGTAGATAGCCATAGCAGTAAACTCATTATTTAATTAATTTTGCATATGTACTTAAAAAAGTGACTCACAGTGCAGTACATAATAGATTTGTATCTACCTGAATATCTTGCTCTAACAGGTGTTTTAGTAACACAGTCAATAATCAATAATTTGAATGTTTTTTCTCTGAAGGGAATGGGAATCATTTGCCGATGCTATGAGCAACCCTGTAAGTATAATTTAACTTAACTGCTGTTTTTTTCCCTGATCTGAAATCTTGCGTTGCAGTGTGGAGACAAAATCAAATGTTTTCTCCCCATTCAAAACAGGTGACAAAGACACAATTTCTCACAGTGTGCGTGACTGTAGCTAAGCATGTTACTTTGAGTGCTCTAAAAATCATTCTACCAAGCCTTGCCAGAAGGCTAGGAGAAGACCCGGGATTGTTGACGGTACCAGATGAGAGCCATGGCTATGCAAACATCATCGGCACCAGTCCAAACAACCCATCTATAATTTTCATTGAAGATGATCTGGATGTCCTTGAAGTTGATAAGGGGGTCTTGACCGAGGTCATCCATAAAACAGGTAGCAGGTCATCTGTAAGATCCTGTGATGAGCCACCCATGAGCTCACACAGTTCTTCTGGAAAGAGGTATGTTGTGCCAAAGCCAATGGCCTGGCAGATCGACTGAGGTGAAAGCCGTACCTGTTTGTGAACTGATGTATTTTTGCTTACGCTTCTGTGCTATATATACTTATAAATAAAACATTTGAGGCTGTAGGAAATGTTATGAACTAACAACCAACTATTGTGATCTTCTGAAGGTCCAGCACCTCCCTGCAGACTGCTTTACCCCAGCATGGCATCAAAAAGGAACACATCCTACACAACATCCAGAGGAATCTTACTAAATTGAATGAAGCTGGCTTGACTCCAGCTTCAGAAGAATGGATCGACACCATTGTGACAGAAGTCACTCATACAATAGCTTCAACCTTCACCGAGACCGGGCCAGATCTGCACAACTCAAGATGTGCACTGTCACTTAAAAACCCCAAGAGCATTGAAATGATGAAAAATATGTCTTTGAAGTTCATGGCTCAACAACAGAAGCCCTCAAAACCCCAGGTTTCTTCTCTTTTGGAAGACAATTCTGTATTGGTCTCAACTACTGCAAAGGCATTGACTACCATCATACATGAAATGGAAACATGTTTGGATGGAAATGAAAAGAACCATCCTGCTAAAAAAGTACTAACGACCATGAAGACGGCTGTTAAAATTCTGGCTTGCCAAAGTGTTTCCACAAACAACATTCTTGCACCTGGTAATGTCCTTGGTGAGCTTGATGTTTGTGTGGAAGAAAAGCTTGGCCCGAATTTAGGCCCAGGTTCAAGGATTATATTGGAGAGGCTATCCAGAGACCAATTCTGCACAAAGGCAAAGAAGGCTGTCAGTGATGTTCTCACTGAAAAGGTCAAAGTTGTGCATTCCACGTCCTCAGCTGGACCTTGTTTTTCATCTGGCTTTGTTCTTGAGGGTGACAACAAAAAGGAATGTGGTGGCCACTCTCCTCTTCCAGTTTATTCTGTTGGTTCCATGATTGTCGAAGCATTTGTGGAGGAGATTACATCTATAGTAGAATCCACTGAATATGCAAGAGAGTCATTTATAAATGAGGAAACAGCAAGTGAGAGAAAATCTGACAAGCCCTCGGTGGTACCACATGCGCCCAAGAATCAGATTGTTGAAGCGGCCAAAGGGCTTTACGACAAAGTCCAACTAAAGTTAAAGGAGTTTTTCAAGAGCCCACTGATTCTGTGGCGCAAAGGCATGTCAACCCCTGATATTGAGACAACAGAGGCCCAGCAGGTTGTGGATGTTTGTTCAACGCAGTACCCTCAACACTCAGGTGTGCAACCAACCAGTACTTGTAGCGAACAGTTGCAGCCCTGTACCAGGCCACTGCTCAGGAAGGTACATAGTGATGGAACACATGGTGTGGCTTTAGGTGAATTCCAATTGACTCAGACTCAACTTGATGAATGCACAAGAGATGCCTTGAAAGGGGTCCTTACCACCCTCTTGTCTAAGGAGGCTGAGGATCCATGTTTACCCTCCAGTGCACCTGCTAACACATTTGTGGAAAAAGTAATTTTCCAATTGGAGGATTGGATCTCTTCAAGCTCTTCAATGACCTTAGACAGCAGCAGTGATCACTCCAGCAAGTATTCATTTGAGAATGTCAAAAGGACTTCCGATTCAACTGTCGGAAAGTCCTCTTCTTTGGCAAGTCTTCAGACACTGTCTGGCAAAGTGTTTCAAACAAATGCTCTTTGGGCCGTAAGTGAAGCCGTGCTTAAAACAGTCAGAAGGCATAATTCCATTGGTACACTGGATCATCATGATTGGCAAGAAAGGGTTCAGTTGAGCTCTTTCTTTTTCCTTCCAGTGGAAACAGAGGCCTCTGACACTGACACAGACACACCTAACGTAGATATAGAGTCTGCTGCATCAATCATGGTAAATCAGTTTGTGACTGACCTGCAGGGTTGTGTCGAGTCTATGCATTCAGTAAAGATGGAATGTGACAAGCCACATAAGGGGAATTTCTTCACTAAAGCGTCAAGACTGCATCAAAATCTACTAAACAAGATGGAAGATTTTTTTGCTCAAATCAAGTGCTTGGACAAACGACTACTAAAAAAACCAACAGAAAAACAAAATTCGAACAGTGAGTGTGAGCATCTCCCTTCAGAAGAGCACTGCATCCACCCACTGGTTGATCTCAAGAACACGACCAACGAAGTTCTGATTAAGGTTTGGACTTTATACAAAGACGAGATGGTGGGTGAAAATGCAGAGTGTGATACATCACCTGCTGTCTCAACTGAAGACAAAAATATGATAATGCAGCTTGAAGCTTATTTTGCCTCTCCTGAGTCACTTATTCAAAGACTTGGTGATGAGGATTACACTGAAGAAACAGTCCCTTCACCTACAAAGCTTAGCCAGAAACTCTCAGAGGATGGGTTTCAAAGTAAAACTGCAAACCTTGTGAGTGCTTTCATATCCAAGGCAGACCCACAAATGTCTCCCCTGGAGGCTCAGAATGCTGCTTCTGATTTAGTCACAGAAGTGACTAATGTTGTGCAGGAACTTCTGGAAGCCACAGACATCCCTGATACTCCAGCAAGCCCATGCTCTGACATGGAGGAATGCATTGATACTGATATAGAACCATCAGAGAGCATCTCTCAAACAACTGAAGATGCTGATGTGAAAATCTGGTCCAAAACTGGCAAAACCTTCCAGAGCTTCAGGAGAAAATTAACAAATATGTTTGCCAAGCACCAACTCGCACACTCCAAAGCTGAAGACAAAGACAATGAAGAAGCCATTAACAAGGTGCTTGGTTTTGTTCTGGAGGAACTTGCACAATCTGTTGATTTGGATGATTCAGAGGACCTCCAAATGATAAGAGGTGTAATCAATGAAATAACAGACAACATTGGAGAGGAGGATGACCAGTCATCTGATGAAGCATCTCCGGCGCCACATGTTTGTGAAGATCTTACTTCAGTGGGGGAAAGGCTGGAACGATTGCTGTGTAATGAGAGACTGAGCTCACTCTCCCATAATCTTAGTAGTCTGATCCACCATCTTTATATCAAGGACCAACAAAAGGCCACAAAGGCCACAAAGTCTGTCTCTGATTCACTTCTTTTGAACATGGGACCGAGTGGCAAATTCCCCCAAAAAGATATCATCAGACAGTTTGTTCAGATGTATGCTGAGGAGACAGTGAAGCATTTTCTCCTTCCATGCTTCAACATTCCATCACCTTGGAAAATGGATGTTGGAGGAGTTTTCCAACATGCTTTGTCCTCTGCATCTTGCCCCTGTTTTCTACATCCTTTGTCTGAAATAGTACCCCAAGGTGCCTCAAGCTCTCCTCCACAAATACTGCAGAGCACATTACAAGATCTTCCCACAGTTATGGCAAGGAATGTGATGAACCTGCTAGCCCCGACTCTGCAAACAACAGGGGAATTAGAGGAGCAGACAGACCAGCAGCCAACACCTGATAGTGTGCGTCTTTTTAGCAGACCTTCTTCAGGTGATCCAACACAGACTTCAATGAGCCCGATGGATTCCACCTCCGATGATTTCACCAACTTGGTCTCTATATTAGTCGTTAGACTACTTTCCAAGTTGAAGGATCAAGAGTCACTCACTGATGATATGCTGGACATATCTAGAGTGCTAATTGGCAGGATAATCACAGAAATTGATTCTGCCTTGGGCATTGCAAAAAGTAAGAAAAAATGTCCACATGATGTGAAAATCCGGAAAGTGTTCAGAGCCATTTACAATGATCTCCTGCACGAGTTTGGCGGCAAGGAGATTCTCCTGAAGGCAATAATGTCAGAGGATCCGTGCTTTGAGAAGTGTCTGGTCACATCTCTAACACGTGAGTTCACTGATACGCCAAACTCAAAGGAAGAGAAGATCAAGAAGCGGACACTTCGGTTCCTACCAAAAATCTCCAAAATCAAGGCCTTTTTTGATATCAGTCTGAAGGTAAAATATCTTTAATTGACATAACCTACTACAATTACTGTTTTATTTAAACCTTAGACGGTTACCCTTTTTTTCATGTTTGAGTGACTTCATTGTATATTATTATTATTTATCAGAAATCAGGTAATAGAAAGGCACAGTCCACCCACATGGATCAGAACTTGGATCCAACCTCTGATCATGCTGATCCAAGTAAGAAACTGGTCATTGCTGATTGCAATGCATACAAAATTACAAAAACTACAAGATGGTTGATAAAATGTCTGAACTGACCATATAATTTCCTGTTTATCCAGAAAATCCACAAAGATATGCCCAGAGGCATCTAATTAAAATCCAATAAACATAGTTTGCATGGTTAAAATATGTCATTGGTATCACATATGCTATTCACCACAAGCAGGAGCTCAATGATATATCCAAGTAGAATCTAGCTCTCCAAATGTGTCTCATTTAGGCCTATCAAAGCTATCAGCATGTCGCACATACGCACATACAGTACACAAACACATGTACGCACACTCACATCTGCACACACAGACATGCATGCAGCACACAAAGATAATAGACAACATAGCCTAATATATCTTTTTAATTTTATTTTATGTTTTTATTTCATGTAAAGCCATTTGGTGCAATGTTGTTGCTCTTAAATGTGCTATAAAATAAATTGACTTGACTTGACTTCATAAATGTGTAACTTCATAGATGACTTGACTTCATATGTAGGGATGCTTGGACAGCCCCATTGTTGACTCTGGCTACAGCCTTGGCAAAAATAAATCTGAGCTGCTACAACATTTTGCTGCACACATTAAAACACTTGTTATATATATTTTTATGTGAAGCAATTTGATGCAATGCTGTTGCTGTTGCTGGCCATCCAGGTCCTTGCGACGCCTGATTGGACTGTTCAACAGAACTACGAAATGTTGGGACTGTTCAAGAACACCATTCTGCTGTTCAATGTAGACTAACTTAAATTAACTTTTTTTTGCTTTTTATTGTTTATTTGTTTGTTCCTTTCTTAAAGGGATAGTTCGGGTTTTAAGACACAAAGTTATATGGGTTCCCTGTCAGCAACGTTGTGCATCAGCACTGACTTACCCCCCCGACAGTGTCCTGTGAGCCGAGATCCAGCCGGTTTTTGATCGTTTTTGATGCTGAAGAAAGTAGTCCGGCAAGTTGCTGGGGTCACGAAAGTAAAGTGTTTTTCTTCTCAAAACCATATGCGTTCAAAAGAGTGATATATTTGCACCACAAAAACGTTGTCCAGCTGTCAGTAGCGCGCAGTGATATGAATCGAGAAAAATAGTGCCAAGTGATAACGAGGTTTGAATTTTTCCTGGACAACGTTTTTGTGGTGCAAATATATCACTATTTTGAACCCATATGGTTTTGAGAAAAAAAACACTTTACTTTCGTGACCCCAGCAACTTGCCGGACTACTTTCTTCAGCATCAAAAACCGGCTGGATCTCGGCTCACAGGACGCTGTCGGGGGGTAAGTCAGTGCTGATGCACAACGTTGCTGACAGGGAACCCATATAACTTCGTGTCTTAAAACTCGAACTATCCCTTTAATGTCTGTACTTACAGACTCATGAGTGCTGCTCCGTCTGGCATCTTGTTTTTGGTCGATCTCACTGATGGACTATTTTTTTTTTTTTTTAATAATTTGCTATTTATTAATTATGTTCTGTCTCTGTAATCGCTTTGGGTTGCACTCAGTGCTTAGAAAAGCACTATATAAATAAATAAATAAAAAAACCACTTGCCTCAATAACTTTAGAGTACGTCATCAACGGCTATGGAAGTTATATTGAAGTGTTCACACATGGACAGCCTAAAAACATCACAAAACAAGAACATAAAGCCCTGCAGAGGGCAATGAGGTCATCAGAGCATGCCACAAGGAGGCTACACTTACCCTTCAGGTAATTTACATCAGAACATGTCAATCTAAAGCCAAGGAGTATCTCAATAATAGTCTGATTGCTGTGCTAAAATCGGGGTCTGAAACCACTGTCTGGAACTTGTACTGAGAGACTGACCATCAGCAATGCACAGTCTATCCACATCCTGTATTAAGACAATACCTGGGCCAATAACTCAATTCACTTTCATGCACACCAACTTACACATAAACATATTTATTTGACATGTTTGCTTACGTGTGTAATCTTCTATTTGTTTTTTTTATTATTATTTATTGTTTTATTATTTTTAGTTTGTCATATACAGTAATGCACTGCATAGCTGAAGTCAGAAGACTAAGGATTTTGCTTCAAATTGTACCTTGTGTAATTGTGTATGACAAATGATGAAATAATGTTTTTATCTTAGAATGACATTAAATATGAAACTAGAAGGGCTATCAGTGAGTGCAGTCCTCTGCCAAGGCCACATACTGTAGGTTTGGTCTCTGCAAGTGAAACTATCAATGTGTAATTGACTGTCCAGAAATAATCGTAAGATGTACATCACCTTTAGGTAATCAGTTTGACAAGAAAAATACTATGCTGTCTCATTAATTCGATGAAATGAGAACATTTTTTAATGATAATATTTGATGTACAGTAGTCCAAAGGCACTGATTTGGGTGAGACCATCCGTAAATAAATGTACTACCTTGCTTTGAACACTAGAGGGCAAACTAGGCATGAATGCCATCTGACACAATGCAAACAGAAAACGCCAAGGCCCATCATATTCTCTTGCAGTTTTTGCAAAGTCCATCATATTTAATATCCTTTGTGAAAGTATTCCTCCACACCCAGGCAAATTGCAGCCACCAAAACATGGTGCATGCCTTTTGTGTTTGCACACAACACATTTCTGACAAGGGTGTAACATCATGCAGTCTGTGTGTGTGTGTGTGTGTGTGTGTGTGTGTGTGTGTGTGTGTGTGTGTGTGTGTGTGTGTGTGTGTGTGTGTGTGTGTGTGTGTGCGTGTGTGTGTGTGTGTGTGTGCGTGTGTGTCTCTGTGTGTGCGTGTGTGTCTCTGTGTGTGTGTGTGTGTGTGTGTGTGTGTGTGTGTGTGTGTGTGTGTGTTTGGTTGTATCTACCAATTTCATGCATTGATTGATTGATTTATTGGTTTTGTTACAGTGCGCATTGCCAGTTACAATGCGCACTGTAACAAAACCAATAAATCAATCAATCAATCAATCAATCGATCAATCAATCAGTACATTCATTTACTGTTTATAGTGCAGTATTACCATGTAAACAGTTTTTCATCTAGATTTAAAAACTCAACAGTGCATGCTTCCCTAACATGTAAAGAAATGCCAGCCCTGTGCTACATGCTCACCAGTTCCCAAGATCCCTGAACATGAACAAACTAGGCTAACCTACATCATACTGTATGCACATCGCGACAGTCGTTGCGACGAGTGGTCATTTTGTACATAATTTGGACATTTGTGTTCCACACAAATCTTAATGACAGTAACTAATCAACATAATGCATCGCATTACACTGCAATTCAGTCTTAATATACTTTGCTAGCCTGACGAGCCAGACCCACATCAAGATGTAGGGTCTGGACACTCACCGTAGACAGGGCTCAATCAGAGGGGTGGGATAAACAGTTGTCTTTCAAATTCCCTCCCCGCAATAGGATAACGCTAAACGAATCATCTTCTTGTTTTCAAGTAGCAGGATGCGTAACCTTCCCTCTCCACGCAATAGGATAACGCTAAGCGAATCATCTTCTTGTTTTCAAATAACAGGATGCGTTACCGTCGCAACTTCTGGTCGCATGTCAGTCACCATTATGTTAAGCCCTGTGATTGGATCGCTGGTGCTGGGGGTTCTCAGCTTCCTGGCTCAATGGATCGTGCCTAGACTGCCCCGCCAGCCAAATTACATTTGCTGCCGCTAGGGGCGTCTAGATTTCTAGGCTAATACTTTGCATCAATTCAAATGTTTTCTCCCATGACAAATTGTACAACTCTCCAAAGCTTAAAAAGTGTTTTGACCCTTTTTGTTCGGAAACAACCTTGCAAGTCGCTGTAAGAATGAAAACAGCGCACCTTCAAGCTTCTCCCAGTGTCATATGAATGGATTTGCCTTGCCTTTGGCTCTATCTTTTGTTTTGTCAGGATGCTACAATGATCTAAATGTTCTGAAGGCTACAGGTGGAATCAGCCTTGAATGCTTATTCACCTATACATGGATTTCCAGAATTGTGCGGATGCAGCAACTTAAGTAGAAATATCTGATGACTGATAATTTCATTATAGGGAGGCCTGTTTTAATTACTAGGCCTAAGTGAACTGTTTCTCTTACCCAGAGACTATTTGTAATGCACTTCTATATTTGGCTGAAACTAAAGGAAATATGTGGAATGTTAGAGACCCACATGAAAGACTCATGTCTGAGTTTGCGAGCTTTATACAACAAAGGACTTGAGCGTCAGTCCCATCCTGGCGCACTGAACCACCCGGTTGCTTGCTCACATAGTACCCAGGATGCCGCGCGGCTGCTCGCTTCGTCTGCGCCGCCATGTTGTCGAAGTGAAAGACAGGGAAGTTCAGAGACCCGGCGCGCAAATCCGTCACCATCTGCAGCCTCCACCTGTAAGTATCAACCAACAAAGGGGCTATGCATGTCCAGTGACTTTAAACATCCTCATGTGTGTGTCCGTACGTTGGATTTTATTGTAACGACTCTTTTAGGTCTGAATGATTGTGGGCACTGCCGCCCCCTTTCCTCCCTCCCCTCCCTCTCTGTGCATTCTATGGATCTTCCGCTCAGACGCCTCGCACGTTCGGTCCTATTGTTAGTGCTAGCGTCATGAAGACCTGTGGAATATCACGCGTTTGCACCTTCGTGCTACAACCCCAAGGATTTCGGGGAAATGTCTCTATCGTCGGCCTACATTTTCAGGCTAGTAATGTCGCTGTTGCTACGTGCGCGTTCTCCTCATAATGGGGACCCTCGCGCTTCACGGAAAAGGCCCGTGTGTTTCCAGTCCGGATCTGCGATTGTGATAATGTTTCAGTCCCCGACATAAGAACACAGCAGCAGCAGCAACAACAGCAGCCCAGCCCTTTACTGTATGTTGCATTCATTCAGATGGAATTTACGCACAGTTCTTGCTAGCTAGCATTAGGATTGTTTACACCAGCTATCAACAGTGATTTTACATCTTGAGCTGTCAAGGGCCATTTGCCTACTATAGACATGTTTTGCGCCACGGGGTTGACAGCTTTCCCCTCTCCCCTTCATGCTGTTCATGTCAAAAGGCGATTCTTCAGCTGACAGCAGGTGGGAACTTTGTGTAGATGAAGTTGTCAAAGCCGTTATGGCGCGGGGTACTTCCGGGAGGTGTGGTGTGTTGTAGCCCACAAACATTACTTAAGTTGAGAACTATCACTCAGGCCCATTTCCGGGTGTTTTTTAAAATTCAGAGACTGTATTTATCAACATATGCACACACTTATAAAGGCTGTTGTTTGTTCATATTGGTACTTTGGTGTTGTCTTGGGCTTATGTAAGAAGATGAGGTACTACTGTTGATTAGACAGTGCTTGGTATGTGGGGTCATGCCTTATCAGCCATAGTGGCCCTACTGAACTTTCTGATGGTTGGCCTCTCACCTTGATACACACCTGTGATGAAGCTAGTTTTGAGAACCGCTTCCAGATAATTGGAAGAGAGTGGGAATTGGAGTTGGAGTTCATGTGAATGTTTTACTGTACCTGCTTATTGGGTGCTGTGTTGGTATGGTGGTGAGGTTGTCTTTGAAACTGGAAAGCTTTTATCGGTGTTCATGACATGTCTATCTATCAATCTATCTGTCTATCTATCTATCTATCTGTAGGTGGTGGTATGAGTGGTGCGTGTGTGTTGAAGAGGAAAGCTGTTGTCTGGGACTCCTTCAGCCTGCACTGCAGAACTCCGCCGCCTTCTGACAGTCCGTTACCCAGCATGCCCGTGGTGCTGAGTGCCGCTGGCCCCGCCCCCCAGCCGCCTCCCCCTTCTCAGGGGGCGGGGCGTTCCCAAGACGACGCAATGGTGGACTACTTTTTTCAGCGGCAACATGGAGAACAGCCCGGGTACGGCAGCGGCAAACAGCGCTGGCCCGCTGGTGACAGCATACATGGTGACAGCCAGGTGAGTGGCCGGTCTGTTTCCACCCCAAAGTTTGTGTTAGCCGTGTGTGTTTCTGTCATGCGCCTCCTGGACCCAGCATTCAGAGCTAGGTGTACCCTTGCCTTTAGTGGTGAACGGCGTCAATATATTTTTTTCTAACTACATAAGCCACTATTGGCCCTTGCGTAATTTTTGCTATTTGTGACAAAAGTACACGCATGGGAAGGACTTACTTTCAAATTGGTTGTTGAGTTTGGCCATATGCATCATGCTAGCTTTGCCTCTGAAACGTTAGTAGCATTCCTCGCCTTAGCTCTTCTCTGATTTGATTCAATGCTGCTGCTTTGAGTTCTGCCTTCACAAGGTGATGGATTGGTGTAGAATCACGTGTAAAGGTAGGTTTCTCCAAGGTTGTGCCCAGGTGTTTGCTTGTTATTATAGGAGGTGTCTCACAAGACTAGCCACAGCCTTACTACACAAATTTGTTAAATTGACCTACAGATGCTAAGTGAAGTTGAACATGCAGCGCAGAATTCCAATTCTGGTTCTGTAAGTCGGGGATCACATTAGTAAGCGGCGAGCGCATCGCAACGCTCCGACCATAATAATAATCTAAAACATTCTATCTTGTTTCGAAGTTACGCTGTGGTCAACGTTGTTACTAGAGATGGTTTAGTAACTGGACCGTCTTTGTTGTTGCGCTCTTAGACGAATCTGATTGGTTAAAATACCTGAATATTCTAAAACTGACATTGATGAGCCGAGAGTTGTGCTTGAAAGTTGAACCAAGTTCAACGCCCAGTTTGATTAACGGTAGCGTTACACCAGCGTTGTCACCGGTCCGCTGCCGAACCATAGAGAACAATAGGAAACCAGCTGCTTGCTGCTGGCTAGTGATCCCCGCCTAAAAGGGAAAAGGAAGTGGGTTGGACTGAGCTACAAACTATATCAGCCAATCTACACATTGACTCAGTAGCATAGAATGGAGGAGTGTCATTGTATTGGTTGTTGAGCTCAAATATCAACTACCTTTGCAGACTGTACCTTAAACTGACCTCACTTGCAAACTTGTCTGAATTGCAAGTTACAAGTTGTCATGAGAACAAAGAAACAGTATAAGTATGCTGTTGTCAAGTGTTGTGAAGTTGTCATGAGATCAAAGAAACAGTATAAGTAGTATGCCCCCTTTCAACTTCAGTTTAAAACTTGCAATCCAAGTGTGATTAGATCTGTGTCCTGGGCAAGGATCCAAGCATGGTAACATGGACATGGAATGGCACAGAAATTGCTCTTAGTACTGACCAATGACACTACATCTTCCATACAGTTTTTATTTCACTATTTCAAATATAGAAAAGGTGAAAATGAATGCTCAGTAGACATTATTTTTATAGCTACAATTGATTTCATAGCTAAGTGGGCAACGTGTGTTGGCAACGTGTGTTGGTTGAAGAATGTATTGTTGGTTTGATTGAGAGTGGTAAAGCTGGCTACCGGAAAAAGGAAGTTCAGCAGAGACAAATCCTTTACTTCAAGCTGTTTGGTTTCGAAGAGAATAATTATTGCAGGCAATGTTCAGGGCACATTTGTGGAAGCAGGCTATGAGACTGTCACTCTGGCCTCTCTCCATATAGAGTTTTGCTATCCACCCATCTTATTTGCATTTTTCAAAGTGCAAACTCCAAACCTGACACACAGTGAGCATATGCTACATGACCGTGGTTTACTCATGCAGATTCTGCTTATACCAATGTACAAGTTCCATTACAATATTAGATGAAAACTCTGCACAACTATTTCACCTCATGCTAATGTTGCTAGGGACATGCTAATGGCACACCCACATAGAGCACACTTAAACATGCCAGAGGAGAATACACTTTGACCTTTGTATCCTTTTATGACAGAGTTGTCCGGATGACACATTGGGTATGTTAAGATTTAGTGAACCAAGGCGAACACTCACCCCAAACATGCTGTCTCTGAACAGATACATTTGAATGATTTTGTGTAGGCTAAACATCCATCCCAACGGTAAACTGACTCCCCCCAACTCCTACTTTCTGAAACTGTTTGTGAGTGTTGCCAAAAGTTTGCTGAAAACTTTCAAATTTGAACACACCCCTGGAAGAACATTGATTTAGGATGGTGATGTGAATACAATAGTGAAAATCACCATATTTAGACAATGCTACAATATTAGGATTCCTTATGTTTTATGGCCAAGGCAGCGTAACAGATTCTGTGATGCTTTGCAGTTTATTTCTACCAAATACTACCTGTTGCATATTGGTAGTCTGCCGTTATCTTGGTACAATAAGATTGTCTTGACTTCCTTTGTCATTGCTGATGTAAGGCATTAGAATACCTGGCAGTGGCAGTGTCACTGGATCTAAGCAAACTTCCGAAGTGGCTTCAATAGCATTGTATGTAGGCATA
This sequence comes from Sardina pilchardus, assembly GCF_963854185.1. Lineage (NCBI taxonomy): Eukaryota > Metazoa > Chordata > Actinopteri > Clupeiformes > Clupeidae > Sardina > Sardina pilchardus. The sequence goes on from NC_085017.1 coordinate 11,369,031, forward strand.
TACCATCATTTCTACCTAATAAATGGTTTAAAATGTAGAATATAGCCTTTTAAACATGTTTTACCTGCTAGGCAGCAGCTTAGCCACATAACACGGATTCCCTGGCATGTGTAATAGAAAGAAACAAAATCCCAGTCGATATGTCACGCCTTATCTATGACTGAGAATGACATTATTTTTGCCTCATGTAAAGCCAAGACTGTCAACTTAAAGATTTTAACTGCAGGCTGTTAAGTTAAATGCTGGTCTCTTTTATGGAAACCCATGCTAAAGTGAAAGTCTGTAGTCCCGAATTTAATCGTGTTGGTATGGAAATGTGTTGTAGTATGTTATTCCTACAGGGTAAAGAAATATACTGATGTTATATACTATAATACTATATATTTAAATAGATTAAGAAAGCTACCACCAAAGATTGTCTAGTTACTGATGAATCATAAAGGTTTTTTTTCAATGGAACGAAATGGCACCACTTCCTGCCTCCTAAAGGGGCATGATCAGTGACAAAATAATCAGTGTAGAACGGTGTAGAAGCAGCAGAAGCAGTGTGCCGTTGAGAACAGGCGGCCTGCGCTATTAGCGGAGACAGGCAGATCGCGAACAAAAAAATACGAACAGAAAAATACGACTTCAATGTGGGAATGTTAGAAAGACGTGTGCCTTGTAGAGTATGGGTTCGTTACTTGCATTGCTGAATGTAGGGCTAAGGGAATGGTCATAATCTGAGATAATGTTTATTTCTCCCATAGAAATACATTGACACCGGACCTCCCGATTGCCTCCTAAAGGGGAGTGGCAGTTGCGAACCCTACGTCACAATGAAACCAGAAATTACCCTCATAAATCGTCTCGCTTTATAAACTGTCTCTGCTACCACTATGGCCGTCTATGGATAGATTGGTTTGTTTAGATCCAGTGAAATTGCTGCCTTGACAACGCTACGTCATGGCTTGGTTACTCTATTGGGGAACGATAAGTCTAGTCTCTAAATCTAGTCTAAATGGTCAGTGTAACCCGAACAGGCTACTGACCCTTAACACCAACAAAAGTCTTACTTTAGTTAATGTTCTCATCCCAGTGTGGGAAAAAAATAGGATATGATTTGGATGTGTTCACATGCTCTTTATGACTGATCAGAATGGAATGTTCGGCGTACAATTCCAGAGTCATTAATACATGTCATGTGTTTACACAACTGCCCATGAAACATTTCAGAAACCCTCTCACTGGAAATGTTTACACGTCCTGCTCATCATTAAAAGTACTGACACCATTCCACAGTTCTGGCCTTAATCCACACGTCCATGTACAGTATGCTGAGGCTGCAGTAACCATAGCTATATACCTAGGCCAAGGTTAAGGCCTTTGATTAAATTCCTGCTGCCTGCTCATATTGGATGTGTCCTGGTTGCTGTTCTCTTTTTCCCTGTTGCTTTTGGGTCGAGTTTGTTAGTTTGGCTAGTTACCCTGGTTTCCACAGTGCTATTCAGATTTATGTATGTAAATGGATGCTGACAAGATACATTTTGGATCGCAGGCTTTAATACACCTTTCGAACACAACACGTCTCACTTGTCTCTGTGAATAGGAACACATGGTCAGACAAATTGAAAATCATCCATCATGTAGTGTAAATCAAGTTAAAGCATTAAAGGTGCCATAAATGGGATTTGATAGCATCTAGCGGCATGGTTGAATTGCAACCGGCTTAACGCCCCTCCCTTCCAAAGTGTGCAGGAAATCCTAATATGTCCTTCAAGGGCCATAAAAAATGCAGAAGGCCCAGTGCTAGTGTTAGTCTAGTGGTTTGTCCATTCCGGACTACTGCTAAAACATGGTGGTGCAACATGGCGGACTCCTTGGAGGACTAAGAGAAACATTCTTAGTTACATGTGATTAGCCTATACATATTTTTATATTTGTTATGCTAATGAGTTTTTTTTCCTATTCTATATTATATTAAGTTTCAAATTTCTTATATAAGCATACAATGTTTGTATGATCAGATAAAACGCCCTGCAAGAGCCTCTTTTCTAGTACACAAGGGTACATAAGGGTGGCTTCATGTACATGCGACTTGATTCAGACAGGAATCAGGACATTCTGCTGGCTTTCGATGTTTGCTGCTGCAGTGACATATTCCGTACGGTGCCCCAGTTCTAACACCATTCCGTACAATTGACACTTGTGATGGAATTAAGCCCCCCCCCCCCCTTAGTTGTTCTAAAATCAGCGTAAACTACGGACTCGAGTGGCTTATTGCTTAAGTGTCAATTGTACAGAATGATGTCACATGGGCACCGTACGGAACATGGTTACCTTACGTTAGTGAACACCTATCAGTGTGTGGTGTGCTGCGATGAGTGCTGTGTGTCAGAGCAGTGGTCTTGTGGCCCTTCTCCCTCTGTTATTCTTGACTCGGTCATGCACGTGCCTCTGGATATGTTTGCTGGTTTGTGACCTGAATGATTTGCTTAATCTTTCAGGTTCGATCAATGGATGAGCTGAATCATGACTTCCAGGCATTAGCTTTGGAGGGACGGTCCATGGGTGAGGTGAGCAGTTATTGTATATTTCTGAAGAAGAACTTGGTACATGTGTCTGTAAAATGGTGCTTTTAGGATCCTATGGGTGCCTCTCAACATCTCTCCTCGATCCTCGGTGCTCGATCCTCGAGGGGCGTTCCCACTGATCTATAACTAACACTGGATTGACTATCCCATTGTTACCACCCCATCATTCTTTATCTAGAACAGTGAGGACGAGGATCGAGGAAGGAAGGGAGGGTGTATAAAAGCCCAAATGAGAGGCACCCTATGTCTGCAAATACAAATATAGCTACTATAGTACCACATGTTGTGGCAGTCTTTTACCATTTCTGTTGGGGTGTTTAATTTAGATAAGACAGTGAAAAGAGGAAGTGAGTAAGAGAAGGACTGTAGGAAGAGTGTTAAGTGTGTTTGACCCCTGATTATACACACACATCTGAGGCTATGCATGTGAGGTAAATGACCTGTGCTCTGCCATTGCAGCAGCTCCTGACAGGAAAGAAGTTCTGGGAGCTGGAGGAAGGGAAGGAGGGACCTAAGGGCATCTTCTTGGACCAGTGGAGGGACAGCGCTTGGGGGGCTTCAGGTGTGTGTGTGTGTTTCTGCGCGCGTGTGCGTGCTTATTTATGTGTGTGTATGAGAGAGTTTACGTGTAATTGTCTTTTGGCCTTTGAAAGTCTATACAATGGCTGTTTGTGCCTGTATGTATAGGTTTCAGCAAGCCTTAAGTACTGTATGTGCTTGCCATGTATATTTCCATTTAGCCTCTTTATGTCAGTGATGAACATCAGTACTTATTTCCTTCTGTACTTGCTGGACATCAAAAGACAATACATTTGAAGTGTAGACATAAAGACTACTCACAGACCTGTGAACTATGTCGCTATGGTACTAGAAAAGTGAATGTTTGGGAAGCCTTTGTTCCTCCATGTTTTACTTGAAGAGCTTGTATTAGTTGATTTGACTTGTAAACACTTATTTCCAACATGGTCCTTGGTGGTTAAGACTCACACATGGCGTAAGACCTAAGACACATAACACATGACCTATTACAGGACAAAGGCAATAACATATACCACAAAATCATCCAGGTTCCAGGAGCATTCTAAAATCAGAGAATCACAGATCACATAAAATAATCCATTTATTCTAAAAAAAGATCAGCTATTCCATACAAAAACAGAATATTCCCCAATAGTACCTGTATAGAAAAAAAAATGTTAATTCAGCCATTGATTGTTTCGGTGATCCTCACTTGTCTATGATAATTGGTTAGTGTCCTGGTTGCCTATCCAATGCATAAGATAGTGTTAAGTTGTGCTGTGAACTGAAATTTAAATTTCTTATGTGTATGTTGTAAATTAATTACTGTTGTAGTCTCTGTTTCTGTATAGTTTTGCCGCTAAATATTGCACTGTTCCCCTTCAGAACATTCAGTTTCTCAACCAATCATGGTCCAGCGCCGGTCAGTCCAGGGTTTCCATGGCGTTGGGGAGGCGGGGTCAGTCCTGTCCCCACGCAGTGAGAGTGGAGGATTGGGCGTCTCCATGGTGGAATATGTGCTCAGCTCCTCCCCCGCCGACAAATTGGACTCATGTCTGCGTAAAGGAGCTTTTGTAAGAAACTGCCATCCATTTCTACTTCTAACTCATCTTTTTCTCACACATTCAGTCATTCTTTCTGTAAATCTGTTATGTTTTTATACTAGGACGAAAGTCAAAACAACCTTAGTTTGACCCCAAATTGAGTTTTAGGCATGGTTTTGACCATATAAGTTGACTGTGTACTAGAGGCCTTGCAAGAGCCTGAATTTCCTCTCTGAACGCCATATAAAGCTTGAAGCTTCAAGCTTGAACCCCACAATTCCTTGAATGTTCTGTGGGGTATACTACGATATCTCGCTGAATGTAACCAGGCTTTCTTTGGATAACCTGGATCGATAAATACGAAAGTCGCAATCAGAGTTGAGTGGTATCACGAGACTCACTCACGGGTGAATTTGTCAAACTAGGCTTTCACGACTTGAGCTATAACTTAGCACATAACTTGGTCCCGACCAGGTTTGGTTGTGAGCATAAGATACCATGGTGATACAGCGACGCTAAAACAAATCCACTTTCGTATGACAGCATACCCTGGCTTTGAGCGCAACATACCTCGCTAACCCACTAATCGAGGTTTGTAGTACACCCCACAGGGCTCTGAACACAGATGGCTCACTTTTCCACCTCTAATTTATTGCATACACTATCACCGTTTTTAATAAAGCATATTTTTGGGGGGGCATGACATTGACAGTAGAGAGTGACAGGAAGCGATTGGGAGAGAGAGCAGGGGTGGGATTCTGAAAGGACCACGGAGTGGGAATCGAACCCGGGTCACTGGCGTATGGTGCAGGTGCCCAGCCAGTTGCGCCACAGCTGGGGCCCACTATCACTGTTTTTATGTTTGGGTTTGGTCATTTGGATTTTATACCATTCAACCTCATGTAGTTGAATGGTTAGAAGTAAACAAGCAATGCAACTTGCAGTGAAAGATGAGATTTGAGAGGTAGACATAATGCCTATGTGATTGTTGTGTGTAGTGTTTTTCTTGTCTGTGTCTAAAGAGGTTTTTATCTCCTGTGCGCATAAAGGGCCCACATGATTCTGAGGGTGATGATTCCGAAAAGAGGGTGGAGTCAAAGCCAAAAGTCGCATTTGATTCGGACAGAAAGGAACTTGTGGAAGCTGAGCCTGATGTCATGGACAACCCTAATGGACTGGCCAGTCAAAATGGTCTGGATGTGGATGTCAAAGATTTTAGGTACATATCATATACAATCACGTTCAACACATTTATGCACTCTTCATGTGTTCATGGCAAGCGACCTTTAAATCATTATTAGCACAGTAATCAACAATTTTTTTAATCCTGTATTGTAATGTGGAAATGTAAAGTGTTGAAGTAACTGACGGCATATCGTAATGCAAGTAGTCGTTGCAATGTGTTCACACCATGCTCATCTGCTTGTAAAACACAACAATCACATCAATCAAAATAGTAGTTCTTAAACCTTTATTATTATTATTATTGCTATAACCTTTATTATAAATGTAATGACCTTGTCCTTTTTGTAGTGCTGTTTTGATTAGTGGTGTAATCTAGCGGTACCTGTTTTGGCCTCTGTCTGTATCCCTGCTCATTGTCTCGCTTTTCCTGCCAGCCGCCCTGGGAACTGCCCTCCTGCCGGAAACGAGGTGGAGCTGGGAGGGGCCGATCTGTCTGGAGGGGCGATGTCCAAAGCAGGGGACGACTTTTCGACCGTCGAGCCCCAAAATGTGACCCTAGACCCCATGGAGTCTGTTTCTATGGAGACGCTGCAGTTTGATTATGCCGGTGGTCCTCTCCCCCTGGACTCCGCTCCCCCCACAGTTGGCCTCTTTGACTACAACTCACAACAACAGGTACCCGACGGCTCTGACATCTCAGCACAATGAGAGACTTTCTTGTGATGTCTGTGGTGGTATTAATGAGGTTGACTTTGGCCCCAGTTGTTTCAGAGGCCCAGTGCATTGGCAGTCCAACAGCTCACAGCCGCCCAACAGCAGCAGTATGCCCTGGCGGCCCAGCAACAGCACATCGGTGAGTTTGTGTATTGGTGTCAGATCATTTGTTTGTGTGTGTTAATGAATATGCATATCCTATAGTTGATGTAAAGCTTTTAATACCCAGGAGTTAATTCACATTAACCTCAGATACATTACGAATGTTATCCTCTATTCAGGTCTCAAAATCAATTCAGTTTTAATATTTAAGTGTCTTTCAGACACATCTACTGCGCAGTAACTGCTTTTTGGTTTTTGTCATCCTACATAAAGTAGCCTATGCTTTTGACCTCGCCCACTATGGCCACTGTTGTTTCTCTGTGCGTGTGTGTGTGCGTGTGTGTGTGTGTGAGTGAACGTGCTCATGACTGGTGTTCTCTGCATCTCTGCAGGTCTGGCTCCAGCTGCATTTGTGCCCAACCCTTACATCATCAGTGCAGCCCCCCCAGGCACAGACCCCTACACAGCTGGCCTTGCTGCCGCCGCCACTCTGGGTAGGTGCCCAACCACACCATACACGGACACCGCTCGTCTGATGGCTGCAATGAAGTCATGCTTTTAAGTGTTTTTGCGATGGTTTCAATCGTCGTTAAACAATAATGAAACTCTTTAAGAAAAACCTCTGCCGCTGTTAGAAAAGGGCCATAACATAAAAGCATTTTCCTCTGTTGGAAAAGCACTATGAAATAAATATATTTTCCCAGAAAATCAGTTATGTCAGCTGAATTATGCATGAAGACATCAAATTCAAAGGGGAAACCCCTTGAAATTGGTTGGGTGGCTCATATATACTGAAACATTAAAAGCACACCCTCATAAACCTTCTGTCAGGAATCATTAAGTCGGTACAAGTTACTATGAAATATTAATCGTAATGTTACATATACGTTGTTAAAACTTTGGCCCAGTCCACTTGGGTAGCAGGGGGGGGTTGAATGGTTTGTGAACTCGAACATGCCCCTGGAAAGTTGTGACCGCAATGCCGGGCAAAACAACAATGCTATTGTTTATATAACTAAACACACACACAGGAAAAGCTCATTAAAAAGACGGAATGAAAATAAGAAAAGTCCTTTTCTCTTGGTCCACGTAGATTGATCTCCGTTTGGATTTTCTGGTGGTATTTTGTGGTTTAGTTATATGGACTCTTGTGTGTGTGTGTGTGCGTGTGTGTGCACATGCGTGTTAAGGTCCGGCAGTCATGCCTCATCAGTACTATGGAGTTCCATGGGGTGTTTATCCAGCGAACCTCTTCCAGCAGCAAGCTGCCCCCTCCAACAACGCCAATCAGCAACAAGGTGGACAAACGCAGCAGAACCAGCAGCAGGTAAGACTGGCGCCCACCCAGCGCTTCTCTCTTCAGCCATGTCCACCCTCTTAAGTCATACTGTTATTCTGATCTGTGCTGACCCCCCCCCCCCCTCCCTGACGTGGTGCAGGTCATGCGCACGGGTGGCTCGCAGCGACCTTTGACTCCCAACCAGGGACAACAGGGGCAGCAGGCTGAGCAGCTGGTGGCTGCAGCAGCTGTCAATTCTGCTCTCGCGTTCGGACAAGGCCTTGCAGCTGGAGTGCCAGGTTAGTGTTTGTGTGTATGTTTTGGTGATATTGTATGTATATATGCCCAATAGCATGTGTATGTATGTAAGTATGTATATAAAAAAATAATAATAATTGTGTGTGTCTGTGTGTGTCTGTGTGTGTCTGTGTGTGTCTGTGTGTATCTGTGTGTGTCTGTGTGTGTGTGTGTGTGTGTGTACCCACTCAGGTTACCCAGTGCTAGCGCCAGCGGCGTATTATGACCAGACAGGGGCGCTGTTGGTCAACACAGGAGGACGCAGTGGGCCCGTCAGACTCATGGCTCCTGCCTCTGTCATCATCAGCCCCACGGCAGGTATGCCCATGTCTGCCACTCCACACCTCGGCCCTGTCACCAGCCCCATATTCCTCAGGCCCTCTCCGTCCTTCCACAGTATCTAGAAATGTCACTCCGAGCCTGATAATTCAAGTGTGTCACTTACATATGCGCCTAAAAATAGATTTGAGCAAGTGACACAAAAATCAAACATTCACACCCATGCAAATAGCAGTAGGCTACTGGGGAATGTACGTGTGTATGTGTTGTATGTGTTGCTTTCACATTAGGATTCAGTTCCCTCTGAATCACTCTTAGACCTGGTAAAATGACCACGGGTACCAAACCATGGGTGCTAGCATTAAAAACAAAATTACATTTTAAAATCCATGTATGTTGCGTGCAATTCCCTATAGCCTATATTAAAGGAACCGTATGTAGGATTGTGGCCAAAACGAGTAGGCTAGCCCACTGCAATTACTTTCAAAATACTGTTGCGCGGCGTAGCCTATTGCCTCTCCCTCCCCTCTGAGCCGCCGTTGCCAGCTTGCTGCAGGATCCAACAGGAACAGCAACAGGCTGCTAGCTTTCAATGGCAAGTGCTAATGTTGTTTTCCTCAGCATAATGACAGAGAAACGAACTCTGATAATGCATTGCTAACGTCATCAATGACTAGCCGTTATTATTTCCCAAACAATTCCTTAACCTACCTTTTCAATTCAATGAGCCACCTCCATATGGCTCCACAACGTTACTTTGCACAAACATGCATAACTTGTTTGTTCGACTGTCATAGGCTATTTGAAATGTCAATTTACACTAAGTAGCTTACAAGTAGGCTAAAGTTAGCCAAACTGAGGAATCTTTATCTGTCCAGGAGCAAATTAACAACACTGACTGTCTTCATATTCTTCTCCGTTTTCAGCCGCCTCAATCTCCTATACAAATCCTTGTTTTATTTCGGACGTATTTCGTAGGCTATAATGTTTAGCCTAGATTACAAACGCTGCTTTGTAGGTTTTTGCTGTGTATTTCTAGATTTTTTAAATGTGTAGCCTATCATCTTGTTATAATGACCTGATTATCGTTCATATTCATAATCATAGCCTTTGTTGTTGCCAGTTTACAGGCGATGTTTCCAAGCACTTACAATGCCCAGTATGTAATAGTCGCGGGTGCGGGGCGGGTTGTCAAAATAGATACAGTGGTGCGGGGCGGGCTGGGTCGGGCCAAATAATTTCATAAAAGCGGGACTCGCGGGTTGAAAAAATACCCGACCCGCGCATCACTAATGGGTGCCACTGATGCTATGCAGACTTTCTGTAGTGGTGCTATTGTTGAGTCTTCGAGATGTAATAGTCACTTCAAATTTGTTATATTTACACACACACACACACACACACACTACCGTTCAAAAGCTTGGGGTCATTTCCATGGAAACTCACACTTTTAGTCATCAAATGAATAGAAATATAGTCAAAACAAATGTTGCTTTCGTCAAAGAATTCTCCAGTTGCAGCAGGGTCGGTTAGCTGTCAATTTGTTGGTAATCTGAAGAAATTTCACCCAACTCTTCCTGAAGCACCTCCCACAAGTTGGATTGGCTTGATGGGTGCTTATCGCGTAGCATACGGTCAAGCTGCTCCCACAACAGCTCAAAAGGGTTGAGATCTGGTGACTGCGCTGGCTGGATTACAGACAGAATATCAGCTGACTGCTCCTTCCTTATCTTGCATAGTTTGGAGGTGTGCTTTGGGTCATTTTCCTGTTGTAGGAGGAAATTGGCTCCACAGGTTATGCCATGCCAAGCTAACTTGCTAACTATCTTACTGGCAAGTTGCATCGAAAGTTAGCTCTGGGGTAGCAAAAATCAAAGTCTGCCGCCTTCACAGACCGGAGATCACAGTATCCATTTGAAGGCAGAGAACAAAAGTTTGTTCAGGAAAACGTCCCCGCGAGAGTTTAACAGATGTGAGAATTCCAAATATCCATATTATTTTCCCTTTGTAGAAATCTAAAGATACCGGATCTCCTTATATGGGCAAAGATGGTAGCTTTTTTGTAGGTGAACTTCAGTGGTCTATTGTGAAAAGTTAGAGAACCACTGTCCTAATCAACAGTATGAATTTGATTAACTGTTTTGCTTAGTATTCATACTACTTGTTGTCTACTAGGCATTACAAGGTTAGGAGAGAAATCACTGTCTGGAAAATAAATGGGGAGTGTGGTTTCTCTAACCCTGAACATGCCTGGAATTTTATTATTAAGAGCCAATAATATTATTGAGTGTTATTACTTTTAAATTACTTGAGTGTTGCCTATAATGACTTTGGCAGTGCCTGAAACAGGAAAAAAAATCCTGCCGTTTTAGATAGCATTTAGTGGCGTAAGGCACTGAGGCATATCCAAATCAAATGTTTGTCTAAAATTCTCGAGACAGTATTCATGTATCTTTCATACTGCCTTCAACCAAATATTCTTTTGAACGTCTCTTATTCAGTGGGAAGTGAAGCAGTCAGTTGTTGGTATTCTGGAAACACCGTTTGGTGTTAGTATCTTGCTAGGCTGTCCGAAAACATAGTTCATTCATAGCTGGTGCCTTGATGTCTGTTGTGGCAAGTGACTCGTTAGACAGTTGAAGGGAGTGAGTCAGCTGCCTTCCATTTCAAACAGACCCTTTTCATTTACAATCACCGTCATGACTGACTGACACAACAGTGCTTTGAGAGCCTACTATTTTGCCTGGATAATTAAATCAGAAACTAGTGCATGGCAATGTCTCACACAAGTATTGTTTGTTTTTAAATCCTAGTTGCTGCTGCAGCCGCATCAGCCAGTGGAGGCGGGGGTGGACTTGGAGGCGGAGCCAGTGGTGCCTTCCGAACCCTGAGCTCCCAGCAGGCAACAGGGCAGCAGGGCAGCGGAGCGCTGGGCGGGAGCTCCTTTTATGGGAGTGGCTCTCTAAGCTCCTCCTCCCAGAGCTCCTCCCTGTTCTCTCAGGGCCCGCCTCAGCCTGGCTCCTCCTCCCTCAGTTTTAGTGCCAATGGGTCCTCATCGCTTGGGGCTGCACTCGGATCCCTGGGGGGCTTCGGCACAGCTGGTAAGTGTGTGTGTGTGAGAGGGAGAGTGTGTTTGTGGAGTGTGTATGATTTCAAGATGGCAGATCATGTAGTGTTTGACAGATTAGCGACAACAGTTAGCCCTGCTTTATGTGACACTCCTTTTGAATTCAAATGAAAGTAGGACCCTGATGCATCCTTTTGAATTTAGCAGCAGGCTGCAGTGTCTTGCTTACAGTCAGTCTATTGGAAGAACAAATTAGAACTAACAGTGTTCTGCACTGATTGTTGTGGTGAATTAGATTGTTTGTAATTGATTTATTTGTGTGTGTGTGTGTGTGTGTGTGTGTGTGTGTGTGTGTGTGTGTGTGTCTGTGTGTCTGTGTGTAGTGGCTAACTCAAGCACAGGTAGTGCCTCTCGCCGTGATTCCCTGACGGGTAGTTCTGAGCTGTACAAACGAACACCTAGCAGCCTAAATCCCATTGGTCATGGAGGATTCTACAATGGCCTAGGCTTCAGCCCTTCTCCTGGACCTGTTGGACACTCCCACTCACTGACCCCACCCCCTTCCCTGTCTAACCATGGCTCCTCCTCCAGCCTCAACCTTGGTAAGAATTTGCATATCTGTTTTGCATTCCATCTTACTGTACCTTTAAAGGTGCTCTAAGCGATGTTATGCGGTTTCTAAGCTAAAACATTTTTTGTCGCCAAAGGCAAACATCACCTCGCTATCTGCTAGCTACATGTGCTCTGAATACACTGTAAAAAATCCCAGGCTCCAAAAACAACTTGGTCCAGCCTGGACCATAGAAACATAAACTGAGATCACCAGTGCACAGGAATAACAATACATGCTTGGACTTTTACTTTCTGAAGCTGGACTTTTCCACCTCTGTGTATCACTTATCTGTGTGTGTTCTATATTTTCTGTGTTCCGCATACTCTGTATTTTGTTTCAAATCTTGTGGTGAGGCATGCGCCTTTAGTTTGTAACCTCACTCAATTTCACCCTTTCTGCTGCTGTTTGCCACCTATTTGACAGGTGGTTTGACCAATGGGAGCGGGCGTTTCATCTCCGCAGCTCCGGGAGCGGAGGCCAAGTACCGCAGCTCCACCTCTGGCTCCTCCCTCTTCAGTCCCAGCAGCCAGCTGTTCCCGTCGTCACGGCTACGCTATGGAATGTCAGACGTGATGCCATCCGGTCGCAGCCGCCTTCTCGAGGACTTCCGCAACAACCGCTATCCCAACCTGCAGCTGCGAGAGATCGCTGGACATGTCATGGAGTTCTCCCAGGACCAGCATGGCTCCAGGTTTGTGTGTTAGCTATTCACGCAGAGTTGCGAATTGTGAATGTGTTAGAAGAATACAGGGCTGCACAATTAATGAACACATTTTGGCCTCATAATAAAATAACATGATAAACCAACATTAGAAATGTGTGTAAAAAGCTTGTCCCTCGAAGTAGATCATCATCCGTTGAAAGAAAAATATTTCATATTTAGGGCAACTAATGCAACTAAAGCAAGAGCAAAGCAAAGCAAGGCCCGCGACTCCCATCGATGTGGGTAGTATTTCAAGATACAGTAACACTCAAAACGAGCACGAAATAGTTCAAATTCATGCTCGGCTTGGACTTGCAATGCTCATGTGAACAATTCATACTTTATACTAATTCATAGTCACGTGACTACTGGCGGGCAAGAAACGCTGACAACAGTGGCTAATGTTTTTAGCTGTACACCAAGTGATCTGTTCCATCGTGAACTTAAGATCTTGATAAGATAAGAGCTTGATAAGTACGGTAGTTTAAAGACGAACAAACAAAACCCTGACTTGTCTCCTTGATGGTTAGTGCATCCAATCGCACAACAACTATCTGGCATGTCGTTTTCACCTCAAAACACCAACTTTCGTATAGTAAAACTGGCAAGATCCTTGATTCGTTTACTGGGTTTCATTGCTGGAGAATGCGGTACTTGCCCGCCAGCCAGTAGTTGCGTCGACACATGCAGAGTGTAGTGTACCACGAGTGTAGTAGAATAACAACTGCCTTCAGCATCATGACCTGACTAAAGAATTGCATGTCTATGTTCACTCACTCATTGTGAGCATTTTCTGTAGGTTTATGTTTCTGGGAGTGGAAGACGAGAAGCAGAGTGCAAGAAACGTTTGAGTCTATGCTGATTTTTACTTATCTCCGAAAAGTGTTCAGACAGAAAATAAGAATTCTGAAGAATACCAAATACGGCACCATGATTTCGCATCCCTTTGACTGGCACCCAGCCAGATGTAGTAATTTCTGGCTGCCAGTAGGTGGAGCTAAAAGTTGAGCATATATTTACTCATATTTTGTTTACCTGGTAGGAATCGAATTCTACTTTTACTTGCGAGTCTTCTTGTGCTCTTTAATCTAATTGCACTAGTTTTTCGTCTCCGTAATGTTTCTGCCAGGTAGAATTTCCCTCCCTTCTCAGACTGTGTCCAGTTGTCCACAAATGGTCTGTTAGGGTGGATTTTTTTCCCTCCAGCAGATTCAGTGCAAAACTATTGAACTATTGTGCACCCAGTCATTGAAAACAAATAACATTAATGACCCCCAAGAGGCATTATGCCTGAGCAGTGATTGGTTATTTGATACACTCTGTTGTTGTTTGGTTGGTGCTGCAGGTTCATCCAGCTGAAGTTGGAGCGGGCCAGTCCATCTGAGAGGCAGCTGGTCTTCACGGAGATCCTGCAGGCGGCCTATCAGCTCATGGTGGACGTGTTTGGCAACTACGTCATTCAGAAGTTCTTTGAGGTGTGTGGGATTGAAATTACCTTGTCACTTCTCTGTGGAAGTGTCCTTTTGTGTGGCCCTGTAAAATTGACGGACTGAATTTGTGTTTTGGTACAAAATAAATTATCATAAGTCAGTAGCTAACATAAATAGTCTAGGATTTCTCAGCTGAAAGGGGGCAGCTTTATTATGTAGAGTAGTGATATCAGTGGGACATTTCCACTACGGTCCTGGGCTTTACCCCGGTGCCTAGCCCCAGTGTTGTATTTCCACTACTGAGTTAAACACTGGGGTTTTACGTGAACTTGGAATGTTTACTATACAAACGTAATAGCCTACGTTAATTTCCCGGGAGAGATGCATATCGCCGCCTATCATAGCAGAAGTAACCTCCGACATTAGTGCTGAAACTAAAACGTAGCCTACGCCTACATAGGCTAATATTAACGGTAGGTTAATACAGTAGTTCTGCATGAAAGCGGACTGTAGCAGCCCCTCACTCGGACGTTGGAGAACTAGCTGGCAACTTATTACTACCTAAACAAATCAAGCACTGACTCAAAACGGGGTGACCAGGAATGCTGCAAAGTGGTATAACACGTGAAAACTAGCGTCCATTTTTATTTATATTTTACTTTCCCGAAACAAATAACTGAAATAACGGTAGCAGCTAGCTGGCTAGGCTAAAAACATTGTTACGTTTGATTCCATTCCTACTACCATTCGAAGTCCTCGGTCTGGCCTCGGTTCGGCCCTGCCCAACTCCGGGGCCGGACTGAGGCCGTTTGAGCCCTGGCCCAGGGCCGGCCCCGATCATGGAAAGACGTCAAGCCCGAGGCTTTACCCCAAACACCGGGGTTTTACCCCGTAGTGGAAAGGCGCCACTGGTGATCACTGAAATGGTCTGATTTTTTTTCCCCTACCAGTCGTTGTATGGAGCCTAATATATTATTTATACTTGTGCATGCAGTCAAGAGACCCACTGAAATTGTACACCTTTCCCCACTGTGCCATGTATTTTATCCTCAGTACTGCTCTCTCTGTGGATCTTAATTTAACCCTAAGGGTAAATTACGCTGTACTTCCAACCTATTTCCTTTGGTTCTTGATCCGTTGGTATGTGCTTGTCTCCTACTGATGCATATTACTCCCGTGTGCTGTCCACAGTTTGGTAGCCTGGAACAGAAGCTGGCTCTGGCCGAACGGATCCGGGGTCACGTTCTGTCGCTAGCGCTGCAGATGTACGGCTGCCGGGTCATCCAGAAAGCCTTGGAGTTCATCCCCTCGGAGCAGCAGGTCATTGTGAGTACAGGCTTGTAGCGGCACGCCGTTTGGTCCTGAAATGGAACCCGCTGTTTTTTGTTGAGGGAGATTGTTTTAATGTTACTGTAATGTGTTTTGGAAGGAGTTTGTTGACACAAAGTGGTTCCGCAAAAAAAACAGTTAATGGACAGCATGTTGCAACAGTCAGCTAGAATTTGCAATTCAGTTATATAAACAAGACTGTAATAAAAAAAAGAGGTCAAAGAAATGATTTACTCATAATGCCACTCATCGTTGCTAAGACAACGTTTACCCTGAACTCTGTTTGTGTAATCGATTTTATGTCAGAGTTAGCAGAAGGTGCAGACATCTGGTAGAGGCAGCTTAATCCAAATGAGAAGAGCTGTACAAACACGTTTGGTCCTTATATTGTAGCTCCATTTATTTTTTTTAATTATTTTTTTTGGTTAGCTGTATTGATTTAACCTTTTAATAATAACTGCAAGAAATGGCCTAAAACTTATTCAGAATGTCAGTCACAGGTCATTATGACTTCAAAATGAAAATGGTTTAAGTCCAGAAACATTTTGTGGTTTCGAACACAAAAGCTAGACATTGCTTCCTTTTAAAATCAGCGTTTTTGCATTACTTGTACTTACATGACCCTATGTGTGTGCTTGCACAGAGTGAAATGGTGCGGGAGTTGGATGGGCACGTCCTGAAGTGTGTGAAAGATCAAAATGGAAACCATGTGGTGCAAAAGTGCATTGAGTGTGTCCAGCCTCATGCCCTCCAGTTCATCATCGACGCCTTTAAAGGACAGGTGGGTCGTCTTCCACACCAACTTACCACACCATCTTTTTTCCTGTTAGTGCGCTTTATTTTGTGTGTGTGTTTGTCATTAGAGAACTGTAGATACATACCGTAATTTCCCGACTATTAGCCGCGGCTTATACATTGATTTTGCAAAATTTCTTCCGCTATGAGGTTAATACAGGGGGCCAGTTAATGTGGTGTTAACATGGTTTTGTTTCTTTTGACTTGCATAAAACACTGTCCTGCGGCTTATACACAATGCGGCTTATATGCTGGAAATTACTGTACGGTAATTTCCTGTGTATTAGCCGCATTGTGTTTTAGCCACAGGACAGTGTTTTATGCAAGTTACAGTTTTTTTCAATCGCTAACAAGCGTTTGTCCAGTTGACACATTTTCAAAACTCTAAACACAGTTAGCACAGCATCGGTCTTTTGTGGCCATACCATTCACACATTTCATGTTGTTTTCACACAGTATGCAGTCAGTGAATACATTTTCACAATGCTTACATTTTCTTAACAGACAAACTATACCTCCCAACAAAATAATGGATCGTTTTTGTATTATTTTCGAATGTTAACACACAACATCCCACAATAGTTAAAACAATATTCCAAACCTTAGATACAGTTAAAAACCTCTGCTTCTGCAATGTTATCATTTCAAAAGCAATATATCTCAGCTGATAATAAACAAACAATCGAATAATTGACATACAGATGATTTATGTTGGGTAAATTGGGCCAAACACAGCTGATTCCAGTCTATCTTAGACTCAGTGGCAGGGGTTATTGCTCTCTATTACATTGACACTTACACAGTAAAAAGAGGAGGTGATGTTTTTGGAAGCAGAAACTGAATAAGACAAATACCGTAATGTCTGGACGAGGAAGAGTAAGAGTAAGGGGCCCAGGGAGAATAGCAGGCCCAATGAGAGATGCAGTGAGAGGTGCAGGAGCACTGAGAGGAGCAGGTGCAGAGATTAGACACAGTAATATTGTGCTTTTTTTTTTGTTCACCCCCTTTTTATCTGGGCTTTTTGCTGTTGTTTTTTGTTCAGAATGCTCTTGTGTTTCATGGATATTTTGTTCACTGCAATGCTGTAAAACTTTTTCTGTTCTATCATAGTCTACTGTAAACACTATTTATACTGCACCTCCTGTAGGCCTAGTAAACAGTAAAAAAAAAAAAAAAAAAGATTTGCTTTTTACTGGAATGCATTTGAATGTGGACATCTGGACATACAGTTCCCAACCAAGAAATTTAGTGTAAAAATGCTGGAATGCATGTTTTACATGCAAATACCTGTAAAACTGAAACATAAAAGTCTATGCAGTTTTTGTAATGTCAACAGTAGCCAGTATTTTGAAACCTAGTGTACTCTGATTGACTGCATGTATCTTGTGAAGTGAAAACAAGCTTCATTCTTTGACAAAATAACTTCATTTTGAGTCAGGTTTCCAGTGTTTGGGTAAAGTTAGTGTGTGCAGAGAAATGAGGAGTTAGTGTATATGTAACAAAATGTGGTGTAACAACATGGGATGTGCTTTTGAGAGGAAAATGATCCATTTGGCCAATTGTGTTTTGTAGGTGAGAGTCTGTGTTTAGAGTTTTGAAAATGTGTCAAATGAATGGACAAACGCTCGTTAGCAATTGAAAAAAAACTGTAAAAGAAACAACCATATTAACTGTCCCCGTGTATTAACCTGTAAATGAATGTGTGTGTGGTGTGCAGGTGTTTGCTCTGTCGACTCATCCTTACGGCTGCAGAGTAATCCAGCGGATCCTTGAGCACTGCCTCCCAGAGCAGACCCTGCCCATCCTGGAGGAGCTGCACACCCACACGGAGCAGCTTGTGCAGGTCAGACACACGCGCACACACGCACGCACGCACACACACATTCACACACGGAGCAGCTCGTGCTGGTCAGACCCACACACACACACACACACACACACACACACACACACACACACACACACACACACCGAGCAGCTTGTGCAGGTCAGACCCACACACACACACACGCATGCACACGCGCACACATACACACATTCACACACATCCCCACACAGAGCAGCTTGTGTAGGTCAGACCCAGATACACACATAACATCAGCCACTCAATGCAGTCAACTAATTAGTGTAAGTGTAAAAAGGTCATCATTTAATTTCGAGTATAGCGATACTGAAATTTCAATTGGAGAGAGTGTGTGTATGTACTTACTACTTTCTTACTTGTCAACAACAGCCAAGGGCTCAGTATATTTTTCGAATGCAGGCCTGATAGAGTTTAGGTGTGGTGCCTGAATTCAGGCTTTAGCTCGGTCATGTACAATTTATTATTACTATTCTCTACATTGTCTTTGAATGTATTTGATCATTTCAGGCACAGATCATTTCCTGTCTGTCAGGCCTGCGAATGTATTCCGTTTAGGCTGTCAGTAGATTGTGTTTGTGCCCGGATCAGTGTGGTCATTACATTACCTCTTCCAGGACCAGTACGGTAATTACGTGATTCAACACGTTTTGGAGCATGGGCGAGCGGAGGACAAGAGCAAGATCGTCTCGGAGATCCGGGGGAATGTTCTGGGACTGAGTCAGCACAAGTTTGCAAGGTAAAGCACACACCAACACATAGCAAGGTTTAAATAACGTTATGGGTGAGGATTACTTGAAGCCTTTTAGTAGTAGATTGTTAAAAGTTGATCATGAAATCAGAATGGGATCAATTAAATCACAACCTCACATATCCTGTCAATTTAAGCCTTGTTTTAAGCCATGTGGTTAGAGGTTTTCTTTAAGCTCTAAAATATTTTATGACAAACATGATTACTTTTTTTTGCTTCATAGTCTGGCCATGCCTTTTGAGAAAGTGTAATCACTGTCATGTAAATCTTCAGCAAAGCTTTCAGAAGTACGGGAAAAAACACTGCTGCTTTAGAACCAGCATTTTTATTCAGCAAAGCAACATAAACAATTTCCACGCGGTTGTCTTCGTCCTCCTTTTGCCGGTGTGTGACGGTTTGTACTTGTGTGTGTGTGTGGTGCAGTAACGTGGTGGAGAAGTGTGTGACCCACTCCCTGCGCGCGGAGCGAGCTCTGCTGATCGACGAGGTGTGCAGCATGGCGGACGGCCCCCACAGTGCCCTCTACACCATGATGAAGGACCAGTACGCCAACTACGTGGTGCAGAAGATGATCGACGTCGCCGAGCCCACCCAGAGGAAGATTGTCATGCACAAGGTGAGTGAGCGAAGAGATGTTCACTGCGTATGTTAGTGTTTTGGGTGAGACTCCAAACCCATACATATATACTGTACAATGCCTTTTGGTGTTTTGAAATGGGTAAACAATATCCCTGCTTAACGCCACCACATCTCAATGAGACATGGTGATTATGTGCAATCAATAAATGCTTTATATTGTGTGTGTGTGTGTGTGTGTGTGTGTGTGTGTGTGTGTGTGTGTGTGTGTGTGTGTGTGTGTGTGTGTGTGTGTGTGTGTGTGTGTGTGTGTGTGTGTGTGTGTGTGTGTGTGTGTGTGTGTGTGTGTGTGTGTGTGTGTGTGTGCGTGTGCGTGCACAGATTCGGCCTCACATTGCCACCCTGAGGAAGTACACTTACGGGAAGCACATCCTTGCCAAGCTGGAGAAGTACTACATGAAGAACGGCGTGGACCTGGGCCCCCTGTGCGCCCCTCCCAACGGCATCTTGTGAGCCCGGCAGCACCCGCGGGCATGGGGCAGTTCCAGGTGGCGTCTGAAGGCCCACCTTCAATTGTAACATCACAGATCTCTTTCAGTTCTTTTGTTTATCTTATCTCTCGACTCCACCCTCTATGAAATTAAAGTGTTTCATTTAACTACTTTTAAAAAAAAATGATACACATGCACATAAACTTTGGCCAGCACACAACCCAACATTCACTGATAATACAGCCACACTCCCTTTAGCTAACAAATTCATTGTCCCTAAAGGCTAACAGGGCATAATCTTTGAGCATGGGAGAAATATACTCAAATCTTTTTTCTCTAAATGTACGTATTGTATTCTATTTCTCTCTCTTTCTCTCTCTGTCTCACAAGCATACTTACACACAGACACATGCACACCTGGTCTTGCTTCTTTAAATGTATGTAGTGTACTCTTGCTGTAGACCTTTGCATATACTTATAAATATATACATAAAGTTTGTAGTTTTTCTCTGGTTTTTGATGTTGACCTGTATCTATACTGTATCCCAGTAGTGCTGACTGCTGTATAATTGTATATTTGTAAACCTTGTGTAAATGTGGAATCCTTTTTGAGGAAACAGATAAAAAAAAGCGATTGATTACCGCTGCGAGCGTGTGATAGCTACGCTCTGTAAATCACTGCATTTGCTGTATATTGTAAATTGTAATATCAGATATTTTTTGTTTTTGTTTTCAAAATAACATAACGAAGTTGATGATGATTTTTTTTTTGTTTGTTTAGTTTTAACATCAGCATCACATGCTCACTCTTTCCACCAAAACTTGCCCATAATGCTCTTCTCCTCTTTTTAACCTCTTTTATAGTCGCTCTCTCCTGCAGTGGTGTGGGTGTGGGTGAGAGGTTTAGGTGACGCTTGCGGCGAGTGTGTGTACAGATTTTTGCCATTCTGTGGTCTAATGTAAGTGACTGTATAAATCTGTTCATTTCTTTCCTTTTTTTTTTTTTGATTTTGTTATTTACTCTTTTTGCTGCAGTGTACATTTAAAACAGCGTTGTGTAAATTTTCCTGAGTCACACACACCCTGCAGCATCTGTGTATAGAAGTGTGTGTAGTGAGGCCTGGCAGCAGCGTGCATAATGATTGCCTGGATGTTTTGTATCTCCTGTTGTAGATGGTCTCGATACGCTGTGTGACCTTTATTTTGAGACAAAAAAAAAAAATCAAAAATTGTAAAAATGGTGTCTCCCGTGTCTTCAATTATTTGTGGTTGTTCGTGTTGTCCCATACACATTCGCTAATCGCTACACACACTAGGGCACGTTGTGAACTAGTCAATTTCTTTTTTTCAGGTTTTAGTGGGTTGCTGATGACCAAAGACTTTAGTGGAGCGTAGCTGCGCTCAAGAATCTTTAGCCAGGACTGATTGCAATGTTTCATTAATATAGTGCAAGATGCTTTTAATGATCCTTTATTTAAAGATCCTTTATTCTGTTGTCGTGATCTGTGGGTCAGTATATGCGCATCGAATCATTTCTTCCCGTTGTCAGTTTCACAAATAGGTTAGCCAGTCAATATCTGACAGTGTTGTTTTGTAACCTCAGACATCACTGGCGTAAAGGACTGATTGGCCCAAAGAGCAGTCACATCTATTCTGCGTCCTGATGTACATTATCTTGAGGTGAGCAAAGTATCTCCATAAAAGCCATGACCCCAGTGATCTCATGATGTTGATTCTTCTTTAGAAGTTGTGTTCTTAAATAAGAGCAGTGGTTTCACAATGTTGCCTAGGCTGAGGTGAAAATTCTGTTTGCGCACGTTAAATATCTAAAATCCCAATTACACTCCCAATTTGATAATCAAAATTATGTATGCTGTCATGTGCTATCTATTACCTCTGACCTTGCGTAAGCAACCTTCAAGCTAGGCTAGGCATTAGTAATTCATCTCCCCACCCTGATTGTTGAATAAAACAATGTCTTGTGTGTGTATGTGGATAGGAACAGTATGAACCCTGTGTTGTGTTGCAACCTCAGACATTACTGGCATAAAAGACTGATTGGCCCAAAGAGTAGTCACAACAACTCTCAACGACTGTGGTCACTGAAATGTGACACTAGAGGCCCCTGTTGAGCAATCACTGAGTGCAGAACTCCTGTGTGTCGTATGTGGTGCAGGATGTGTTTGTAAATTCTGTTTGTTGTCCCAAGTTTTTCAGCTCACGCTTTATCTGATCTGGAGTCTAGGTGTGTGAAGCAATGAATAAATGGATGTGCATGAAAATTCTAAAGAATCATTTTGAGCTTGGAAATAAGGAGAATGTAGCAAATGTTTTTATTTTACCATATGTATACCATTGACACAGATGTAATTGCATGTGCCTTAACATTTCAGTCTTGGCAGTTACACTGCAATTGCACGATCAGACATCCCCTTCCAGTTTAGTGCCAGATACGGATTAGGCAAAGAATATATCAGATCTTCCATTTCATTGTGTTGCATTTACCATCCATTTTTTTTAAGGGATAAGGCTCTATTTTGCATAACAACTGAAGGCATTTTAACATGCATCACATCTGTTGTTTGTGTAGATATTGTCACAAAATGCACATTGAATAGAAACATAGAATGTATTACAGCGAGATTTATGACAGACTATACACAGACTATACACTTAAAGTACCCTCAGACAGCGCTGTGCATGTGAGAAAACTATAACCATACCAAGTTAAATGACCCTGAAATCCCAGGAACTATTCTTTATGAAAAACCAAAAGCAAAATGTCAATTGTATACTTTTGTACAAAAGAAGTGGTCAACTGAAGCTGTCCTTGTGTAAGAAATACTATGCGGAATGGACAAGTCTGGTCAAAGAAGGGAGTAATTATGGAGTAGAGAAGATTGACACAATTTTATTTTGAGAGACCCCTTTCAGTAAGTGATGCTTTTTTGCATTTTTTCCCCCGAATGTTGGATATCCATCTGTACCAAAAGAGGAGAGCTTCTACACACTATTTCATCTACAGAGCCTGGACTCGAAACACATGCAATTAACCACTGTTAGTCATCTGGAAGAGGAATTTGGAACACTGAAATCAGAGCACTCCTGACAAATCGTGACTTGAGGGCATGAATATACAAACAACAAAACAGCAACGTCTTTAACGCAACGCATGACTCGCTCGCCCTAGTGAATGTAATAAGATTAGCCAGTAGGGTAGGAGAATAAGTTACATGACTTTTCAATATAATTATATGGTCTGCTATAGACTTACTCCCACAACAATAATATCAAGCCCTGTAGCCTTGGCCTTGGCCTAGTATAATTAGTACAGAGATGAAAACTGCTCACTGTGTGCAGTTCTTGGGATTTTAAAGATGTTCTAAGTGATGACACGCGGTTTCCAAGCTAAAACATTTTTGCCACATAGAGCAAACATCTCGTCATAATCGCTAGCTGCCTGTACCCTGACTACACTGTAAAATAAAGCGGTCTCTGTAGACAACACAGGCTCCAAAAATGGCACCTAAAAGTTTGGTGCAGCCTGGACCATGAAACATAACCCAATTTTCCAGCCATTCACCGAAGAGATGCGTGTTTAGGAGAGTTTCAGTTGCATAGGAGGGAAGGGGAGGGAGGGGCTAGCCCTCTGTGTCAGAACAGAACAGAACTAGGCAGAATTTGAGTCTGGTTAAATGTCAACATAAGTGACTGAACATCGCTTAAAGCACCTTTAAAAATGACCAGAAAACAATGTTAAGGTGTGGTCTCCTGATGCAGTCCAGGTACACACCACATCTGTCGCACTTAATCAACAGAAGCTGGTTTAGAAAAGTGTGGCACATTCTCATTCCTCTCAGGTCTCCATGGTACCTGTGTGTCAAACTGATACAAAATGTTCAAACAAGTGGATCTGATCTTGTAAGATAATTTTTCAGGCCATTAAGGAACGGCCCTGACCTCATCCATAGTTTTATGATCAATTTAGACCCCTAATTTAATGGCTTAATGAAAATCTACAGCACTTTTTCCACACAGGGAACTTCATTTAATAACTGAACAGAACAGAACTAGTCAGAATTTGAGTCTGATACAGCTCCACCGCTCCACTCCCTCCTATGCAACTGAAACTCTCCAAGAAAATGTTTTGTCACATATTGAACAAACATCATTTAGAATAGAATAGAATAGAATAGAATATATACTTTTTTGATCCCGTGAGGGAAATTCAGTTCTCTGCATTTAACCCAATTTAACCGAATTAGTGAACACACAGCACACAGTTAACACACAGTGAGGTGAATCACACAATCCAGAGCAGTGAGCTGCCTGCCCAACCAGCGGCGCTCGGGGAGCAGTGAGGGGTTAGGTGCCTTGCTCAAGGGCACTTCAGCCGTGGTGGACTGGTCGGGGATCGAACCGGCATCCCTCCGGTTACAAGCCCGATTCGCTAACCAGTACACCACGGCTGCCCACAACCGAAGTCTGCTTAGGTGACGTGATTGACAAGGTACTGTTGCGCATCTGTCCATCATCAGACAAAGCTTGCCCAAAAAAATTGATTGGTTCGAACCGCTCTGGTTCGGGCATAGTTGTTTCTCAATGGAATAGGTCCTGACCAAACTTCCAAACCACAAATTGTGGGCGTGGCTAATTCGGGCAAGCTTGAGCAGGCCAGACTTACTCATTGCTACTATGGACAATCTTTCACTGGTCAGTATTACTGTTAAAATAATAATACAATATTAATTACAAGGTGGTAACAAGGTAACACAGTTATTGTCATGTAAGGTGTAACAGTTTTTTCTGCCCCTTCTAGATATAATAAATAAGGTCTATACAATGCAATAATAGAATGCTCTGTGTCCCAAAATATACTGATGGAATTCCCTTAATTGCATTCAGATGTGTTTGGTGCTGTTGAGATGCTTCAGGCAATCCAACAAACTTTGTGTGTCGCTTCCTGAAGCTGTTTGGATCTAATTAACAAGCACTGAAACCAAGGAGAAATCACTTTTTTTTACAGGAAGTGCTCCAACGTCTGATTGAAATATATTTTAATTGATCATGCATCTTCTTGATACTGACAAATATACAGTAGCTGACAGGGCCATGCAGGGACATTTGGAGGGGCTCAAATTGAAAAAACATGGAACAAGATTTTCATGCCTTATATGTGAACACATCATACTGAAATGAAAGCCCTATTACAGACTATTGCTGTGTTTAAATATTAAGAAATATTGGTAATTGTATACGTAATGGTGTTTGTTTGTGCCACATTGATAGCACAATATTAACAATAATATGCATGATATTTTGTTTGTTTTACGCAGCACTCAATGCTTTGGATGTGGAAATGTTACTGAGTTAAGATTTCTGTTTGCAGTTAAAACAAGTTAATAAGCTCTTTATTGTAGTTAGAAGAAATGCTTTTACCAATGTGGCTTCAGTTACCTGTGGAGTATTCTTCATTCATGCTTCTTCATTCATGCTTTATCATTCCAATTAACCATTCTTATTTTAGGATGTGCGGTAACACCATCTATGACACATGTTTCTAACTCTTCTTGCTACCTCATTATGAAATCCAGTAGGCTATGTCACATGGTAGTATAACACTTTAGCAATCAATTATTGCGTTTGCATTGTGCATGAGACATTAGACCTAGTCATTCCCTTGTTTGTAGTAGTATTTCTACAATATCTTAGTTCATTGAAAAGTGGTCTAGAACAAATTAAACTGTATTGAAACCAATGAAACAAAACTAATCTGCAATGGCTACTATTAGGCCGATTGCATCAGTATATGCGGAATTATCTTATAAAGACATGCTGTGTCTTTGAATTTATATGCCTATGACAGGTAAGTTCCCAAGCGTTTTGTAGCAATGCCCTATGGAAAGGGCATAACATACTTTTTTTATTTCTTATTTAGTTATTTTTTTTTATCATGATTTTTACGCACAGCTATATGAAAATAATCAGCTGAGTAGGCTTGGCATTTTGAATTGTTTTCTCAATAGCCGGAGTGTTTACTCTAATTGGCAGGTTGGGAGATTTCCACAGTCATGCTACTGCTCTCGCTGGCTACAGGGGGCATCCGCATACACAAGAGTAGTGTCGGCGCACACCATCCTGCACGCGTTTAGTAGGCTAGAATCGAGGCAGGAAAGAAGCAAGTGAGAGGGTGCAGTCTGGCGCCTGCCGACTGTGCATCTAGCAGGTCTCGTAGACTGAAGTCCTATCCTTCAGAAAAAAAACGGGAAGGCCGCGCACAGATCGCTTTGGGTTTCAATAGCCGCGCATGAGCTTTAGCGGGATTAAACCGACCAAGATCACGGGAGGCTGGATGTAGGAACGGTCGCGCACATTGAACCAGGATATTTAAAACTGAAGGAAAACCTATTTCATTCACCGAAGACCGGGCGGAGGAGGCTCGAGGCTGCAGCATCATGAAGCTCGTGTGCTGGATGGCGTTAGCTCTCCTCCACGGGCATGCCGCATCGGTAAGCGCGAGCAGAGCTCCTGGCCATTGTGTTCTATTGTTCCTAGCCAAACCTCGGACCTGCATAGTCCGTCGCCTAACAGGGGTAACCTAACGCCCTCTTCGGATTGTAGGTTATGTGCCTGTGCTTGAAATTGGTCCTCTGGACCTTGGGTTTGGGTTACCGAGTCAGAGCGCATAAGGCTACTTCTGTGTGTGTGTGGTGTGTGAGTGTGTGCGTGAGATAGTAAGAGTGTGAATGAGAGTTGGATATGCTATGGTGATAACGGCATTAGAGGATCCGCTGGGGTGCTGGTGTGTGGGTGTGTATTTGTGTTTGGGAGGGATAAGATCCCACTGTCGCCTCTCTCCCCTCCCCCAGCGACACTGAGACAGCCTGTTTGGGTAGCGCGTGCGATCTAACTTAATTGCCGTGTTGCAGTTAATTAGACTAGACTGGGCTACTGTTTAATTATGCAATCACTGGGTTTTGTTTCCCTCTCCTCTCGCGCCTATATTCATCATTCATCAGAACTAGCAGGTTACTCCATCACAATCGCACGTGCAAAAGGGCCTACCTGACACAGGGAACGGATAGCTGAAGAAAAATGTAGGTTATCTTAACGACAGTGCTCATCACAAGCAGCCATAGCATGGAGGTGGGGTTTGGTTCGTAGTGGTGGTGGCTGGGCAGACAGGGTGCAGAAGCCCGGGGTGGGGCACAGCGGTGCTAAACCCCGCCGGGGACCGGAGAGGGGTGGGAGGGGTGGGAGGGGATGGCTGGGTCGATGACGACATCGTGAACCGATTAGTGAAGCCGAGATAGCGGAACCATGCCTCTTGCAGCTCTCGCGAGAACAGTTTTGGGCAGCCTAGAATTAAGATAATAGTCTATATTTTAAAAAATCCCACGGGAGATTCGGTGACGCAGTTGACAGAGAGCTTTCTAGTAAGTGTGTTCAGGTGATCAATGTCCATGGGGTGTTTGCACAGGCTTTTTAATACGCTCTTGCTGTGTGTTCTCCCATGAAAATATGATCCTAATAATCTACTTAGGTTATCCTCCTTGTAAAATGGTTTTAATGAGCGCTGTCTTTGCTGCGGAATGAATACATTTCAGAATAATATTCTGCTGCACAGTAATGACAAGCAAACCTTAAATGAGTCACTACTACTGTCATAAATTTGGGTAGGTAGGGGAGGAATGTCAACTGGTATGGACACTTGAAAAAAACATAATGTATGAAGAGGGGTGAAAGACATATTTGTGAAAAAGATTTCACATATCTACTTTTATAGAATAGCCATAGGTCTACATATAGAACAAAGTTCAAAGGTGAGCCCGAGTACAGATTTGCTTTGATTTAATAGATTGTCTCATCATTTGACTTAAAGGACATGACAAAGGTAAAAGATGTGACAAGTTACTATATGTACTGTAGCTATTGCCATATTTATTTATTGCATCACTTTAAAATTGTAGTGTTTCCTATGGATTTTCTTGTAATGTAAATATACAGTATATGGATTCCATCAGATTATCTAAAGTGTGCCCTCTGCACGCATGTGTGTAAGTAATATGACGCATAATTCTGTGCAATCTGATTGAATCCTCTCAGTTCATGCTTCAAATCAAAAGACCATCAGTTAGGGTCATATCCTCTCGTCCCCCAATGTTGTTGCTAACCCCTGATATAAGTCCCTGTCCCAGTATATCTGCGGATTGTCTTGCACTTTACCAGTTGTTGAAACATATCAGAAGCATATTTATGCAACAGCACTTTGAAATACTGTGTGCTTATAGACTGAGCCAGTTGAAATACCCTGTTATTTTTGTCCCTCCACTGGCATTTGTTTAGCTGGCTGCAACAGGGGCGGAGAGCGTTGAAAATTGAGGGTGTACATAGTCTTAAAAAGGCAACTGAAGACTTCCTCGAACAAGTTTGTAGAAGAATAAGTTGCAGCATTCCCTAAACACACACACACACACACGTGTGCACGCGCACAAACACACACACACACACACACACACACACACACACACACACACACATACACATACACATACACATACACATACACATACACATACACACACACACACACACACACACATACACACACTGATGGGAATTGGGTCAGTCATTTTGCGTAGGTCTCTATCTTGTGCTGATATCCTGGAGTCTTTTTGTCTGTGTTGTTTCTGAGAATAAGCAGGAGTTTAAGAGACCCCTCTATATTTAACCTAGAGCTCTCCTGTGTGAGCAAAACAGGGAGAATGTGGAGCGTGAGGGTGTGTATGAAATTTCATTTCATGTAAAAAAAAAGCAATGTGTTCTCTCTAGTTACTGCAGAAATGAATCAGTGTTTTGTCCCTCAGTCCACAAAGACGACCATAGAAAAGAGAGAGAGGGAGAAATTGAGAGCGTGTGTGTGTGTGTGTCTGTGCGTGAGTGTAAAAGAGAGAGTGTGTGTGCATACTTGGAATGTATGGCCAGAAATAAACAAACTCAGGAAGTGCAATTTTTTTTGGAAGGGATATTTCCCACACGGTCAACCACCCCACATAAAGAGGGTCTTGTCAGTGGGACATCAGTGATAAACCAATCTACTACCAAACCAGTACCTATCCTGACTACTAGGCAGGCATGCATTGCTGCTGTGGTCTGAAATTAAGAAATAGTCCAAGCAGCCCAATATTTTTACATACCTCTAGGGTTTCATGGATCCAGAAAGTTATATCTCATAACAGTGTTACAAAGTAACATGGTGAAATTGTATTGTACTTACAATATTGGAAACCTTACAGTAGTGGAAACATGCAGTTGTCATAAAGAATAAATGAGAAGATGTTTTAGCACAGGTCCGTGCACGGCAAGCTCTCTCTCTCTCTCTCTCTCTCTCTCTGTATATGTACCACAGAGTAGGCTGATACCTGCAGGGTCATGGCATTTGTTGAACATTACGGGGCAGTATGTTAGACTCTCTATCTGACCTTGAGGATGTCCCAAAACATTCACGATTAAAGCATTCAGTTCAAGGTCTAAAGGAGCCGGATGTGATGCCCTTGTAGGTTAGCAAACAGATGTCATTTTGCTTAAGAACTCACACAGACGGTATATTCAATTTGAATGATTTATTGTGAAAAATATCTATACATTTTTCCCCGTCACTGTGCTATTTTAATGATGAAATACCTTGATAATGACAAGGTCGTTATTCTGTCCAAATAAACACATGCACTGGAGGAGAACCCAAGAATACCACAATCCAGTTCTTTGTTGAGTCAATCTCATGTGAGCCTCTACATAGGAGCCTTCACACAATCAATTTTCAACCTTAACTTATAGAATGTGCATGAGAGTGAACATCAAAAGATGTGGTGCAAAGAGTTGCAATGCTTCATTAGGGACACTTTAATAAAAATATACACATCTTTTGTTTATCACATAAACAACTTGATTTTATATGTTCTATATTGATGTAGGCTTCAAGTAAATGAACACATCAATTTATCCTACTTGATTGGTTGAAAAATAATCGTTTCAAAACATGTAGCAGTAATAGTTTTAAAATATGGGCCGCAAAGGTTTTGCAGAGAGCTCTCTGTTTATGTGGGCTATATTCTGTATACATTGTTGCAGCGTCTGGACTTTGAAATAATTGAGATCTTGAAACAGTAGCATAATTAAGTATTTTTTTCTGCCAGCTCGGGATTCTGTTTTTTAGAACCTTCACACACACAATAAACTATATTCAAACTCTCATTGATGCTGACAGAGCAGAAAAACGGGGTGCTGTTGTTGCAGACTAGAAATTTGTAATAAAAAAAAAAAAAAAAAAGAAAAGGTATAACATATTACAAAGTCAATTAAACTACCAGACATATTAGAGAAAATGATTCTCTGCTTTGGTTGCCAACACAAGTCAATAGCTATAACCTATATCCTTCATTACCTCTAAGGCTAATGTGATTGTATGTTGACTACCAGCCTCTTCAAAATCTTGAAGCTGGTCTGATTTAGGCATTCTTTATGTTAAGATAAACTTGTGTTTAGTAAGTGTTTAGAGACCTGCCCTGGAGTCATTGCGTTGTTCATATCTCAAGTTGTAGACTCCTTGATCTCAAACAGTCACGGATGTTTCATTTTGACGTCGGCTGTCAAAACAAATACATCAGATTAGAAGCTTCATCTATCTCAAGGACCCCTTGTTTATTTCTTGAATCAGGCATTTGTCTGTGCTGTGCAGACAATATGTATATGTCAGTTGAGATTAAGAGGTTTTTGAATTTCACAAGAAACAATGTAGATGCTTCTATATCTAATCAGGTGATTTTATTTTGACATAACAAGTGGCCTAATATGCAATATCTTTGGATACATACACATCACAAGCTTCATTGTGAATTTCCACCCAGGTTTTTGCCCATCTTGACAATTCACATTCATGTTGATTTGGTACCACAAAAAGGCCTTAACCTCAAGTTTACACCAGAGAGTTTTCTTTTAGCCAATATTTGAGTGTCTCATTGCAATGTGTTGTGTGTTATGTCACACAACTCACTAGTAAGTCTCGGGTGCATCTATTCAGTCAAACATAAAACAGTTTTAACTCATGTTGTCTCAGCTGGCAGTTTCTTGTTCATCTTTTCCCAAGTGTGTAAATGAAACCACGCCAAGAAACAGTAGCAGGCTGTTGTTTTTCTTTGAATTCACAGAAAGATTTATCCTTTTTTGGAAATTATAATGACCTTGGATCTCAGGACTGGGTTCTTTCCAGAGATGATAATCAGCTGTGCCGCTCCCTGGATGAAGGTTGCCAGGTTAATCAGTTGTGGATGTGGTCCGATCACTGTTTAAATGGTGACACTTGCACTTAACACATCTTGGCTAGTGGAGACAGATGTGAATTGAAGGAGTTCAAACTTGACAACAGCTCAGATTTAGCTATGCAGCACACGTTTCCCCATTCACAGCTGGAGAGCCTTTAAAAACATCGCAATGCTGTCTGTTTCCCTTTATCAGTTTCAGGAGGAAATTGCATTTCATCACTTTTAAATAGGCTCCGTTGACATGGAATTGGAAATTAAATGGTATAGTGTGAAGTTGTTTTTTGAGACTAATACAACTTTTGCTTCGTATAGTTTTTAGTGGGCTGCTTTGTCCAAGACTACATCACTAAATACAGGATAGTGAATGAAACAAATATGTTTATCTGACCTTGCACCATATGCATGTTCTTAGCCGGAGCAGGAACTGCCCCTGTAGGCCCTCTTTTAAGGCCATTATCAGGGGAGAAATGTGTGGCCCTGAAACTGTTAGGTGGTTGACGCTATTTGCCTAAACAAGACATTAGTGGGAAAACAGCAACCAGCATCATAAAACCAGCAAAAATATTTGCATCTGACCTTACAGTGCGAGAGAATTAGAGTTACCACGTTGAGATTACGGTCACTTCATTGCCATATACAAGGTGTAACAAAAATACAGCTTGAATTAGTCAACAGTAGTGTCGGTATATTCATTTATCAAGTAATTACAACTTGTGTGAAACAAGTGTTGGCTACTTTATAGCAAAATTCAACTGCTGAAGACATTGGGGTAGTCCTACTATTATGTAATGTAGTGTTGACGCTACTGCTGGAGATAGATGTCAGTATTTTGTGGTACTTTGAGCAAAGGCTACACCAAGTAGGTGCAGTAAGTTCTTACACCACAATGGAAGCAGAGAGACTGAAAGGTCACATTTCGGGGTTGTTCCTATAAATGTTTGGTGTCTCCCGGGAAGAGCCCCAAGTTCCTGCAGGGGAGAAGTGCCTACTCGTTCCGCCAGACTGCACACACCAAGACAATTTCACTTATGCGCAACACCACTAATGATAAATACACGACTGTCGGTTTAGCCTGCTTACCTTTACTGTATGTCATTTTACTCATACTTTCTGCTATTGTGCTGTTCCTTCTGTCACTGAAACACTGCAAATGTCTCCATTGTGGGCTCTATGAAAGAGTGTTGTACATTTGCTTTAGATAAGCTATGCAAACTAATTCCCACCTTACAGCATACAGATGAGATTAACTCCATTTCTTTAAATTTCCTTGACAGTTTGACATTTCAGGAGAGCATTACACGAGAGATGGCTTGGTTTATGTAGAAGATGATGAATCATAATACTTCTACACTCTTTTGAAGATTAATATTGCAATATTAATTGAAAATTAACAATACACTTTTTTTTAACTTTATTACCAGTCACCAAACTCAGCTTAAATTTGGGACAGGTATCCATATGGGCCAGTCCCTTACGTCCTTTCACACAAATCTTTGCTCAGCAAACATGGGAAGTACTACCGAATTTAAAAACATTAAAATTTTTCAATATTCGACTAATTACAAGTCATTAATTTGTAACATTGTTAGGTCTAGGCAGTCTAGATAAACTGAAATTGACCGTGGCCTACTTTGGCGCTCATGATTTCTGTAGAATGAACAGAATGATTAAATTGTGGAGACCAACGATGTATATAGCATATCCATATTGACAGAAGTTTGAACATTTAGGAGCTCTGGCTAATGCCTGCCTTTCATCAGTAGAAAATCATCAGTAGTAAATTTGTGGTGGTCAATCTGGTGAGCTTTAAGAGATTTACAAACAAAAAACCTCCATGACACCAGACCAGGCTTCTAATTGAGCTCAGCAGTGACTACCCACTCCAGTTCCGGAAGTAAACATTCCATTAGTTTTCTCCATCGAGATTTTGA
Source organism: Sardina pilchardus (assembly GCF_963854185.1). Taxonomy (NCBI): domain Eukaryota; kingdom Metazoa; phylum Chordata; class Actinopteri; order Clupeiformes; family Clupeidae; genus Sardina; species Sardina pilchardus. The sequence goes on from NC_085017.1 coordinate 11,401,890, forward strand.
CTTACGTCAGAGATGGTTGATAAAGCTGGACGATTCATAAGTGGGTCATTTCCTGTATCTGTTAGGAGTCCGGAAGTAGCTTAGGTAGTTTAATTATTTATCCTGTGTCCGAAAGAGGGTTTCGTTGGAATCACACACAATGACAATAAAATTGTACTCATTATATTTAAAAATGATATCTTCTCTCATTACTTATTCAGAGAAAAGTTGGCTTGTTTGGCTTAATTGACAAGCCTATTTAGGAGTCCGGAACTACGTGCCATTTCGTTCCATTGGCAAATCCTTTTATGATTCATCTTGCTAACTAGACCATCTTTGTTGACGTCTTTGATTGGTCGAGATTGGTTCAAACAAGTGGAGATAATGAGGAGCAGTGTGTGGCCATCCGAAAATTGTTCCTCACCTTCAAAGTTGAATTGCTCAATGCAAACAGTAATAAGTTAGTCATCTTGCGGTCTTAAACACAAGAGGTATCATGATAAACTATCTGTCAGGAAAATCTTCCCGATAGTAAGACACAAGAACCACAACACGTAGTTCGTTTACTCTTGGCCGAGAGGAGAGAGTGACCAGAAAGGAGAATTCTCCTTTCTGCAAAACAGTCTCTGACTTTCTCCTCGCAGCGCAAGTCTTTTTATTCAGCAAAGCATGGCACATTTGCTGTAAGTTCCTCTTTAAATTGTAAAATCTGCACACTGAACTTTTCTTGGTGTGAACTAGACAAGAACATTCTGTGTCTGCAGATTTAGTTGTCGGCGGTCAAGTGTCAATTTATGTCTACAGCAACTTGCAAGCACACATACAACAATGATAATAATGTTTTCCTTCACACTATCGTTAGGTTAGACACGTTGGAAAATAAATGTCATTCACAAGGATTGATGGAATGAGTAATTCCTTCTCTTGGAAATGAAAATATGTGTCTTAAACCTGGGCCTTTTTTCTTTCGGTTTTTGGTTAGTATTTTTGCTTGAGATTGAATGTTTTGTGTCCTGTGCTACCAATGAGGCACCCAACACTCACTGGAGATGTGTTGAAGGCCTTTAGTTCTATTGCTTACCAGTGTTTCTGATTCAAACACTTTGAACTAACTTGTGTTAGAGAAACAAGTCTTCTTTTGGGCCAGTACAATATGTTGTTTAGGTTGAGGGACAGGGAGTACCGAGTACCAATAGTTTGCAATTAATGAGCTTAGAAAACATTTATTATTTCACTTTTCCAGACTTTGTTGCAAGCTAAATGCCATGAAAGGCCAT
>NC_085017.1:11408145-11475645 GCF_963854185.1 Sardina pilchardus
CATTGGCAAGGTGAAGTAAAATGGGATTTAATGTTCAGGGACCGTAATCCACATAGACACTCTTCCCCCTGTTCCCCCTAGTCGTCGCTTTAGATGGCACTGTCCCACACAATGTTTCATGTATTTTCAACAAGTGCACACATTTATAAACATGCAAATAAAAAGCTCCGCGGCTCACACACAGGCACTCACATGCACAAAGGCAGCGTCCCAACCCCTCTGTTCATGTTGCATTTTTTAGCGTCTCTGAAAAGTTTCTTAGAAACGCCAGACACCTCATAAAGCCTCCGAGAGGCAGCCCGTGAGGGGAGGGAGAGAGACTCCATTCACACTGGCACACAGACGCAGGGCCCATGAGCCCATTAATCAGGTCAGCCTTCAGAAAAACGCACTCTTATTGCTCTCAGATATCTCACATGCTTATTTTCAGCAAACTAAACACTTGAATATTGCATGCTATAGTGTGTGCATGATCAAGGAAAATATACACACAAACAGATGCATATGGGACTTATTTAACACAGAGACCTTTACACTCCATGGACATGGCACTCTGGCAGGACTCCAAGACTCCAAGACTGCAACTTAACGGCACATTTGTATAGTGCTTAGGCTTGTATCCACAAATTCCTATGCGCTTACCCATGCCAATGCTATTGTATTGGCATTGTTTCCTCCATAAAGGTTTATCTTATTTAACATAATTGGAATGGTTTGCAACTGCAAAGTAATAACGGTAACTATGGATGACATGTCATTTTGTGGTCTAACTTACATGTTGATTTGTTGGTTTGTGTTAATGGCTTCTAATCTAATATCTAGTTGTAATACTATATTTTGTGTAAATTAGTAATACTAATATTTGTGCTCCTATTGAATTGATTCATGACTCCCATTACAAGGATCATGTTGATGCAATTGGGTATGAAAGAGCTGATTCTCAGTAGGTTTCTGTATTGGCTGTTTAATCACCATGCAGTTCTCGTGAAGAGGTCGTGTAAAGAAAATATCTTGCATGAATAAAATCATAGCTGTGTTGAAGAGAGCAAGCACACTGTGCATGACAATGCCGTAAAGAAGAATAAGAGGAAGCCCACCACTGGCTCTCTGACTCATTTCCACTGGGGCTGGGAGAGACGGATGCACCTTTCACGTGCATGCTGTTTCCACTGTGGACTGATGTCCCACACCAGACTTAGCAACAGCTTGGACCACATGACAAGCTAATAATGTGTTGTGCCACCACTTCACTGCACCAACAATGCCTTCATAAACTAAGAGTGTTCCATGCTAGGTTTTTATCACTAGAAATTCACCTGAGGAAGGTCTATGATCGAAACGTCATGAATAAATGTTTGCATGTGTAATGGACAGTGTGCGGGATTCTCTCCTTTAAGTATAACTGGTTAACCTATTCCAACGCACCTGTCCCTATAAAAGAGGTGTGCAAAAGCGCTTGTAAACTAGGTTTCTATCACTAAACATTTGATATCTAAAATGTGTATATGCTGTAACTAATAAAACCTGGCAGTTGGAAATGATAGGATACGAGATTACGAAGCGGACATATTATCCACGCCAGTGTTCATCGGCAGTGATTATCATGGTTTTGTGCCCAATTTAGTCTCACCACCCCATTTACTGGGTGTGTCAAATCAAAACACCATGGACTTTGGCTTTCTTATCTGATACAGTGCAAATTTGCCCCGGATATTTGCCGACAGTTGTTTACTTATATTGCTTTCATCTGCTATGTCTCATTGTTTTTTTCCCCACATATTTTCATAATGTGTTGAGAAAAGCAACTTGCAATGGTGATGATTCTGATTGTCATGGGTGTGAAGTCTCCAGTTATCACAAGTGCCAGCAGTGACATCTATAGAGTCTGGGCTAGGGGGACAGAAACACTGGCAGGCTGTACAGAATATGAATTATTAAGTGTAAAGTATTAGCTTGGCAGATACTCAGATTATGACACTAGACTCTCAGTAAGCACCCCTCAAACACAGCGGGCACTAAAATGCGCGTGCACACACACACACACACACACACACACACACACACACACACACACACACACACACACACACACACACACACACACACACATACACACACACACACACACACACACACACACACACACACACACACACACACACACACACACACACACACACACTCTCTCTCTCTCTCTCTCTCTCTCTCTCTCTCTCACACACACACACACACACACACACACACACACACAGGCATGCCTACACGGCATCATACCTACACATGCACACATGGCTAGTGCTATTTCTCAGTCTTTGCATCTATATTTATTTATTTGGATGAGTTGTAAATCCAAAGGGAATTACACGTGAGGTAGTATACAACAAAGAGAAACATCTGATCAAGGGGGAAATGTTGAACATATTACCCAGCATGCTTTGGAGCTCCCATTAACAAGGTCAATAGGCTAGATCAAACAGCAGGGACACCAGTCTACGTCTCTGTCCAGTCCTGCTGCCCATATGTGTCTGTGACATGCTCTTAATCTCAGAGGATTGTGGGATTGCTTGTTGGGATTAAGGATTGTCGCTAAGAAACAGCTGTCCACTCATACACAATAGCATGAAACTACTATCAATAAGACACTGCAGAGCAGTAAAAACAGTGTTCAGACATATTTTGTGTATTTTTGGTGTATATTTTTGTACAAAAATATTAAGGGGCTTGGAGGAGTTATAGACCCTTATGAGGATTATTTTGTTTCTCAGTTTATTTGGTTATGCTCGTCCCTGTCCAGGCTTACAACTGGTTTTCTGATGAAATAACATTCGTGGCCCTGCCGTAGTTATCCAGCCAGGGTGAACATTATGAACCAGCAGTGTGAGGATTGTGTAAGATACTCTTACTTAATCTGTAGGCCTAATATGGCAAATACAGTGCAAAATAGAAAGGTAGAATTCTGTTCAAAATAGAAAATAGAATTCTGTCACAACATGTGCTGCTAGTAAATAAGATCAGTAAAAAGGGTTATTATATGGTCATAAAACAACTATATTCCCCATTATTTGTTCAATTACTGGCTGAATTTCATGGGTGAAGTGCTATGAGGATGATTATACGTGAATGTTCTATCTTGTCACAGCTACCAGCAGTCCATTTCCTCCTACATTAGTATTTTTCATCACATACAGCTCTGGAAAAAAAAGAAGAAACCACTGCACATTTTTCTGATGTCCTTCAGTTGCTGAGTGACATTTGAATGAGTTGATGGTCATATTCAAATTTGTAGTGGTCACTTAATTTTAAAAATAATGACCATCAACTCCTTCGAATGTCACTCAGCCACCGTAGCATGAAAATGTGCAGTGGTCTCTTATTTTTTTTTCCAGCCCTGTATACCTGATACTAAAACCATATGAACATGTTTGCAATTGTACACTAACATGTACTGCAACGCAGACTCAAAAAGAGTCACAGGGTTTATAAAGATATAGATATCGATATAGATATAAATGATTATAACAGATCGTACATCTAATAGTAGTGGACTACTTGAAATTATATATACAATTTCAAAGGATGGAAATCACTTCTTATTTGCTGATATCAGGTTCAATGGCAAATATTCAAAAGAAACTGTACGTTTTATTTTGAAATTCAGAGGATTGTGCACATAATCAAAATAATTTTCTCAAGTGTGGAGGCATGTTAAACATTATAATGTGTATCAGTATTGTGCAATTGTAAATTGTGATGCAGAAACAAAAACAAGCCTTCAGCCTTTCTGGCAGGAACACAAAAATGGCTCTGGCCATTTAAGGAACAGAGGCCTGTTTACAGTTCTGGAATACTAACATTAGTCATACCAGATCTGAAATGTTGCTCACACTTGCACTTAGGCATATTTTACATTCATTGCACAAGACAGAAGACCTGCACTGTATCAGGCAGGCTAGTGAAATGTCTAATGTTAATGACTCTGTAGACTGTAGAATGTCAACGGCACTTTAATCCTTACAAAAATATATATGTGACAAAGGATAGAAGACAGGATTCATCCAGATCACCACAGTGGATGAATTATAGGACAGATCAACTCAAAATGAATTCTTTTTCTTATCCTAGCCTTGAATCCTGAATTTGTAATACATTTACTGACTGCTGTTATACCTAGGGGAAGGGGAAGCAGATCTCAGCCAACAAAAATGTACATACAGTATATGAACAGTGTATAGTAAAAAATCATGGCCCTTTCATTCTGTCCAGTGCTTTCACAAAAAAAAACATCGGTGTTTATACACAGCTCTGGTGCTGACTGACAAATAAACAAAGTGGTTTGGACTCAACTGCAGCCAATTAAAGTTTACTTTAGGAGTTTTGAGGGGAGGAGCATATTTGATTGGTAGATCAGCACAGATATCAACCATCTTAAACTATAGGGTCAAGGACCACAACTTAAAGGGTAGACTGTGTTTGAAATGTCTGTAACACACCATACTGTTGTTTTGCCCAGCTTCAACATATCTTTATGTAGCCTATGTATGTAAGAATATATTTGAGTCAAGTACATAATTTTGGTTTCTAGTGGCTAGTGGCTTTGATGGTTTGATATGCTTTCTAATCAGCTGGTCAGCATTCCTAAGACAAACTCTATGCTGACAGAAGGATAAAAATAAAAGCATGCTGCCTTGTGAACTCCACCGATTCATGTTTCAGTCTTGTTGTCGTACTAAAGTTCATACTGAATAGACTCAAAGAGGTGCCATAATGACAAGGTTTGACATTGTTCCAGTAAATCAGCCTAGCAAGTTTCTGCCCCGCTAGATTTGTCCCGGTCAACCGACGTTGGCGTTAATGTTGAAGATCAACAGTAGATGCGCCACGGAGTGGCAGATCACACACAAATTCAGAGTGGGATTGCAGAGTGCAGAAGTGCTCGTAGTGTGTAGAAATTATTTAGTCTCTGTTGTCACACAGCACTGTGAGCGTTGTGACAGGGCTGAGCAGTGGCACACGAGGCCAAGATCACCACATGCAGGGCAGAGCCCTGTTTGGGCTGATGTAAAGCACTCCATCAGGACTCTAGCACACATTGGAGCAGACGGCTTGTCTGGCCTCACACTTCACTATCTGGCAGTGTGACGGAAAATGTGAAATTTGCCTGATTGCAAGAGAGCAGTTACTTCCTGAATGTATAATGCACACTTTATAGTGTGCTGGAGGAGGAATAAGGGGTTTGGGGATGTTCTTCATGGCTTGGATTAGCAACCGTAGTTGCAGTTGAGGGAAAACTTTTGGGTAGAACATGCAGTAATATTTCAGACAACTGTGTGCTTCCAACTTTGTGGCAACAGTGCGGTGGTTTCTCTTTTCTATTTCAGTACGATGATATATTTCTGTGCACAAAGAGTGCTCTTTAAAGACTTGGCTCTCAGAGTTTTGGTGCAGAAGAACAAAACGGGTCCTCATGGAGCCTCAGTCCCATTGAGCGCCAGCCATTAGGATGAACGTTGACTGTGAGCCAGGTCTTATCACCCAACATCAGTGACTAACAGCACTAATGCTCTTGCAGCTGAATGGGGCTAAATCCCTGCTGCCAGGTTCCAAAAGCCTTTCTCAGAAGATTGGAAGGTGTTAAGAAAGCAAAGTAGAGGTCCTGTCGTGTATTTCTTTGGATCTGTCATTATCCCTCACAGTATATTTGTCTAAAATAAAACACTTGTGAACGACTATTGAAATTGTAACAAAAATCAAAAATCATTTTTATATTGTTGTTGTCCATACAGAGTAGTCATATTTTCTTTTCACAGACAAAACTTTATCAGTGACTCAAGTAATCAAACACTTTGTTGGAGTCTCCACTTGTACATCAAAACTAGTTGATAGAAATGGGTCTGGTTGATAAAATTAGCATTCAAAACCAAAACTTTAACATGGCATGGTTCATGTATTTATATGCAGATTTATTTTCAGTTTTATTTCATTTCAAGTTACTCAAATGTTTAACACTCACTGAACATAGCCATGAAATGTCTGCTTGAATTTTTATAATTAAAAATATAATCTCCTTGATGTTTGTTTAAAAGTTGGTCAATTCTAAGATATTTACTTGATATTTGTAACAGTTCTATTTGATGTCTATTACGTGTTATGTAAGTCCTAGATTGTTGTCTTAGTTGGCTTGGTTTGCACGGGTGGGTGGGGGTGGTGGGTAACTTTTGGTTTCCCATAACAACTATCCTGACCATGAAAAAACCTCACCCAGTTTCTCCTCTTCTCGCAAATACGACCCCCTCTAGCTCTTCTGCTGTGTCTACATCCCTCTCCTGCTGGTTCCTGTTCTCTCTCTCCATCTCTCTCTCTTGCACTCTCTCAATCACATGAGGTAAATTGAGTTCAGAGTATGAAAAGGCTTAGACTGTTTCTTTCTCTCTCTCTCTCTCACAGGCCCAGCAACGTCGCCTGGTAGATGACGAGGGGTCAACGGACGAGTTCTATGACGACGAGGATCTCTTCTCCGGCTCCGGCTCCGGCTGTGAGTCTGTGTGACTGAGCGAGTGTGTGTGTGTGTGTGTGTGTGTGTGTGTATGTGTGTGAAAGAGAGAGAGAACGAGAGAGAGAGAGAGAGAGAGAGAGAGAGAGAGACCAGCTGGTGGTTGTGCCAGGAATCTACACTGCAGATTTTAAGACAACAGCTGTCACTTCTTATACCAGCAGGCCTCATGGATGCACATACATCCACTCCCCACCTCACTCAGTGCAAGCACACATAGGTTACTAAGCAAACATTAGCCTGGACGCCATGTTCTCTCACATGTGGCCCCTTTACAAACTCACAATGTACCTAACATTATGAATTGCTCTCTGCTCTGTTGAATAAGTTGTTGTCTTTAGTGTGTGTGTGTGTGTGTCTGTGCGTGTGTGTGTGATCATCTGATCTGTAGTAATCTGATTAGTGTAAATAAGATCAGTTAATCAGAAGGAATCTGGGTGTGGATCGTCTGTCTTTGTGTATGTGCTGTGTCTTACTTAAAGTCTGCTCCCCTGTGTGTTACACAATATTCACATATTTGTATTTGGGTTCTATCTATACGTGTGAATTCTACTTCTACTTCTACTTCTCATGAATTGGTTTGTTTTTCCTGTGCTACATTGTTTTGTTTTTGATATGTTTACACTGATTAAAACCATTTGTTCAGTCGCTATATGAATGACTTACTGTGCAACCGTGTCCCAACATGAGGTGTGTCTGTGGGCATTTAGTAACATATGGCCATGGAACGCACACACACCAACCACATCAAAGCTGAGGTAATTGAAAACATGTTGTGAGGAACAGTGTGTCCGGAATGCCCCAGTGTTACTGTATGCCGATAAAGTGCATTCCACAGCACTTTAGGTGGATAACACAGCCCTGTGTACCCCAGTGCTGCATCAACGTCTTAGTGTGTCTCCGTGTGGCAGACAAATCAGATGTTAAGACATGGTAAAAAAAACAGCCTGACCAGCTTATGGTGGTTTGCTGGTTGACCAGCTTGTTAACCAACCTGTTTGACCACACTATGATGGTTGGCAAACTAGACCAGCAAAACCTTGTGAAAACATACAGTATACCTTCAGCTGGTTTACCCAGCTTACGATGGTAATTTAGCTGGTTTTGCCTTGTCGTACCACCTAAAGCTGGTCATTCTGCTCTCGTGTCTCTCTGTCCACTCTCTGTCCCTGCCTTTCTCACGTCTCTGTCTCCTGTTTTCTCTTCTCGCCGTCTCGTTCTCAGTCGATCCCGACATGGAGGTGAACCCGACGAGGCTGGATGCGTCCTTTACCACTCCCGAGCCCCTCCCTCTCTCCACCACCCAGGCAACAGGCAATGCCCCCTCTGCCCCTCCAGCACCTGAGCCCAGCGGCACCCCATCCCCCTCCCCTGCTACCGACAGAGCCAGTGGTGCAGAGGAAAATTTCACCGAGGAGGAGGACACAAAGAGGCAGGAGGAGGAGGAGAGGGCGAGGGAGCAGGAGCTACAGCAGGAGAGAGAGAGGAAGAAGATGGAGAGGGAGAGAGAGAGGGAGAGAGAGAGGGAAAGGGAGAAAGAGCGAGAAAGGGAGAAGGAGAGGGAGAGAGAGCAGGAGAGGGAACGAGAGAGGGCCAGGGAGAGAGAGAAGGAGAGAGAAAGGGTTAAAGAGCGAGAGAGGGAGAAGGAGAAAGAAAGGGACAGGGAGCAAGAGAGGGAAAGAGAAAGGGGGAGGGACGCAGAGCGAGAGAAAGAGAAGCAGAGGGAGAGAGAAAGGACAACAATTTCCCTGTGGGCCTCCTCCATTCCTATGGTAACCACAAGTCCAGCTCCACCTCCTGCTCCTGATATGTTGGCCCCCTCTGGTGGCCCAGAGGAATTCAGCACCGCCGAGGAGGAGGAGGAGATTTTCCTCACAGATGAGCCCAGGCAACCCTTCCCAACAATCCCCTGGGACAGGGACACCACGACAGAGAACCTTCCCACGGAGGAGGACACGCCCTCGTACAACGACACGAGCACGTTCCCACCAGTCACCACAGAGCCCACGGCCCCGACAGAGGAAGTGGACGACGATGAAGAAGTAGAAGAAGAAGGAGAAGAAGAAGAAGAAGAAGAAACCATGCCCCCTCTGCCAGCCACCACTGAAAGTACCACAAGCATCCCAACCACTTTCACAACTCAGGTAAACACACACACAGTTCCAGCTTCTAGCTCACCTCCAGTGGTTCAAACCAAACACACACACACACACACACACACACACACACACACACACACACACACACACACACAGAGGTGGAAATATCCAGTTTCAGAAAGTAAAAGCCCTACCACATGTCTGTGCCAACCATTCATTTAAACCAGCTGATGCTACTTAGCACAGCTCCTTAGCTAGGCAGAGCAGCTAATTGATGAGATCACTTGTGTTAAGTGCATAGGTAGAACCAATACATGTGGCCACTTTTACTCTCTGAAGCACAAACACACACACACACACATACACACACACACACACACACACACACACACACACACACACACACACACACACACACACACACACACACACACACACACACACACACACACAATTATGACCTTGATGCCAGCTTGTTCTTGTGTTGGCAACAGATGACAGGGATATTTGAGCTGTTTGCTCATTTAGTGAAAAAATAAAATGTCAAGGGCCATCATTATAAACCTGATGACTAGATGGTTGTGAAGTTTATCATTCACATCTCTCAGATGGTTTTGATTCCATCCCATGTCACAGAGACAAAGATGAAAGTACAGAGGCTCATGAGGAGGACGAGGCAAGGGCCAGGGACACTGGTCACAGTAGACCGTTTATCTGATTTATATCTCTGCTCTGGGGTTTTCCTAGCCTGGCTAGCGCCTACCACTTCTCAAATGAGACGTGGTCTGGCAACCAGACGTTCATTTTCTCGTATTTGGAAAAGAATGCCCAGATCTGTTCATTGGGCGCCACGGATGTCTATCAAATAGCCCATCATGGTCTTGCTTTCTCCCCTGTTCTGTGATTGGTCGCCAACATCAGGCGAAAATGTGGGTGTTAGTTTCCAGACTGCCTTAGCTGCGTGATTGAAATCACCGCGCAAGGCAGGATGGGAACACCCAGGCTAGGGTTTTTCTCTCCTTTTTCCTGGCCTACTGGTTAGGGCTTTGAGCTTGTAACTGGTTGTTGGCGGTTCGATCCCCGACCAGTCCACGGCTGAAGTGCCCTTGAGCAAGGCACCAAACCCCTCACTGCTCCCCGAGTGCTGCTGTTGGGCAGGCAGCTCACTGCTCTGTGTTAGTGTGTACTTCACCTCGATGTGTATTCACTGCATGCTGTGTGTGTTCACTAATTCACGAATTGGGATAAATGCAGAGACTACATTTCCCTCACAGGATCGAAAAAGTATACTTATACTTATTTCTCTCTCTCCTTGTCTTTCTCTCCCTCTTCCTCCCTCTCTCTTTCTCTCTCTCTCTCTCTCTCTCTCTCACACACACACACACACACCTGTTATCTTTCCTCAGACACAGGCACCTGACAAAGAGGTGAATAATGAGGTGGCGCTGGGACCCAGTGACGACTTTGAGATTCGTGACAACAACAGTCGCCAGGACAACGACCTGGGAACTGACAGGAGCGTGCCGGAGCAAGGGGCCGAGGCTGACCTGTCGGGCAACACGGTGGACACGGTGGGAAGCTCGGCCGCTCAGCTCCCACAGAAAAACATCCTGGAGCGGAAAGAAGTCCTCATAGGTGAATATTCATATAACAGCCCATCTTTTCAGAGCACCTTCTCTTGACTAATCCCATACTAAAATGCAGCATACAAATCGGCAGTATGTGTTGTACAACTTTGAGGGCGAGGCTGGGTACAGTAACAGAACGAGTTAACAGCTTTTTGAATAGTGTGAGTGACTGTGAGGAGAAGAATTTTCTACCTCAACAGGGGAACTTATCATTTCATTTCGTCATCCCTCTTTCCATATAACTGCATATTTTCATCAGTTATCAGTTCATCTAAACCACTCATGAAACATACTCCATGCATTTTTTTAAAAAAACATTTTGCTGGACTTGATGTTGAAACGTTTTGGACTCTTGGGTGGTGACCACATTTCTGCACCTCTCAGATGACCACACCATGTCCAAGCATAATGACTGCATACATTGACAGGAAGGCCCATGCACATGCACACTAATAGCCAGGCCTCTGGGAATACTCCAGATAGGCGGACAAGGCTGGACGTAATGGAAACAGTCTGTAGCTGGTCTTAGCCTCCGGCGGTCTGAAACACCAGATCTTTTCTTCTGAGCAAAGGTACAGCTTAGACGCGAAGGTGTTACAGGACTGTGTTATAGAATGTTTTTTTTAAGTTTTGACACCCTGAAGAAGGCTGTTTGTGCCACTACGAGTGGTCAGCTCAGTAAAAGAAGAGTGCCTTGGATTTTTTCTTTCCCTCGATGGTCTTTTGCAGTGTACTTTTGCACTTCAAATGATAAGATAAGGGTTTCACTTTAGACAATACTCTGTCTTGCCCATCTTTACAAGTGTACTGTACATAAAGGTGTGATTATAGTCTGTTCATTGCTTTTTTTATGGTAGAAGGAGTGTTTATTGTAATACCAGATGGATTACTCTAGTCTAGATATTTTCCAAAGACTTCTATATCAGGAGAGGCATGCTCCTTAGCATGTTTAGCAGATCAACACAGCCCCAGAGATCTTATGTCAGATAGTAAACAATGTATACAGCAAATGCAAACAAATCCCATAATTGTTTACGTCTGAGTTTCCTTTCAAAGAGAACCTGTCTCTCCAACTCCTAACTGTCATGGAATGGAATGCCATCCGACTCTACTCACTGCCTCTCCTCACATACCTCACTCTTTCTCTCTCTCATCTGATGTCTCTCCTCAGCTGTATTGGTTGGTGGGCTCTTTGCGGTGGTCTTTGCTGATTTCCTGGTTATAGGTAAAGAGGAGAAATCTGAAATGATTTCGTAGTGAGATTATGGTAGCGTCTTAGAAAGTGCCTGTGGTGTGCTTATTGAGTTCGTAGAAAGTTAAAAGGCCCCTGTTAGTATCCCCGTATTTCTCTGATGCAGTAGTACTAGATTTCCAGCCCTATGAAAGACCAGCATATATTACAATTCGATGTGTTGAATTAGACCAAATAAACCAATAGTACAGAGTAAAACTATGTAAAGACTGTGTGTGTGTGCATGTGTGTGTGTGCGTGTGTGTTTGAATGCCCCTTTGTTTTAAAAAAAAAGACAACTAAAGGAGGAACGTTTTCTTAATAAGCTGTTCTGCAGTAATTACAGTCCCCATAATGAAGCCCTGTTTACCCCTTCCTCCCAGGCACTCCCTGGCCCTCAATCAGTGCCCCCCTCCCTCCTCACCCCACCCCCAAACACACACCCCTCTCTCTCCAGTAGGGAACAAGACCTTTGGGGAAGTTCCATTTGAAATCCTTGCAACAATCTCGGGCAAGCCATTTCAGAGCCCTGTCCAGATGCCTTTCCAAACATGCTTCTGTGGCCATATAGATGCTGCTTTCTGAGAAAAATGCTAACTTGTCTCCGTCTGAACTCCAAGGGCTCTACTTTGTGGGTAGTAACATACAATTTCGAGTGTTCCTGAATTGGAACTGGACCGCTTGCTAGTTGGTGTGCTCCTGCACTTGTATTTAATTCTAGACGTCAGTGCAAGTTGATGAGTGTGCTATAGCTTTCGAGCATTCCAGTTCATGCATGGACCGGTACATTTTTTTACCACTTAACAAGTCTCCTAAAAATCTCTGTCTCCCTCTCTGTAGAGGTCATTCTATGCAATATTGTCTTTGTAGTTGGAGTGAGCATAATAGCTTGTAGACTTCCCATCAGCATCCACATTGCGATGCAGTGGTGTCAGTGGCTCTTCTGTCACGCTAGTGTTGATGGTGTGTGTGTGTGTGTTGTTTATGTGTGTGTGTGTGTGTGTGTGTGTGTGTGTAATTTGTAACGTTCCCTCTCTTCCTTTGTTTGTAGCGGTGATCGTGGGCGGTGTGGTGGGTGCTCTGTTCGCTGCCTTCCTCGTCATGCTTCTGGTTTACCGCATGAAGAAGAAGGATGAAGGGAGCTACACGCTGGAAGAGCCCAAACAAGCCACTGTCACCTACCACAAGCCTGACAAACAAGAGGAGTTCTACGCATAACACTCACACACACACACACACACACCACACACACCTGCATACATGCACACACATATCAACTGAAAAGGTTTACATATTACGACTAATAAGTTCTGTAATTTATTCCGTAAGTCTTTTTACTTAGCTACCGTTTTCTCTTCTCGTCTTTCCTCTCATCTCCTTGTCTGACCCCTCTTCTTGTTCTCGTCTCTGTCCCCCATAAGAGTTTCTGTCTCCATAGAGAATAAATATTTTCCATCGACAAATACACGCAAACAAATAGAAATTGGACAAATTGGAAGGAGGGTGGGTGGGGATTGTTAGGATCAGTTGAAGTCTAGGAGTATTGTGGAGTAGCTGAGTGTCTGGAGTAGGTCAATGTTGAATGACTATTTTTAAAACATTATTTTTTTGTTATCGCATGAAAGTAGACAATACAAACATGGCAATACGACAGAAACGCAGACAGCTGAGCAGCGTCTAGAGCACGTGAGGAGATCAGTCGAGGTGAAAGGTCAAGTGGTGCCTTCCAATCCTCTGGTGCTATGAGAGACTTAAGGAGCGGAGAAGTGAGTGTGGGTTAGCTGGTCAGTGTGGTAAGCTCTGGCAGACTTACCTTTTGCTGGTCACGCGTGCAGGTCAACTTAACACTAACCGCCATCTCGAACAATCTCTACTGTGTTTCTTTCTCTCTCTCTATCTCTCTGAATCTCTCATTCTTTTCCTCTTTCAGACATACAAACACACATATACAATGTCTCCCTCTGCTGGTGGGTGGGTGTTAGTGAACCTGGCCTTTTGTATCAAGACAGAAGCTTAAAGAACGTTTACATAGGTCCAGGAATGTTTATAAAACTGTTCAGTGACACTCAGAAACAGGAGGATTGAACGGATCCTCTGCATTGTACAAAGACAATTAGCTATCCATAGTAATAGTATTAATAATAATGATGATAATAATCAATAACAATATATCATGGGTCGTGGGGGAATGGTGAATATTCTATTTGTAGTGGGTAAAGGGGCTGTATTAGCTGTAAAATAAAGTTTATCTGTAAATACACATTGTTCTTTAATTTAAGCTCATAAGATACATCTCCACGGGCTCAGGTCACACACACAGAACTGCATGCACACAAACACATACACATACACTCACAAGGCATCTTGATGCAGCTTCATGGTTCCTTTTGGTCTTCTTGTGACATATCAATTATCAGCAATCGTCAAGAGATCTCATTGGGCATATCTCTATATCATCAATATTGTATAGCAAAAGTCTGTACTTGCCTGTACCATTACTGAATGCTACAGGAAACCCAAACTTTTTTAAGATGTGTTATCAATCTGATTGGATAGATTCTGGATTTGGATATTTGAATGCATGTTAGTTAGTTTTGTTTTATTTTATTATTTTTTATAATTGTTGGACGTGTTTCATTTCAAATTGGATATCAAGTGAATGAGACACTACTTAGCCTTAAGGGAGCACAAGCACAAAAGCACAGGCACAGACACACACACATACACCACCAGGGCATGTTTTGTCAGGCTCTGACTAGCTAAACACTCCTTTTCGATGCTGGTGTATGTGTGTGTGTATTTGTGTGAGATGCCACCTTGGCTGGAAAGTATCCCACTGCAGCAGGTGTGTCCTCATAGCAAGTTCATCCCCAATCCACACTCATTAAGTTACACTCTCTGACCTGTAAACGTCTATTACTGTACATATACTCTTCTTTTTTTTACATACTGCTGACATGGTCCACCTGTTGGCCCGGGCCCCACTATGTGCTGTTTGACCTCTGACACACATGTACACACAGACGTCTGCTTACAGCGGAATGTCCCGTGCTCACAGACACCCTTGTTTGTAGAATGTGTGTGTGTGTGTGAAATTGAAAGACTGGTTTCTATGAGTCTGTCTTTTTTCTATGTAAACTTTGGATGTTTGTACCCTTAACCAAATATGAGGCCAAGCATTACAGTGTTTATGTTTTTTGAGTGCATCTGTGTACACATACACACATACACACACACACCCACGCGCGCGTGGGTGTGTGTGGAACTGGTATGGTCGCTCATTGTGTTTTTATACATTAGCATTTTTAAAGTTGTCTTTTTTTGGTGAGCTTTTGGCTCTCCCCACATTCACTAACTTGCCACTCTGTTCTCAATAAAACACCTGATTAGGTGACCTGAAAATCTGTTGTAATCTTTGTGGAGTCCTTATGTGGTGTTTGTGTGTGTGTGTGTGTGTGTGTGTGTGTGTGTGTGTGTGTGTGCGCGTGCGTGCCTGCCTGCCTGCCTGCGTGCAATTGTCTGTTGACAGATTCAGTCAAATTAACACACACAAATATATTTCTTTAATTTAAATGTAACCTTTTAAAATCTTTGTCTTACAAACATGTACACCTCTGTCCAAAAGTATTAGAACGCATGCTTAAAGTTAAATATAAAATCATCTTTTGGAAATGTATCTTAATGCCTTAAATGAAATAATGAGTAACTATGCAACCTTTAAGGACATTCATTTTCTTAGTGAATGAATAATGTATTGTAAATAAATAAATGTTTTCCTTAAATACAGGGGGTCATAAGTATTGGAACGCCCATGTTAAATTCCCATAGAGGATTTTTATTTTTATTTTTAAAGGCCAGTTATTTCATGGATCCAGGACACTATGCACCCTGATAAAGTCCCCTTGGCCTTTGGAATTCAAATAACCCCATGTCAACACTATACACTTAACATACTAAGAGTTTGGTATGCTTTATGTCAGTTATTAGCTGTTAGCTAATTAGCTGGTTTGAATTGCATTGAGCTCAATGAGAATGAAACCAGCTAATTAGCTAACAGCTAATAACTGACATAAAGCATGCCAAACTCTTAGTATGTTAAGGGTATAGTGTTGATATGGGGTTATTTGAATTCCAAAGGCCAAGGGGACTTTATCAGGGTGCATAGTGTCCTGGATCCATTAAATAACTGGCCTTTAAAAATAAAAATAAAAATCCTCTATGCGAATTTAACATGGGCGTTCCAATACTTATGACCCCCTGTGTTTTAAGGAAAACATTTGTTTATTTACAACACATTATTCATTCACAAAGAAAATGAATGTCCTTAAAGGTTGAATAGTTCCTCATTGTTTCATTTAAGGCATTAAGATACATTTCCAAAAGATGATTTTATATTTAACTTCAAGCATGTGTTCTGATACTTTTGAACAGAGGTGTATATTGTTAACAAACTGTGTCCTCTCAACATGGAAATTCCCAAATTATTATTTTATTATGTGATGAGGTGAGCAGAATCTGTAGGAAACTACCAGTACAATGAATGCAAAACTAGTGGGGAGCCATGTAATGCCTGCAGATGTCAAGTACAATGTATATCGCCCCCTGGTGGCTGCCCATTGGAGAATATTTAGACCTGCTCATCTCCCATCTGGTATTTTACCATATTGTGTCAAAGTAGTCTGCTTGTTGTCAATGCAGCATTTCCACGGAAAGGCCTTCTATATTCTATGTGTAAAGGCATGTTAAATATTATCAGTTACATTATACAAACTATAGTTTAAGCCTTAAGCAATGTTCAACAATTGCTTTAGGCTTTCAAATCAAAAGTGGGTAGGGGTTGTCTCACTGTGCTCACTTGGCTGCGACGTTCTAAAACCTTGCAACTGCGACTAGACATGTTGAATGCTCTGCGACGGCTTGCAACTATGTGCAACTTTTAATTCACATTGCTGCAACTCGGTCTCATCGCGTCGGGAATCTTTGGTGTGAGTTGAGCTTAAGGCTTACTCTTAGCCTCAGCACATTCTATAATAACTTGTACATGCCAATAAATACACAATACAAACAATGACACTGACATATTGTGCGTGACTGGAATACATGCGGACACAAAGTGCAGCACATATAGGCACTGAACTCTATACCATAACCTGAAATGTATAGCCAAAGTGCAGTACTGCTGGATATTTATCTGTGTCATTTAAGGCAGTAAATATTCTATAGGCCGTATATTCTTTAAAGAGGCAGTATAATAGAGAAGGAACGCGGCGACGTGAGAGTGCAGTTGAGAGATGAGATAACAATGGAGAACATGAGATAGAGGAGAGGTCATGATGAGATAATTGGAGATAGGCCTCGTTTCCTTTCACCTGCAATAGGAGACGTGAAAAATGTGAAAACAGTGAATTAGATGACTGTTTGTCATTGATGAAAGATTTTGGACATGATCCTAAAACAATGTAGCAAGCTTGTTTCCATTACAGGTTCTCGGTTCACTACCCAGGTAAAGGGGACAGGTACAGAAACGCCCTGCTATTCAGCCCTTTCAGTTGTTGTGTCTACCCTGCACACAGAACATACAGGAGCTACCTGTATGCAGCCTTTGCTCTGTAATAGTGACACTAATTAGGTTAACTATAATGGCATAGCAGCTGCAGCAAACACTGCCCGCATACACCTTTTCTAAATCCTTTATTAGCATTTTGCTTATGTGTTCAGTTACAGTAACCTAAACATTTCTTATTACCTCAATTATCCACCTTGGGGGCTTTAAATGTCTGTTGGTTTAAAACATCAACATTTGTGCAACAGTTTGCCTATTCTTGATTTTACATGCAAATGTATGTGTAGCCTACATGTATTTTATTTTGAAAACAGCACTTTGGCCAGTATAAGCTGTGTATAAATGTGCTATAAAAATACATTTTACTTGCTAATAGGCTCTATGAACGGTTCCAAATTGCAGGTTCCATTATGCTGGTTTAACTATATATATATATATTAAAAAAATATTTTTAATAAATAGCAAAAGAGAGAATAAAGTGCAGTGTGTGTACAGTCCATGTGCAAGTGTGTAAAAAGTGTAAGTGCAGTTTATTTAGTCTTGTGTGTGTTCAGGATACGGGTAGCTTGAGGAAAAGCCCCACAACACATCAGGATTAAGAGAGGGGGTGTCTGTTAACGTGACTTGCAAATAGCCCAGTACTACCTGAAGCCATGTAAATCCACAAGTGTGGTAATCACGTGCTTGTAGTCATTTACATCTTGTGTTTGCTCTCAGGGGACGATTTGCCATGCTGGTCTAGTTCACATCATACATGACATTTATGAATTCCTGTCTTAAGGCAGGTGATTATGGTATGACATACCAGACATGTCAGAGGAGTAAGCTAGCAGAAGACTGACCTTTTGTTGTAAAAGCTCACTTGAGGTAAGCCTGTGAGTGAAACAGATGAAGGCAAGAGTTGACATGAAGACGATCAGTTAGCAGCACCATGCTCTGTTACATAAGGGGATCACACAGCCCTCAATCTGCTATGTAAACTTGAATGATCAGAAGACCAGGGGCCCCAATTGGTTTGGCTGGCAAAATGCAAAGTCTGTCATCAAGCAAAGTTCTCAGGCATGAAATGAAGCAATCCGGTGGCACATGAGAGCATTGAGCTGATTTATCAATGTTTGCGCTTCAATTTCTTGTCCATGATGTTAAACTGGCTCGCCGATTTTGTCTAGTTATTAAATTAGCTTTAGTTTAAAGACTTATAAGGGCCCAGGTTTGCTGCTGGTTGGTTCCTGAGGTAGATGGCACAGGCCTGGTCTGGACTGTAGTATCAGTATCAATCCCTGAAACTGACCATTTGACTGTATTCACCCTATTCACTAAGGCATTTTTATAAAGTGTTTTAGTCTTATTATACCCCAACTGCATTCGGTTGTCTTTGTACTCTGCTCAATGACAATAAAGTTGAATCTAATCTAATCTAATTTACTCTAAAAGGCCTGAGGACAGCCAAGCAGCCTAACTTTACAAGGACCCTTTGAAGTGGACTGGGATGTTTGGATAGGAGGGTCCTCCAGGGTATGTTAGTGGCTGATGGAGGCACGGGCAGAGCTTCAGTGATGTCAGCGCCTTTAGCTCAGCTGGATGCTATTTTAGGTACAATCCTGGCCTTACTCCAGTGGTTCACAATCAGATGTATCTGATAGGTCAGTGTGGCCTGAATTTGTCAGCATTAGATCATCAATCCCTGGGAGCAACTGATCGCCTCAGGACCGATCGAGTTCTGCCAGTGACAAAGTGCAGGGGACAAATGAAGAGAAAGGAACCACAGTCACGGTTACTTGATATTTTACTTTGTAGAATAGCACCCATGAGAAAATATTTGCATGGTAGGCTACAGTAGGTGACATTTCTCAAAAATATTTTCTCAGACCTATTCAACAGAGAAACTATCTCCCTTTTTCTCTTTGAATTATGTTTGTGAATAATGATAGTCAGTTAGCAGAAAGTGGTTGATAAATGGTAAGGCTCATTGTTTGGAAATAGCATTTGATGTATTCTAGCAAAATTAACCAATATATGAAGGTACAATACCATTTAACGAGAAACCGAGATGCAGCAGCATTAGTGCCTGAATTATGAATGTTTAAACTGCTTTCTGTGTCCAAAACACAGGTCTTGGCCAAACCTGACATTTATTTGACACTTTCACTTTTGACACTTTATTTGACACCCCCCATACAAATGCATACAAACATCCTCAGGAGTTATCGCCATGGATCATCACTACAAATTTGCATGCTACTGCTGTCCTCCTGGGAACTTACCAAGGGCTACGCTGTGGGAGGAGCTATGAGGTGACGCCACAAGCCAGAGGAGACATGTCAGGCATGATCGAACAGGTGCTTAAATATTCTCTCAACAACATGCAAAGCAAAGTCTTTTCTCACCCTCGTCCTCTCTCTGTCTTGACACAAGCACTAGAATGATCTAGACAAGTACCTGTATTGCCTTAATTAGTACACAGACACAGACACAGACACAGACACACACACACACACACACAAAACACAGGCCTGTTACTTGATCCACAGGTGTGATATTACATCCAAAGAGGAGGATTGTGGGAGATGTCAGTAAGGATTCACGACAAACAGAGAATGCACTGTTGCCTCTGACCCTGAGACTGTTTACACAGGACACTTTGAGTCACATTCAAACAGAAAGGTCTGTGTGTATATGTATATATATATGTATGTGTGTGTGTGTGTGTCTCTCTGTGTGTGTGTGTGAAAGAGAGAGAGAGAGAGAGAATGTTTTTGCATGTGTGTGTGCTAAATAGGTAGCAGTCCGACTCCAGCCTCTCTATTTGTATGTTGTTACAGAGAGAAATATGGGGGAGGAGAAAGAGACTGGTAGAAGGAGAGTTGTCTGTGTATGAGTGTACTGGGTGTGGCGTGGCAGAGCTGGCACATTCCTTGCTGAACCACACCTTTCAGTTGCTTCCACTATCTGAGCAGTTCTTTTTTTCACCCAAACTCCACGCTCCGTAATTTACACATGCCTGGAGCTTCAATATACCTGCAGGTGTACAGCGAGACTGAAGATAATAATGTTATAAGCATTATAGTAACTGATGTTTAGGTTAACTGAGTGTATAGCTCTGTGTGTGAGAGGGTGTGTGTATGTTTGTGTGTGTATAGGGTGTGTCTGATTGTGCTCATGCAGATAATTTACTTGCACTTTGAACGAAAAGTACACATATAATACCTCACACAGGTGACACACCCACCCCCTCTCCGTTTCACATACTGACATTCTAATTTTACGATAAAGACACTGCCAAGGTCAGCTCAATTTCAGAAAATTCACCCGATCACTCAGCTGTTCATGAACCGGTGTAGTCTACATCTACATGATACTCAGGACTACACAGTAGGCCTATACCCAAAACATTACCATCTCAGTATATCCACTTAAATAGGCAAGGATACGTATTAAACATTTGGGGTTCATCACAGTATACCCACTACAGTTAACTAGACTACTGTAGCCTACACCACTACCTCAAACCCTTAGGCCGGCTTGAGAGAAAACGTTTACAGAACAGCTGGGTCAGACAACATGGATTTACTGTCCTAGGTAGGCCTAGGCCGTACTGTAGGCTGAGTAAACCCAGGGATATTGAATGCATGCACGCCACAGTTTGAAAGTCTTGTAGGCCCTTCTCCACAAATATGTGTGTGGTGCATATTTTCCATCTGCTTCTGATACTTTTTATAGGGACTGTGTGCGAATGTGTCTGTAAGCGCGCACACACACACACACACACTCAGAGAAACAGAGAGAGAGTTGAAGCAGATAACATTTATCTGTAACAATGGACTAACAATATTGATATCAGGTGCATATCTTATAAATGAAAGTCAATGAGTCAAAGATTGTATAACCTCGGTGAGACAACTCAAAGAACCTTCTATTTTTTTGCAGTGGCGTGACGCTCCGTGCCGTGGGAGGGGCCTTTAGATTCCAGACACGGGAAGAGAACGAGTGCTAACTTTTTCCCTCGTCAAGAGGTAGGCAAGCCTACAGGCAGGCAGGAATCGGCCGAGTGCGAACAGGTTTTGCAGAGCTTGGGTGGAGTCCGCAGTGATGGCAGGAATGTAGTCTTGGACTTCGTATGGGAAAAGTGGGAACGGGCACTGGATACACCGGAGTTCGAAGCGACTGTAATCCAAACGATTAGGTAAGACTCCGCTTGAAGAAACTTGGGCTATGTAGGCTATACAGGCAGCGATGTTCTCATGATATATAATGTGAAACGATATCATAGGAAATCGAAAGACTGTACAAGTTATCTTTGTAAGTTTACGAAAACACATCATAACTTCAAATGTGAATTCTAAACTGCATAGGCTGTGCCCATCTCTGACTGTTCATGGTGCCTGAATGTTCTTGAATCAATACAATAGCAGGGCCAGAGTTTTTGTTTGGAGATAGGATAGTTAACGATCCAGTTTTAACTAACGCTTGAACAGGGAGGATATCGTTTCCGAGATATACGCCTTTATCTTCGTTCAAATGCGGCGAAGGACAAGCTTAGCTTACCTGTCACCTGACGGTTTGAAACGGTCGAGTATCAGTTGACTCCATGCATTGTGAGAGCAGATTCGTTACATTTGACTGGACGACAACAGACCTTGTTGCAGTGCCTCTCATAATCCTTGAGTGCAATGATTTGGACATAAGATAAATGGGCAAGGAAACCAGAAGCAGACCAATGTAAGCTTACCAAAACATCAGTGTTAAAGAATATTAAAAACAGGTTTAATTTGACATTGATCAAGTAGGCATAGATAGACAAAGGCCATTGTTACTGCAGTGTTTAATGGTTTCATCTGCAGCATGAATTGTGTGCCTTATTGGCAAGTCTGAAAGTCAAGCCTTTAGGCCTATGCCTGCATCATGAATAGGGTAGGGCTACTTTGGCTACAGGACTTCATATTGTTTTTATTATACTCCTCTTGAGGGCATTAAAAGCTTCTGAAATCCATGATTTATTCAGTCAGTTGACGTGTCTGTATTGCACAAATTGGCTGTAGTACTATTATACTTGTAGAAGTTCAGTGGAAGGCCTTTGGGAGGGGCAGAGACAACGACACACCCAGTTCACTTGTCAAGACATCTTTCATTCAGTACCTCTACAGGAGATTGCACGTTTGATTGTCTATCCCAGTCACACATGACAACTAAAGGTCATGACATTGTCAACTTGTTGCAGAATGGCAGGATCTGTTGGTAACATCAGAGGTAATGATTCAATCAACTGGGTATCAGAATAGTATCAGTATTGATACTGACATTATTACATTGATCTGTCTAGTAGGATAGACATCAAAAGATACACATTGTTGCTAAACCTACTTGTTGATAAAAAGACAGATCATAACTATTTCTGGACATTATTAAAAAAAATATCACAACTATAACTATTCAACAACAATGTAATGTATGCCAGAGCGGTAGATAAAACAGTGGCGACACTCCCATAGACCTCCATTGGAAAAAATGGCAGTGCTTTTTCCGCGTTATGGGACTTTTGGATCTATTAACAGCCAATCTCTTGGTCAGTAGTCAATGAGTTAATTGATTACACTCTCCAGCATCCAGAAGTACATCCCACCCTCCTGCGATTCAGCCATTCAGCACAGGTTTTTTTGGAACTTTTGATCGTGTGGCGGCAACATCAAAGAGTGTCACAACTCTCTCTTTCTATGGCTCTGATGTATGCTGGCAGAATGATTATTCATGGATTTCATCAGGTCCCCTTCTACAGGTGTATTAATCAAGCATCATGCAGTCTACGTTCATAATCTTGATTGTATTCACCTGTGGGAAGGGACCTAATGAAACCCATGATACATGTTGTTCAATGTCACAATGTTCTGGGAGCTGAAGGTAATAGCCTAGATGCAGAGTAATACAACTTGGAGGTCATGATTTTCAATTATCTGTGTACCCTGTTGTCTGGTGTTTTGACTAGTAGCCTGTTGTAGGCTTGTTGAAGAACCTTTTCTATCTGCCACTCACTGAGGCCGTAAACCCCTGAACTAAGTAACAGACTAGGCTGCTCTTTCATTTCTGAAGGTTCTCCTACCAGACACACAATACAGCATATTGAGTAGCCTTCTAAAAGAGGTGGAAAAGTTCAGCTTCTGTAAAAGTCCAACAATGTATTGGATCTACCTGTGCACTTAACACAGGTGATCTCACCAATTAGCTGCTTTACCTGGCTGAAGAGTTGTGTTAATTAGAATCAGCTGGTTAATGGTTGGCACAGATATGTGTGGTATAGGACTTTTACTTTCTGAAGTTGGACTTTTCCACCTCTGCCTTCTTACCAAAATAACCATACTAACAGACAACGAGTGGAAACGAGTGAAGGAGTTATCTCCATTTCCATAACTATTCATATTACATCCCATCCCTAGTGCCATACTTCTCATTGCCTATGGGAACATATCCCTTTGAATTGACAACAAAGAACTATGCATTAATTTGCAAGTTAGCCCCAAAACAACAGCTAATTGAAACATCTGGACAGTAAATCGTTTGAAAACAGAAAATGTTCCAGGTCTTCTAATGATGACTGGACATGACAAATAGGCAGCGTTACCACATGCTTTCTCTGTTTCAACCTTTGAGTGTACGGATACATGGCCAGCTAATTGTTTACATTATGAAACTTCTATACAAAATCCCTTGATGGTTATATCATGTAGTGTAAACTTTAAAAGGTGAGGCTAATTTACAACAGCCCTCCACGTAGGGAGCATATAGGTAAGGTAAGGTAACTGTATTTACATAACACATTTAATATGCAACCCAAAGCACTCATACTTCAGCTGGAGCTCAAATTGAAACTGCAATTAAGTCAGAGAGCCCTATCTGCCATCTAAACTGGCGATTAGAGAGCTGTTGTCGAGTAACTCCGTTTTTTTTGTAATTCTATGCTTTTTATTTACCGTACAAGAATATATTTCCCATCAATGGGTTAACTAATTTTAATCATGTCTTCCCAGCACAGTTAATTATCAGGAGATTCAGGACCTCTTTGATATCACATGACAGACAATGTACCCCTCAGACAGCACATCTGTTGAGCAAAGATACACTACACAAGACTTCACAACTTCTGAAGAAAGGACAGAGAACACAGTAAAGCTAGAAAACAGATAAGCAGAGGCCATAAAGTGATGAGATAGACAGGAGCACTGGACCCTTTGGTCACTAGAGAGACCACACAGTCATACCTGTAGAGTACAGTCAGAGCACTTGGTCAGAGAACACGTTAAAAAGGAAACTAAGAAAACAGAGAAGAGATAGTGAACAGGGACTAAATTGAACTTGTAGTTGTTGCACAAGTAGCATATCGTAAAGAAAAGAAGACAGAACTAATGAGCCTGCCATATGAGGATAATAAACCTGATAATTCGGAGCACCTGTGTTGCTTGGAAAGGACAAAATCAATGATACTGTATAACATTTCATTGACTGAAGCATGAATGTTTATGCTGTCCTGGAACAATGAGGTGTACCGTATGTTTAATCAAACAGCCACTCTTCTATTCTCACCTATTTGAGACACCTCCACCTGCAAGCATATTTTGAGTAAAATGGGTGTATCCAGAACACGGCAAAACACTCAGCTCACAGTAGGGTGGCCATTTTCACATGGTATAGCTACAATAATGCAGCTGGAGCAAACTGAGCTGGAGAGGATACCTTTTTGTAACACACAGACTAGAAAATATGTAATGAATGTGGAAATTCACCCATATGTGTGTTTGTGTATGCGTGTTAGTATGTGCCGTATGAACGAGTGTTTGCTATGTAGGCCCTACCTGTGTGTGGGTAGGGAAGGTCCTGAGAATGAGATGTTTAAAATTCATGCGCGTGGGTTCAACCCAGAAAGAACAGGAAAGCCCTGAGGAACAGGAACACAGTCATGAGTCAGTATGTCTCAGTCTGCCCAATTAAACCTGTCGGCCTCATCATGATTGTTCAGTCCGGGCAGGGTTCTGCTGGGTTCAAATGTAAAAACATATGTCAATATATTACAACGGCAATGTTCTTAAAGCACTGTAGAGTGGGGGGTGGGGGGGTGCTGCTGCAGCATAGAAACTGTAGAAAGCATTCCATTGAAGCAGTGCTGTTCTAACATGTTTTTAGAACAGATGAAGCAATATTTCCAGTATTTCTTTAACTGATACATAACATTTTACCTAAGAATAATGTACATATATTTTCACAAAGTATTCATTGTTGTTGACTTACCAGTAAGTGTATTATAAGTATTTTGTAATGAATGCACTCACAAAGCATGATGATGACTAGGCCTAACATTTGCGACAAAATAAAATGCATCAGATTGTTTTTGATTGGAATGTCCTAACCAGAACAGTGTGATACAATGCCTGTGCTGTGCAATATGGATACTGGATTCACAGAACGTTTTACACAGTTGTGATTGATTTATTGTTGTTGTGCTGTTGAGTTTGGCCACTTTTGATGTACCGTAGATTGCCAATGATACAGGCTAGAGGGGCTGCACAGCTGTAGCATGTGTGTATAGATGTGGAGTATATTGTGAGAAAACTCATGCTAGTTCTTTGAGTAAACATCTTGGTTAGAGAGTAAGAGAGTCTTGCTGGTAGTAAGTTTTGTGTGTGCATACATGCATGAACACAACTTCACAAAGGGTAATCTCTGATGTCTAGATGGCATGAAATGGAGAGCTGTAATTATTGTATGTGGAAGTGAATCCTGCTGGTGAATCACCCAGTGCTTAGTCACAAGAGATTTCTGTGTGTGTGTGTGTGTGTGTGTGTCTCTCTCTCTCTCTCTCTGAGTCACTTTCTGTAATCCACAATTCTGTGTCTACCAACCACAAACCACGTTGCCATGACAGCCGGGCAAACACACCCATACACTCTACTCTATTCTAACGTATGCATGGATGTTTTGTTTCAAATCTCAAACTAGAAACTTGTGGAAAATGTGGACCACATTTTTCCCTCAAGGGGAAATAATGTGCAGCACTGGAAATAGACCATAATGTCTTTTTGCCAGTTTCATGGACTAGTTTCTGTTGAAACAAACTTGCCTGACAAGCCTGTACACATCAGTTCCATATGATCAGGCTCTAAAGCCAATTTTTACAAAAAGTGTAACCAAATACGTTTTAGATCTGATACTTAGATCTGGTTCTGATATTTTGCACTGAGATTCCTCATGACTTCTCTTTGAAACCAGATATCCTTATTTGGCAATGCATTGAGAAATCTTCAAGAGAAGTCAATACTAGGTGGCATGACCAGAGTATGTTACATTTGGTTTAGTCCACAGCCATTAACTATTCACATACACACAAGTGAATGTTAGTTGTCATTGTTGTAAGATTCAGAAAGACGTACAATGCTCCAGTGCGTTGTTTGCAAGATGAGAGCAATTCATTCAATTTCAACGCCTCATAACCACAGACAGGTTCCTGAAGGTCAGAAGTGGGCGTGTTAGAGGGGATTGGGTGTGTCAAAGGTGTGCGGGCATGCTAAACGTTGGGTGAGTCAAAATAGGCAAAGTGTGACGAAGGATGTAGAATTCCTTTCAAGGTTATTGTTATTGTGGAGATTTACATCTAGAATGCTGTTATGAAAGGCTTGAGCATGCCTTGAAAAAGCGTTAGACCTGCATTTTTTGTCCAACACCTCATAATGTCTGGACTATAATCATGTTGTGAAGACAGACCAAGTGCATGATTTGGTCACTTGTTAATTATAGTTGTAAGTTCTTGTTTGTGAGACTGCATGTTTTGTTGGTGTCGTATTTGTCTAATAATTTTTTAACATGTCAGAATTTTTTGAAACATCACACACACACACACACACACACACACACACACACACACACCATCTCTTCATGGACCTCACCTTTGCTCTAATTAGTAACACTGTATATTCAGGCAGGAATAGGTAGATTTAGATAAACAATATACGCTAGTATATTTTGAGACATTAATTAATTTTTTTTATTAATTTTTTTTAAAATTTAATTTATTACTGTAGTTTAATGGACACTTGAGCACAAGGAATTTCATTACTTATACATGCTTATTTATGAGTACATGACAATAAACTTTGAACCTGAACTCAAGATCGACATTTTGTCCTGTCTCAGTTAAACTAAATCAGTGTTGAATTGTATCCTCAGGCCCACCTCTCACGGTCCTGTGCCTCAGTGCCCACAATGCCTCACCGGTCTCAGAGTTCGTCTGTGGGGGAGAATCCCTTGGATCCAAACTACCTCCCCCCCCACTACCGTGAGGAGTACCGGTTGGCCATTGATGCACTTGTGGAAAATGGCATGGAGGGCTACTACGAATTCCTGCAGAGCGCTAATGTGGTCGACTTCCTCTGCCAGTCAGAGGTGGAGCACATCAAGAATTCCATGCATTCACCAGAGACCCAGCAGGCCCCCAGCGGATCTTTACCCCAGCTGACGTATCACCAAGCAGACCAAGATGGCTCCTCTGACACCTACTGGCCGCTGCATTCTGACCTTGATGCACCAGGCCTTGACCTTGGCTGGCCACAGCACTCATTTGTAGGCCCTACAGAGGTCACGACCCTCGTGAACCCCTCCGATCCTGAAATGCCGAGCATCAAGGAGCAGGCACGGCGGCTCATCAAAAGTGCTCAGCAGGTGAGAGAATAATAGAACATATGATAGTTGCAAAGATATTGCAAAGATTTGTTTTGATTTTTGCAGCCAAAAGTAACCAATATTGGAACTGATTTGGGGAAAATGACAAACTGATTTTTATTGCAATTGAACATTTTATTTCTGATAATAAATATTTTTTTTAGAGTCAAGTGCTCAGAGACAGGTTTCACATTGTGCTTTAATTTTGGTAATCTTTGATCATCTTTAGTAGTGGTGGGGGAAAAAATCGATTCTGTTCAGTATCGCGATATTTTGTGCATGCAATTATATCGATACGAGTAGCTCAAAGTATCGCAATACTTAATTATATAATTTAATTATCTATTTTACTTTTATTTGAGGCGAGTTTACTCAGGGTTTACTCTGATCACATTAAATATGCTAGATAGATAGATATATAGATAGATAGATACTTTATAGATCCCCAAGGGGGAAATTCAAGATATTACGCTCACAAGGTGGCGCTTGTTGTGGCGTTTTATTTTGCATTCAACGGCAATTTCAAATCGAAAGTGTGGGTGTGTTTCGGTTTTCAACAAAAAGCAAATAGTAAGGACCTTAATATGCACCATACCATGACAAAGTGAGTTGAACAGTGTTATTTTCCTTATTTTTTGTAATGCCTTCGAACAATATGAGAGACATGAATAGCAATATATCGCAGAATCGAATCGCAATACCTGTTGTATCGCAATATGTTTAGAATCGCAATAATATCGAATTGTGGCCCAAATATCGCAATAGTATCGAATTGTCATTCTTTTGCCAATTCCCACCCCTAATCTTTAGTAAAGATAATCAAAGTGCTACTCTTATTTGGTGTTTCTGTCTCATCAACAGCCATTTCTCTGCGTTTATGATTAAGTGTCACACAGACACGGTTCCTACAGTCATAGAATACATGCAATTTTGCAATGCAACAAGCAATTTTGTATTTATAGGCTGTGAAAAGTCATCGGGCATTATCATGGGGTCATGGGGCATTGTCAAGGTCATTGAAAAGTCACGTTTAGTAAAAAGTCACAAGTAAAAATGTGTCAGTGAAAATGGGTGGGAATCGTCCACAGAGGATGACATGAGTTAAAAACAAACAGACAAACAAACAAAAACATAGATGCAACATGATTTACCAACTAAATGCGAATTGGTCAATATCAGCACCAGCAGCAACGTGAGCTACCATGGAGTTCTTTGTGGAAACTCGCTGGACTTTTCCTTTAAGTCAAAACTTATCAAGGTAACCTCAACTCAGGAATGAGGAACAAACTAAGCATGTCATTCTTCCTGAATGTAGAGTAAATCTAGGGTTCATAGAACTCTGAGTACAACATTTCTTTGCCATGGGCAACTTCACCATTCAGGTGTTAAAGATGTATTCACTTTGTTATTTGTCAAACTTATTATTTTGATTATTAGTTATTATTTCCATTGAATTGTATTTTTAAGCAATTGTATTTCTAAGTACCTTTGAAGATTAAATCAAATTGAAGACTTTGTATGTCCCTATTTGGTCAGAACATTGACAGGATTTACTTTTGTAATTTCAATGAGGTGGAAATATGTTACATGATAAATTAATACATTGAATAATAACACCAGCCAAGCCATGATGATGGCTGATGATGCATTAAATCAGACTGAAAACAGATCAGTGCATGTTAAGGTCGAAATGCCCAGCATATTTTGAAGATCTCCTCGTTGAGGCCTGGACTGGATAATGTGATGATAAGCAGACATGTTATTTGACAGGCCTTATCTTTGTTTTTAAATATTTGAAGTTGCCTAGTCTAAAAGGTCATTCTTTGGATTTTATTTTTTTTTCGCCAGGTCATCGCCGTGGTAATGGACGTGTTCACTGACATTGACCTCTTTGCTGATCTCCTGGATGCGGCTGCACGTGGCGTACCTGTCTACATCCTTTTAGATGAACAGAATTCTCACTATTTTGTTTCTATGGTGATCAGCTGCAAAGTTAACCTCGAGCTGATTCATGTAAGTTTTACTCTGGCAATTTTCCAGAAGATAAGGTGCCATGACTCAAAAGTAAAAACACATTCTTTGCTCTGCTCACACAAGTTGCTGACTCAGTGAGGCATCATTTTTATGTTGAGATTACTATACCCTTTTATCAATACATCTTACAATGTAAATCTTGTTTATGTTGTAGATGATGCGTGTACGGACAGTATCAGGTGTCACATACTTCTGCCGGACAGGAAAGTCATTTAAAGGTCAGGTGACGGACCGTTTCTTACTGACTGACTGTAGAGCTGTGCTCAGTGGAAACTACAGGTAAGAACAGACACATTCCTTGGAAAAAAGAAAAAAGAGTGTAACAACCAGTCCACTGCTACTATACTATATACTATAGTATGCCTGTTGTAATTCGGTAATTCTATATAGATCCTGTTCACTCCACACAAGACATGATTATTCTATATTGTTGCTGCAGGCATTTACCATATTGATTTCAATTTTGCTCATATTTAAGGAAACAGGCACATAGCAGTCACACTAATCAGTAACACTTGTTTGTTGACAGCTTCATGTGGTCTTTTGAGAAGATCCATCGGTGCATTGCTCATCTTTTCCTGGGGGAGTTGGTAGCCACTTTTGATGAAGAGTTTCGGATTCTTTTCGCCCAATCACAGCCCTTGGTAGTGGAAAATGCACTTGTTCCTTCTGATGGCAGTGGGTACATGGGCAACCAATTTGGCATGAAAAGGACTCAGTCCCTGCGCATGCAACGTGGCTACTTTCGCCAGGCAGAGATGTCTGCGTATTCGTTTGGTGACCGCATGGATTCCGGACTGCCCTTTAGACGTGAGGATCCCTACCGTCACACATTAGAGGTCGGTGCAGCAGGCCTGCAGATGGGCAAGTACTCCTCACAGCAGTTCCGTATGCAGCAGGGCGTTGTGCAACAGGGCCGCTCCATTATGGCCTCCCAGCAGATAGAGAGGAATGCCTTCAAGAGGCACAGTTATGCTGAGGGGACACAGGAGAGCTACTCTTCCTCCCGCCTGTACATGAAACAGCGCGTCATGGGCAACCTGGACGAGATGGATCAGCAATACCAGCGGGAAAAACACATGTACCAGGCTGAGGGCTGTTACGAGCAGCTCCGCAGCCGTGCTTTACAGCAGGACCAGCACTCTGACTCAGGGTACCCACCTGAGTTGGAGCCACCGTCTGACTACGATGCCCTGTCTTCTGATGATCTCAAATCTGGACAGTCTCACCCACGTGCAGGGCACTATGACCGAACAAGCCACAAAAGACCTACAGCAGGACAGACATATGCATGCCAGAATTCCCCAACACAGATACATCCGCCAAGGCTTCCTGGGGCTAAGCAAGAGCTTGAAGCAAAGGACCCTGACGTAAAGCAAGGAATGAGGGACTGGAGAATCAGCTCCTACCTGAGTGCGTATGAGGACGCAGGGGAGGAGTGCTTAAATGAACCTCTTGGTCCAGACGCTTTTGATGAAGTCCAGCACCATTCAGATGAGAGGGGATTTGAAAATAGGGAGCGACCCAGCAACCCCCACAGGCCCAAACTGGACCTTCGTCCAAGATTTGGTAAACCTATCCTACAAGAAAGGAAAGGTTCTAAGGATCTCAGCACAACTGACTTTGAGTCCAAGAGGAGGTCAACAGATTCTCTCTCGTCTTTGGGAACAGAGGGAGAAACAGAGCCAAGGGAACTGGGCCTCACAAAACATGAATCCTTCCGGAACCGAATCAACCCAATGCTCCAAAGGAGCTCTCGTCTACGGTCTTCACTTATTTTCAGTTCTTCAAAATTAGAGACGCATAGTACCTCAGGCAATACGGAGGAAGAGAGTGATCTAATAAAAACCTCCTCTGCAGTGGCTGAAATCCTTGAGAAGAGGAGATCTTTATCGAGGGAGCCCTTTAACTGGAGCAAGCACAAGAAGACACACGCTGCTGATTCAGACAGCAAAGTTGTTACACTCACTGATGAACCTAATAAAGACCCCAAAGAGGTTGCAAAAACAAACAAAGAGGAATCTGCCATTACATCCATAGTGGAAGAGTCAGAAAAGCCTGCAAAACCAGAGGCTAAGCTAAACATGAATGATCCTGAAAGCCGACTCCTGTACTTCAAGGAACTTGCGGCTAAACGAAAAGCAAAAACAGTTGAATCCACCACAGACAAAAGTAATCAACCAGCACTGAAAAAGTCAGATCTCCTTAACACTGACACAACTGCTGATAAACTTCCAGAAGTGAAACCCACCAAAACAGAACCACAGACAGACAAGCCTCTTGTGGCAACTTTAAAACCTAAACCTTCTGAGCTAAATATTGAGAAGCAGATCAAAAACAGTATAACACAGAACGAGGAAAACCCTGATGTAAAGAAAGATTCTGCAGGTGCAAAAACTCTGAAGCCTTTCCCCTCACCAAAGTTTTTTAAAAAGGACCCACTGAAGTCTTTTAAAACCTCCTCTCAGTCACGTCGTATGTCGGGTGATGAAGACATGCAGTCCGATGCCACGGATGCAGAAAAGAGTGAAATAAAAAAGATGCGAAGCCAGAGTTCATCTAGCATGTCTCGCGCTGAATCCCGTGAGAGTCTCACTCGCCATGGCTCCAACACCTCACTCAACACAGAGGGACAAAAAGACACCAAAGCTCTTGACTTCCTTAAGAAACAGACACAGAGGCTCAAGGGTATCCTTGGACCAAAGGGTGAGAAGAAGACATCAGGAACACTGACTTCAGACAGTAAGAGCATGAAAACAGTTCCAGAAATCAAAGAAGAGACCGCAGATAAAAATTCCTCTGACAATCTTCCAGAGAATCATAAGGCTACAACCAAACCAAGCCAATCTCGGTATCAATCCTCTACATCCAATGTGATCTTCAGTAGTAACCTCAGGGACGACACTAAAGTAATCCTGGAGCAAATCTCTGACAACAGACAGAAGAAAAAACAGATTGATGCAGCTGGGACTGATGAGGGCAGTGGCGACGCTGGTCTAGCGTCTGATCTGGAGCAAGAGAACGCTCTCAAATACCAGGTCAAAAACCGGTTTAGTCGGACTCCCACCAACCCCGAAGAGCGTGAAAACCTGCTGAAGAGAATGGAGAGCATGCGAAAAGAAAAGAAAGTGTACAGCCGTTTTGAGGTATTGTTTCATAACATTTTTACTGAGAAATTAGCTAATATGTGTATTACATAAACAAGTCTTGATAAGAAAAAATGAAAAAGCATTTTTTAATTTTGGAAAAAAGTATTATGATGATTATGAGGTCACAAAAACAGTTTCTCTTGTATATCCTGTTTACTGGAATGGTAACCTAATTCATGCTTCAAATCTAGAGTAGCCAGTTTCATCTGCGCTTCAGTAAGTGTGGATTGATTGATTATACCAGAGCATTGTAGTCTCTCTAAAGCAGTTCTCTTGCTACAAAGCTTCTGTGAATTCTGAGAGGCACTCAGAGGATATCTGTGCTTCTGCACTCCTTATAGACCTGAATAGTCTTTCAATTTGTCAATAGTATTAAGTTACTGAGTATGGGAGAAGCTCAAGACCACTTTGATGTTGTGGCCTAGATCACAGACAAACAAGACATCTGCTGACATGAAAAACGTGTTCACTGTTCCTTTTTGTGATGGTACTGTAACTCTATACAGGTCATGGGAAAAAGAGACATGAGTCAATAGACAGGTTTGGAGGAAGAATATAGAGATTGCCATGCACTCACTATGTTTAATCTTTTTTCTTTTGCCAGATGGGGAATAACTTGGGATAGTAGAGCTAATGAGCTGCTACCGTTCATCTGAAGAGTCCTTACTGGGATCTATAACAACAATGTTTTATTGTAACAACTAATGAAGATGATACAAAATTCAGTTGCAAAGATCAACCAACTCTGGATCTCTATTCTGTAAACCAACACTCACCTGCACAACTGTGCTTGCAGTGTGTAGGATGTTTGAGATCAGATACTACATCCTGGCAGTGCCAACGAAAGTCTCTTTTGTCAACTCACCCTGGCCTTATTTGGGAACAGGACTACTGTATTTGACACAGATTGGACTTGTTGTGCAGTGCACAGAATAAAATTCAAGCCGACACATGGACACTCCATATAGTCACGGCAAACAAGCGTCAGTGACTGAAATGAGTATATATTTAAAAAAAAAAGATGGCTATGATAAAGTCTACATGCACCATGTATATGTACATATCCCCCACCACCACAGAACAAAGTTTACCCAGATCATGTGCCAACAAAAACTGCTGTCAAAGAAAGCCAAATAAGGCTGAACAGTCTTGAAAATCTTTGGCAAAGCTAAACCGGAGAGATAAAAAAGAGAAGCAATGATGAAAGAGGAAGTGACATAATTGTATGGGCAAGAAGTGGTGCAAGCACCGAGGTGCAGGAAGAGAGTCAATGACATGTAAATATGATGGTTGATGATAACATATTTTTTCACATTTGGGACAGTTAAAAAGGACAGACAGATTTGTGTTTGAACACAAGCACTGTACCTTGATTTGTGGTCGTTAATTAAATAAACAAGAGCGATAGACATGATTCTTTTGAGGGAAACCACTCAGGGAGAGGCCATGCCCCAACTAACCAGGCAACCTTCTATCCAAAGGCACAACATAATGCATTTCTCCACAGAACATCTGGTACAGCCACATTTACACGGACACTTCTGTTCCGATTAGAAACGGTTGAATCGAAATAAAAAGTGTCATATGATCACCTCAATCAGAATGAAAATTCCTGATCTGATCTGAATTTTAATCGGAAGGAAAGAGGTGGCGTAGTCCATTCCTATTCCGAATATATATATATATATATGCCATATGTATACAGTATATGGTACAGTATATAAGCCATATATATGGTGATTCGGATTGACTTCTCTATCTTCTCAAGGAAAAGTAGACAACAGCAGCTATTCCGATCAAAGATTCAAGAGCGTTTGAGAGTACGGAATAGAATCTACCCCATGTAAACAGACGGTACATTTTTCAGTCAGAGTAGTGCAATCGGAATGACAGAAATACTGTCCATGTAAACGTGGCTACTCTGTTTGCACTTTTTTTTTTCTTTAAAAAAAGGTTTATCATTATTAAGGGAAAGGAGATAGGCCTTTTCAACAAGGGACCACAAACTGTGCGAGACTGTACAATTTTTTTCTTTTTTTTATCAAAAACTAAAAGAACTGTAAAAAGACTTTTACTATTAAAGTGGCCCAGTAGGTGTTTGTTGTAGTATTTCTGTTTATACATGTATTTAATCAGACAAATGGGACATGAATCTCAATTTTCAAACAGTATCTGAAGCGATTAGGAAATTACTGCAGTTGTTTTATATGTCACACTTTTACAGGGAAAAAAACTCCCATTAAATGTTTGTCTTCCCCTTGTAACAGAGTTTTTGTGTTATAGTTTTTGTGTGTGTCCTTGGAATAATGCGCCCTACATACAAGACTGGTCTCTAATTATTAGTTAGGAGAGACATTATATATACAGAATTTCCCTGCGTTATTCGCCATGTATACTATACAGCACATGCACCACATTCACTGTAATGTGAAGCAGACTTCTCAAAACAAACCTACAACGATGACAGCATACAGAGGCAACACTGGAAACTGACTTTTTAAGTTCTGTCTCAGCTGAACCTTTTTGCTACTACCACCCCAAGAAGTGCAGTGAGACCTGGCCTCCTAACCACGCCTGTCTCCATTTCCATGTGAACTCTCCCAGGATGTATTATGAACAACCGAATACCTTATACGGCGACCTTAGCTGTGACTAAAGGAAAACGTTAGAGAGAAAAAAAAAAAAAACTTTTTATACATCAAACAATGATGTCATTGAGTTATAATGAAATTGCGACTTCTCCACTGAGAAATTCTAGCCAAAATCCTATCACACCTGATTCAATTGCTAGTTGGATACATGCATTTGTCCTGGGCGAAGTATAATTGGTAGCATGAACCAAAGCACATGGACACCTACAATTTGCACCCTGGCAGACAGCAGCTTTCTTTCAGCATTCGCTGAGGGAAAGGAGCAGCATTAGGTTTCACTTTATCTGAAGCAGCCTTCTGAGTCAGCAACATACAGAAACAATTACCGACTGCAATGCCTGTTACCCCCTTGGAAAAATCAGGATAGCTCACAACAGAAGTAATTTCATTATGACTGTTGTATTACAGTTTTGTTTTTTTAGAATAAATGATCAAACATAACCAACATTACAATGTACATAAGTGAACTTAAGTGAACAACAGTGAAAAATGTCTATGGCAAGGACACTGCAGGGACCCTGGGTGTATAATCATGGTGGCTCATCTCCAACATTCACTGGAGGAGTCATCAATATATGTCAGTAAACGCATCGCACACTGTGATGGTGTGTTGGTGTGTGTTCGGAGACTCACACCGCTGTGGTAAGCAACTCATTATCTCTAGGCAGGGCTCCATTACAGATGTCACTCAGTTCCTCCTGCTGTTGAGCCAACTGCTCCATCCTGTGTTTCTCTACAGGAGCACAGGAAGACAAAAGCACACACACATTACATTCATGAAAATGGTCAAAGCACAAACTGACAAGACAACTTCTGTTGTCTGCATCAAATTCCGCCTGATCCCATAAAGCATAGAATGACAAAAACGTAGCAATCCTTTTTGCTGTCAAACTGAGCAACCAACATTCAGTAAACCCAGGTAGTTTTTAAAAAACTTTTGAAAACAGACTTTTTAATAAATAAACAGTAAATCAGTAAATCTGTTAAAGCGTAGACAGGGTTTACAAACGCTTTTGCACACCTCTTTTGTGGGGACAGGTGCGTTGGAATAGGTTACCCAGTTATACCGCAGAGAATACCGCACACTGTCCATTACGCATGCAAACATTTATTCAGTATTCACAACGTTTCGGTCAAGTGGTCATAGGTGAATTTCACCTGAAGAAGGTCTATGACCAAAATGTTGTGAATAATGAATAAATGTTTGCATGCGTAATGGAGAGTGTGCGGGATTCTCTCTTTCAAAGTGTAGACAGGGAAAACAGACTTTGTGCCTTGTTACATCAATGTATCACAACATCATCTACTTCGGTTAAACCTTACTCAAACCAGGCTTCTGATTGGCCAATATAGCTTTCACTTAGTGTTACATTGCCACCTGTTGGTTTGGCAAGCTCTTGACAACTGTACAGTCATTGACAAAAGTGTTGTCACCCCATGCTAAAGTTTACTAAAAAGAGGAATATAAAATCATCTTTTGGAAATTGATTTTAATGGCTTATGTAATAAAATGAGGAAAAATCCGACCTTTAAGGACACACCAATTTTCTATGTGAATGAATAATGTATCATAAATAAATAAATGTTCTTCCCAAAATACTGGGGTCAAAAGTCTTGTCACCCCTATGTAACCCTATGGGAATTTAACACATAGGGTTAACATAGGGGCAGGCAGTTTTTTATTTTGAAAGGCTACTTATTTCATGGATCCAGGATACTATGCATCCTGATAAAGTTCCCTTGGTCTTTAGAACTAAAATTGACCCACATCATCACACACCCTTCACCATACCTAGAGATAGGCATGGTGTTTTGTTCAGTTTCGTTCAGTTAGCCTATTAGCCTGTTTGATGCTCATTGAACTCAATGCAAATGAGCATCAAACAGGCTAGCCCAGTTTATGAGCATTTAATTCAACTGTCACATTAGCCTGATATACTGATGAAGTCTGCTTCACCTTTTGCCGATCTAGGTGGTTCAAACTGCACGCATTCTTCATCAAAAGAACTCGTCATGTCTACGTGTTTGTCTTATTTCGCTAACTTTCATTATTAGAAGAACACAACCTATGCTACGTTGCTACACTAATCTCAGCGTCTTTTTCTAATAGAAGTTGAAAGTTTTAACTAGCCCACCTGTGAAATCCCTCGGCATCTCTTCTCGCCAGAATCACTATATTCCACCTGACATCTCAGACGCATCTATCTGCGCTCACAACAGAGGCTTGGCGTGCGCGTTCTGTTCGCGTTGCGTCTTTGCTTCCACTAATGTTTATTAAACGCATAGGGGCTACATTCACGCATCCCTTGCTGATCAGACACGTTTTAAATGCGGCTCTAGAAACACCTCAAGATGCGTTAGCGTCTGCAGTGCACATGATTTCTAAACTTAGTTGTAAATTAAATTCACCTTGACACCCCCCCCCCCCCCCCTAAATATTTTCTCATCGGATCTGCACGAACCATGTAAGTCACCTATTTTTGATTCAAAACGGCGAATTTCGCCGAAAGGTGAGGAGTTTGCATGCCTGATAAGCCATTAAAATCAATTTCCAAAAGATTATTTTATATTCCTCTTTTAGTAAACTTTAGCATGGGGTGACAACACTTTTGTCAATGACTGTATATGCGTGATCTGCGTATAAGAACATTGAGTGATCACTGTGGCAAAATGATCCTCAAAAAAACTCACCAGCTTTAAGGAGCTGAGCTGTAGCATTTTCTGCAGTGAGGATCTCTGCTGGAAGTCTCTGGGGTGTCTAATAGAAGAGACATCAAATCACTATTTCTCCCACCTATCACCCACATATCTGTTTTGAATATAATATTTAACATACTCAAGACAACTCACAAACATAGAGAAGAGACTTTTGTGTTGAACCATTAACTGCTGCAGTTGATTCTCAAACTTCATCCTGATGGAGAAATGTAGCACAAGCACAAATATTCTTCATTAATTCCGCTGTGCTGCCAATGTTTGACTGGTAACAGCTTTCATCCCACTCATAACTCACAACAAAACCTTTGTGGTCACTTAGACACAGTGATGGGCAGTAACGCGTTAGAAGTAACGCGTTACTGTAATCCAATTACTCTTTTCAAGTAACGAGTAAAGTAAGGGATTACAATGGCAAAATCAGTAATTAGATTACCGTTACTTTAGGCTGCGTTACTGCGTTACTAAACTGCGATTTTAATTGCTTTGTGAGACTGTCTGGTGACAATCAGTATAATGTCCAACGCATTGCCAGAGATGTAAACAACAGACGAGACAACAGAGTGCGGGAGAGAGCATGACCATGCTGCATTTAATAGCCTACGTGAGTTGGGGTTTTCCTAAACTTTTATCCATAGTTCGGGACTTGGACTTCTTTTGCTTATCTTTACTTCACTTTTATTGTTCTTTCTACTTTCATTTCATTCGATGACTTATGCTTTCACTCTGGACTGATGCTTCAACTAAAATGTCTTTTCAAATTCGAAATTGGGGTCGTTGACGTTAGAACTTGTTTTCGGTGGACATAATTAAGTTTGTACCGTCGGAGTCTTTGCGAGACAATGAGCAAAATGTCCGTAAATAATAGAGCCTGTATCATCTGCGTTCTCTGTAGTCAATTTCAGACATAACCCCTGCGATAGCCTATGAGGTTTGCCAGACGGAGGTCCGACTCTTCAGTTAATTATAGGCTACAGAATCTATGTATGTTTGAGTGAGGGGTGGCGCAGAATGCGGCCGCTGTCACAGGACTTACTGTTTTTATTTTACCACCGACAGCGCGCCCGTTCCGAATATTGTTGCAACAATGCAGCATGTATTCTGTTACATCCGCAGCATCGATGAAAGATTGGAGCGTGACATGCAGGTTAACTGAGCAACGTTTAATTGAAACTCAGCAGTGACGCTCGTTGTTCATTTCACATAATCTGAACGAATTCACGTTCTTTATTTACAAATGTGTTGCATGCAGTTCACAGAACTCGTTTATGCACAACACTGCATTTGATTCTATTTTATATTGTAGCGCCTCGGAGAAGTTAGGAGACAGGGAGGCTGAATGTCGTTCCAAAAGCTCCGGTAATTTATTCTCTCAATAAATTACAGGCTAGTACGGGCAGCAGGAGGTGTCCACTCAAAAACAACAAAGTGCTCACTGCTAATACCTAATTTGCTAACTCAGTCACTCAATCACTCAACACAACTCACTCGCACGTAATTTACTTCAAATCTGATAAAACTTAGTAAACGTCTTAGAATCCCTTATTCTAATCCCTCCCCTATCAATAACTAACCTATCTGATCCCCTAAATATTCCCCCCTGGACACCTCCCCCCAATCACAACACATCAGAACTGATTGACACATTCTATGACACAGGAGGGAGAGGGAGACACAGACGCGCACACACACACACACAC
Source organism: Sardina pilchardus (assembly GCF_963854185.1). Lineage (NCBI taxonomy): Eukaryota > Metazoa > Chordata > Actinopteri > Clupeiformes > Clupeidae > Sardina > Sardina pilchardus. The sequence continues at coordinate 11,448,164 of NC_085017.1, forward strand.
ACACACACACACACACACACACACACACACACACGCGCACAGACCGGGAAAACAGGAGACACAGGGGAAACAAACAGAGCAGTCCAACAAGGGGCCTATAGCCTCGGCGCTACAATATGATGGAATATGCAGAAAGAATAAAATTAGTCTGAAAGGTGTATTGCTCAGGTTGTGTAGACTAGTTAGTGTGTTTTTGAAAAGTAACTAAGTAAAGTAATTGTAAAGTAACTAATTACTTTTGGGGAAAAGTAATCAGTAAAGTAACGGGATTACTTTCTTGGACAAGTAATCAGTAATCAGTAACTAATTACTTTTTCCAAGTAACTTGACCAACACTGCTTAGACACGAATGTGGTATGGGCACAGCGGCTTGCACCACAGTTCCTCCATTATCCTAACGTTTAGTAAACAGTGCAAAATGAACAAAAACTGTGTTGTTCATACACAGTCCTGGCTCTGTAAATAGGAAACAGACAAAGTGGCCTGGCCATAACCACTAGCCAAATTCCAGCCAAATTCCCTCAACGCCACCCTTACTCTTACGTAACCTCCTCAGTCAGTGCAAGTACACAAGAACATACACCTCACAAAACATTTCCCTCAATATGTAAACACATACAGTAGCCTCTCATTAATGGATGTTGACAAATTTGTTGGCTTAGCCTTAGGATACCCATCATGTATACAGAATGACTTTCATTGATAAAAAATGAGTTGTAAAAAATGTGTCATATAGATTTGTAATTAATGTATTTGGTAGAAGCACATGAAGTGTTCTGTCTGCAAAATTAGATCTGTTACACTTAAATTCTCATACTTTTCCAACTTCCTTTGATGCCACTGCCAAATCTACTGTAACTGGTTCAGCTGTACTTGCAATGTCACTGTGGTTACCTGGAGGCTCTTCTCATCACTCTTCTCTTCATTTTAGAGTAAAGCTAAATTATTAATTTCATATGTCCTGGCTGCTATGCTTGCAAGCAAGCCAGTATGCTCATATGAAGCGCTGGTGTTATTTGAGCTGGTTTATTGTTACCTTGTTTTGCGGTGTTTGAGTGAGGCTTCTTGTATCCGGTATCGGTACTGTTCCACAAGTTCCTCTTTCTGCTTGTTCTGCTCCAGCTTTCTATGAAGAACACATGAAGAACATGTTCTCATGTGGGCACACTTCTGAAATATAACTTTAATTGACGGCATTGAAATATAGCTTTTACTCTTATCACACAGGCAAAAAGACCTATGTGCCCACCTCTGTGACTCCTGGTCCAGTTCTTCACATTTGAACTGCAGTACTCTATGTGCCTCTGGGTTAACAGACAAACAGAAGTAAACGGAGGAAGACACCTATCTCCATGACTGGAGGCTTGAGATCACATGCAACATAATTACAATAACCTGTCTGTTGGTGAAAAATATGATACATCATGTGATTTCATACAGTTTATTTTCATAAGCATTATTAATATATAATTAATAACAATATAATCACACTAATCTTTCACTTTCGACATTTAATTTTGCCATAGATTTGCATATCACTGAACATACAGCTAGATAATACAGTATCAACTACTTGGCTAAGCATAACAAACTTTGAAACAAGATTTGCTACTTCAAAGAGACTAAACCCAGAGATGACCGGAGCATTCAGATAACTTATAAACATATTTTATTGTGGTGCACAGTCATTTGACTTTGAGGAAGACGCAGTGCATCGAAAAGTCAGTCGATTGTGCACCACAACAAAATAAGTTTAGAAGTTATCTGAGTGCTCGTCATCTCTTAAAATGGCCTATCCAGCTTCTCTGATCCTGGGGTCCTGGACTGTGAGCACCAACAAGGCTTGAGCGCAAGTGACACACTTCTTACAAGTTAAACTTTGAAACAAACCAAAAAAAAAAAAAAGTAAACACATGGAATTCATTTACCATTCTTTCTCTACAATGCATGAAATACAATGCACTTGTCCCAGCACCATGGAATACCGTGGCAGCTAGTGTAGCACACAACATCGTCATTGTTCTCTTATCATTTGTCATTTTATCTATTCTCCCTCCCTTGCCTCCTTAGTCCTCCGGCTCGTTCCCACTGATCTAGATGAAGAATGATGGGGCGGCAACAATGGGATAGTCTATCCAGTGTTCTTTATAGATCAGTGGGAACGAGCCGGAGGACCGAGGATCAAGGAGAGAGGGGAGAGGTTGAGAAGGGGCCAAAGTGTTTGGCTATCTACTGTTGATAATGCAAGAGCATGTGTACTTTGACATCAACTATGTAGTCAAGTGTGGTGGTTGACTGGACAAAAACCAGAGGAATTAAGCATACCTTCCTTCTCTTTAAGGATCACATCAAGCTGAAAGGCCTCTGAGCACACTAGAAACACAAGTTTTCTGAAGTTAGCAAATTTGTGTATTTTGACCGTACACCATTAATACACAGAGACTCTCATCCACCCACACACATTACTCACAGGCCTCTTCTTCTTGTTCTAATTCTCCTTTGTTTTTTTGCATCTCCCACAGTTCCTCTTCCAGAGTTATTTTAGCTATGCACAAAACACACAAATTAAAAACGTGAAATGAAATAAAATAAAATTGTCTGTTATGTCACAGACAACTTCTCACAACACATATGATTAGACTACAATATGGTCAGAGACGGTTTAACTAGACAATCTTTGATATAATGGCTGATAAAAAAAAAAGTGAGTGTCTAGTAGAATTTAGAGTCCACCAGTCACTTTAGCAGGTGGAAGAGGAAGTTCATTTCCACTCCTGGTACCCACTCACCTCCCATAACAGCATATGTGGCTGACATAGCAAAGCTTATACTGACTAGTACTCAAAGTACTCTATGGCTGTTACCCAAGGTACCCTATGGCTGTTACCCAAAGTACTCTATGGTTGTTACCCAAAGTAAATGGGCAGAATTGAGGGTAAACTTGTTAAGATTTACCTGTCATTCAGAAACAGGAACCTTAAAGTTAACTTATGCTATATTCACAATACCTTGCTGTAGTTTTCTCAATTTCACAACGAGATCTTCCACTTTGGGCTCCTTTCCAATCTCTGATAAAAGCAAAAAATATGCCTTAGGTCATACTTTAGCCTATACGTCCTCTCTCATATTAACATTAATAACAGAAGTTACACAAGAAATCCATGGCTTTCTGCTTGATTCTGATCCACATCTGATCCTTTTCTACTTCGGAAATATAGTGCACTAATTAAAAAAAATATCACAATGAAACTTACCCAATTGATTATTTACATTATTACTGTAAAAAAGTATTACAAGTTAGCTATATTTTAATGTTATGCAAATATGCAAATTAATTCAATGATCATCTGATTTGCGTAAACTTAAATAAATAAATAAATAAATCTGAACATTGGAAGCCAGCATCAAAATTACGTTGTCATTGTGATACTCCCACTTTGGTTGGAGTTTGGATTTCAGTTCCATCGTGAATAACTGCCCATAACAGAACTCTTTCTGTTAACTCATTAATTTCTAATGAGTTACAGGGTTCTTTTTCTTATGGTGTAGGAATGCACTGCCGTCTATGACCTGTTTGTGTGTAGGCAATCTGTGCTGTACCGTGATAAATACAGCTACATATTGTTATTGTGTGTATTATGCAAAGTTTAAGTTTCCCACTTAACATGCTTGACCTCAAGTGGTTGGATTTGTTGATATCTAAGAAGTGACTGTGACAAGTTGGCTTGGGGGCTGATGGTGGTGTGACATTGTTTCAACATTGAAATTCCACCTCCATTTGTTATACAGCCATTCCATCATTGGAAAGTTTATTATATTTATTTGTTAAAATGTTATATCAAAGAAATGATAGAAAATACATATTTTAGTGTGCTGTAAAGTGGTTAGTAGAAATGAATCTGAATGGGCTACAATCGTTAATCGCAATCGGCCGCGAAAATTGTAGCAAATGCCTCATTTAAGAGACAACATAATCATGAAAAAGTCATAACTATGAGAAATTGAGCCTCCCAGGAAGTGTCTTCTCTCAAGGGTTTACCAAAGATCCTTATTCAACCTGATTCTGAATTCCTAACATCATTCAAATTTCATGACAACATGATTAAGTACCACAACTAACTTACCTTGTTTCAATGACAATTTCATCAAGATATCATCGAGGGAGAAGCCTGAGTACATGATAAAGATGGTCAGATGACTGCATAATTCAATTGGGTCAGTAACAACCATTGGCAGTAAAAGATAACTGATATAAGCTGTTTTAACAACGTTAGCCTTGCTTGGCGATCACTGCTACTGTTAATTGATTTTGGCTTCAGTAAGAACATACTAAAGCTATTCCACCTATTTCAACAAATGTGATAAATTAACGTTTGCTGCTGGCTTAAAGCAGGTTGTAAGTTGTCTTCCTGGCTAGCTTGATAGCTAACGTTAAGTTAACGTTTTACGGTTAACTAGGAGGGAAAACATTTCAACTTCAACTGGACAATAACTTACCTGCCGATGAACTCATAGTTGTAAATGCCTTAACAGTAACGTTTCAGTATTAGATCAATTTGGTTTCGTTTGTTGTAGCCACACTAATACATTCACCTTCTAGGCAAAATGACTAAAATTGCTTGGCCCTGTTTCTTCCTTCTCACGATAGGTCACGCTCACTTGAGGTCGTAGCTGACTCGACCTGAGAAATTTGGATTCTAGAATGCAAAAGAACATCACTGTTCTGCTGCGAGGTCTGCTCATAGAAAAAATTAAGGGGACACAACCTTTTTTACTGTCTCAGGTAACTATGAAGTAATGTAGCCTGATGAAACGAGATTTAAACTAACTGACTATAACAGTGACAGCAAACACAGAGACTTATCCAGCAAGTGACAGAAATAGGCCTACATATTATTTGACTGAAACAGAGTGCTCTGTGCAGCAGTGTCCTTGTTGCAGATTTTTCTTCGACCCATTTAACACCTACCAAAATAACAACCTCTATTTTAAAGAATGGAAAGTCTGTCAAAAGATCCAGAAAGATTTTAGGAAGATACCTTGAAAAATAAAGTGTCATGACATGACCCCCCCCCCCATCTCTCTTTCTCTATCTCTCTGTATACCTTGAGCTCTTACCACAGGTCACAGATTATTAGGCCTACTGTATGCCACCATAATTGAGAGTGGCTACGTAAGCATTAAGAGATATGATTCTAGTCTATTTATTGACATGTCATGTCAGTGGTTCTTGCATCGGACTTCAATGAAGAAATAGACACTTCATGTGACCTTGACCTTAGACCCCATGCCCTTGTAACCTTTATAGTGATAAAAAAAAAAAAAAAACCCACTTCAAGCTGGCTGGGCCGATATCATGCAAATACTACAGGCATTTTTACGCTAACAGCCTTTGGTGCATTTTAATTGAACTGTAGTGCGTTTGACTCAGGTCGGACTCCGCACACCAAATGAATCGTTACTGGACCTCCAAACAAAAAGAGGTCTAGCAGTGTGGTCCCGATAGTGAGCAAGTAACCCGAAACAAATAGATCCAACAGTCTTGTTGATATTAATTATGAGAGTTAAAAGGAGAGCTCAGCATCTTTAAAATCATGGCCCCAGAGTCTAACACTAGAGGCCTGGCCTCTCTAACTGTTGGCTGCAGCAACTGGAGCTAGGAAGCACTGATTCATTGAGACAGAGATCTATGTGAAAAATAGCATGGTAAATTTAAATAAATAAATAAACGGCACACAAGATTAGTCCTAACATGAACAGTGGACAAACATGTCTGTGTGAGGAGGTAGATGTTTCATAGAGGCAGTGTTTCATAGATGTATGGTCAGATGAGTATGGCAACGCAACTCCCATTTTTTTGCCAAAAAGTAATAAATGCAAACCACGCAATAGCAGATCAGAGCCGAGATCTCCCCTCTAAACTGACTGGCCTCGAAAGGCCAAAAAAGTGACCTGATGGAGCAGTGTGCTCAATTACGACACAGTTTTGTCCGTCTAGAAACAGTGCATGTGAAATTGAACAGGACCAAAGTCTGTATTCAACATTGTAACAATTTCTTACCTGCCGCGGACCAAAAAGTCGAAAACGTCCTTAATGACTAATGATCTCAAGTGATCTTGACCTTGAGTAGTAAACTAGTCCCTAAAGCATTATTTAGTGATAAACTGGGAAAGATTCTTGAGGATCTGTTAAGCCATTTGAGAGATATCATAAACATTGTATGATATGTAGGAACTTACTGTATGTGACCTTGACCTTTAAAGCTCACAACCTTGATGATGTAGTGAGTAATTGTTCCATACTTTAACTTGTACTTAATGTATAGGCACTCCCTTCCTCTAGCACTAATATTAACAGATACAACAATAACTCCTAGCTCTATATTTTCCTCTTTTAAGATCCTTCAACCCCTTGGGAGATGTGGCTCAAACACTGTAGCCTACTTGTTAGACCCCATGTGACCTTGACCATTGACTCCAATCTAGCTTTTTGTAGTGATTAACAGTAAGATTTTGAGGACCTACTCATACTGTAACATGCCATTTCTAGCCTTTGTAGTGATTAACTGTGCAAAGTTTGACAAAGGAAGTTCAACCTTCTTAGAAAATATAGTGGAAACACTGCACTGTAATGACTAGAGCATTCAGGGACAGTCTGCACAGTGCCATAATTAGTAAAATAAACAGACCTTTTGTTTAGAAGGCTTGACCAGAGAGAAGCCGTAAACATCTGGTCCAAAACATCTAAACAACTTTGGAAATTCATGACAGTGCTGTTAGCAACAAGCAATCAATAATTGAAAGTATAATATAATAATAATAATATTTTTTATTTGTATTGGTGAAGTAAACCATCATAGGTTAACACACATCTGGAGAGATCTAAAACCATTAGACTGACAAGTACAGAGCAAAGCTGCAGATTATTGTATCAAGATCTAAATGAATAATTGTCCTCTAAACATGAAAAAAAAGAAACAGAGGAAGCTACAGTACATACATCATCTTTAAAAATAACCACACAGTTCAACAGAGTAACACAAAATAAAATCGCCTTTACAATGAAAAGATAGTTATTCATTGTTTTGCACTCAGACATAGATAGTGGCAGAAACTATAGGTATTCAGTGTGACATACAATTAACTAAGAAATAAAATTAACAATGAAATATTATCAAGATGGCAGATATCACCCATCACTTCTTTATGCTTTTAAGATGTTCCACTACTGGGGCTGATCTCTGTGGGATAAAATGAGAGGAATTAAAGACATATCACCTCGTTTTACCCAAACAAATATTACAATAATTACTTAATAATAATAATAATAATAATATATATATATATATATATATATATATATATATAAAAAATAGTATAATAACAGTTACATTAAAACACTATTAAAACTTACATGGTTTCATAGGTGCTGTCCTTTGTCTTCAGGAACCGCATAGCAAAGAAGCCTCCTGCTTGAAGCACCAGTACAAGAATAATCCCCCCAATGAAGCTGGACAGATCAAATGAAGCCTGGGAGAACTCTGGAGCGGGAGCTGGTTTGGTGTCTGTGGATGACAAAGAGAGATCACAAAGGCAGGAATGGCAAGAAGAAAAAAAAGATTTTGTTTTATATACGCATGCTTAAAAATTACACTCGCCAAAATGCACTCACCTATGTCAATATCAATATCAATATCAATATCAGTGCCTGGAGAAACATAGCCAAGTAAAAACATAAGGGAGAAAGGGGTCATGGCAGGGAGAAATGGCAAACATATTGTATACTGTAAATGCAAACACAGAGACTTGCTGTGTTTGCATTTATTCATATAATAGGGGCCACCAGAGATTGCTGAGGGTCCGCACAATTTTGCCTGATGGGCTGAGGTTGTGAGATTACCAAAATGATATGCACTTTAAAAGACTTTTGCTTGATCTAATTTGTGAATTTGTGTAAATTCCAGCCTATTCTGTGCAGTCAAAGCTTACCTGAACACATGTCTGTTTCGTTTAACCTGTTGCAGTCCTGAAAGTCTTCAGTATCAGATACACACCCAGTGTTGTTTTCTGAGGAGGAACAGAGAATAGTGTTGGGGTGGGAAGCCAACAGGCAAATGGAAGAAGAGATTGGGTAAGGACCAAATCAAATAGAATTTTAAATGAAAGCCTGAGGAGAATATGTTTAAATCAATCTTTTGGTGGTTGCATTTTTACTCAGAGAGTTGCAGACAGACAAGTAATGTGCACGCGCACACACACACACACAGCTCAGGTGAGCACCATGGCATGGATCTAGCGGGGATCATGGCACTGAATATTTAATTATGCGTGTGACTGAGTTCAAGAAGTGTGTTCATGTGAGCAGACATGGTAGTTTGTCATGGAAGACAGACCATGTCTGTGTGAAGAGTATTGTGTGTGTGTGTGTGTGTGTGTGTGTGTGTGTGTGTGTGTGTGTGTGTGTGTGTGTGTGTGTGTGTGTGTGTGCGTGTGTGCAGTGCGTGCATGTGTGCCGTGCGTGTGTGTGTGCATTCGTGCGTGCGCCCGCGCGTGTGTGTGTGTGTGTAAAGGAAAAGTAGAGAGTATGGAAGACTGGAAGGTGTGTCTGTGACTTTGTGTGTTTGCATGGAAGGCCTTGAATAATTTACTGACCTGATGGTTCTAGAGTTTAGAGGCTCGTATTACTGTCAAAGCTATGCATCACTGAGGAAGTGTATGTGAGCGTGTGTGTGTGTGTGTGTGTGTGTGTGTGTGTGTGTGTGTGTGTGTGTGTGGTGTTCATTTGTGTGTATTTGATGTGATATCAGTTTCTGAATTTCTGGCTGTTTATGCAATGCTCACATATAGCCTAAACTGTGTCTAGACAACAAGTGTGTACAGTCTGTCTGACTGCTGTATTTGTTGTGTATATGTGTGTGTCTACCTCACCATTGTCACAGATCCTCCAGACGCATCGTGTGTCGTTGAGGGAAAGGCTCACACACTGATCACAAGAATCCATCTGCTTGCAATCTCCACTAGCCCCATCATCTGCTGCAAAACATAAGTAGCAAGACAAATACTAATACTGTTTATTAGAATCTGTCACAAGGGCCCATGTTTTTTCTGTCCGTCCTCTTAGTGTCAGATATTTTGCGTCGTCATGCACAAGATTAACTTTAACTAGCAACTCAAAGCTCAAGCCCTTCTTTGCCAGACACAAATGCCATCACAACTTCCTTCTTGACAACATACTCTCTATCTGTCACAAATGAATATCTGGAAAGTAATAGTCTACACAAAAGCATTTTACTCCAGATGAAAAAAAAAAGCATACATTTGCATTTCAAATTTTGAAATCTTCATTTAGTCATTGTCGGCACAGCATATAATTTTCTGCGCTGTTTCTTACCTGCAGTTTGGGCAGTGATCATCTGGATCACCTCCAATGTCAGCAGTGTCCCAAGCAACACCAGCAATAAACCCCTCATCCTAACGCAGACTTACCAACTGTCACGCCCAAGTACTCTAAACATAAACGCAAGCCTTAACTGCTTGTGCTGTAGTCCAGTGAATACGTAAATATACTCTAATCGCTCAGAAGAGCAGCAGGCACTAGTTTAGACATTCCACAGTTGAGACTCACTCTCCTGGTCCTCACTCCTTGTTCGATGATGTGAGAGGACAGTACTGTGTGTTTTGTGGTGTGTGTGTGTGTGTGTGCGTGCGTGCGTGTGTGTGTGTGTGTGTGAGTGTGTGTGTGTGTGTGTGTGTGTGTGTGTGTGCGCGCGCGTGTGCGTGTGTGTGTGTGTGTGTGTGGAGGGTGCATCTGTGTGAGTTCAGCGTCACAGTGACACTGTTGAGCAGGTAATGTAACCACAGCATGTTACCTGGCAACCCACTCCCCAACCCCCATCTGCTGACAAAACTCTGAAAACCCACACCACTGTGCCCTCTTAGCTGTATCTGCTTGCCCAGCCAAATATTCAAAACATAAATACATACTCAATGAATCCATTATCAATAATCTATTAGTCCAAACTCGGCATAAATATGACAGTCTTACAAGTTACACTGCTGTGTCTTTCAGACAGTCTGATACATGGGACCACACAGTATACCCACTTAAAAAGCATCACCATCTCATATACCCACTTAAATAAGCAAGGTATTAACCATAGACCTAAAAGAAATTAAATTATTAACATTTGCCCTCTACAACTAAATAAACTACATTACAGCATATCCACACTAGCTAACTAGACTACACCACTGCTTTCAGACAAAGGCTGTGTGTCTGGAGAACAGACAGCCTAGCCCCCTGAAATGTGATGCTCAGTAATTTCAGCAAAGATGATTCAATTAACAAACAAAACAAACATATCTGTATGGTGTTATGCTACATTCTCTGCTTCATTTGTAAAGTCCTTCACCTAATTATTTCCCATTATAACCGGCCATCCCTAGCATTTTAACACTCGAGCTGTCGTTACATCACCGAGGAGCGTGGGAGTAAAACGCAATGTAGGCTAAGAAACGTGCAAGGTAGGGACACGACAAAGGTAGACGCTACACTATTCTTTCAAAAACAGCTGCTGACACACATAATCTCAACCTGCTCTTGTGAAGCCTACGTAACGATGTTTGATTAGCCTAATCGCTCCGCGTCAACTCTCTCTCCATCACGTCGAAAGAGACCACAGCCTGTTGTCATGTAGACTGCGGGGAAAACAGGCTCATCGGAACCGTCATTCCTTATATGGTCTGGGCAGGAGGAATTCCATCCGGCTTGCCTTAACGATCTCGTCCACTGCTGGACAGCCCACGTAGCCACCTTTCTGAGCATCCCTCGAAGACCGGGAATCCTTCAGTGCAGGCATGATGAGGGCGTAGATCTTAGGAATGCAAATATATCGATAAAATTGTGCGACGTATTTCAGTTTTTCATAGTGCCCGTCAGTGCCCGTTAGCCTTGACAATGAAATAGAGATGCATTTGAAAAAGATACTGCATATGATTGCAGCCTAACATCAGAATTCAACCATGACCATATTACATATTCAGTTCTCATCGATAACCTTATTGCAGGAGTGTAGACTACTGACAGTTTATTCAGATTGTCTATGAAAAAGAGTTCATCTGTTATCTTGAGGTCATATATTTTCTTGATAGATAACAGAGTGTGAAGTATAGGCTACTATAAAGATATATATTTCCCCCTCTCCCATTAAAGAGCATACATGAATGTAATGTTTTGGAATAAGGCTAATTTCTCTCAGCAACGTAGCGTAGGCTACGTCTGAATGACCGTCAACTTCAGCACCAAGGAGAGCGGTGACTCAGATTTAGCGCGAGGGAAGCGGGAAAGACCGCATGTGTTTCATTTAAGTTGCTTACCGAAATAGGCCCACACTGCTCACATCACTGCAATGGGAGGAGCTTTGAAGATGCGGATTTTATGAATGAAATGACACAATACCATTCAGTCAGAGAAAGGCTTCTGATTGGTTGAAGGTCTGATGGAATCGGGTCTTTTCGATCGCCCACCTTACTTGAAGCCAGACACATTCTGGCGAAAGCATTGAAAGCCGACGTGCCAGGACCTTATCGTGGGGACAAAAACGATGATACAAAACCCAAGTATTTTCCAAAAATAATCCTTGGTAGATAGCCCGGTGTATGCCAAATATCTGCTGAGAAGAAATCTCCTCTTGCACCTTCCATACGTTTTCTTTAGGACAGACTGTTCCCCGAGAAGCTTGCAGTAAGTGTTTATTTCACGTTCATTGTATGTTCATTGTATGCATTCATTGTGTGAATGATCAAGTCTTTGTAGATAGCCTATTCAGACCATTTTGCCTCATGCAGTTGTTTCAAGCAGGGGACGTTGCCTACATTGCCACGCATTGTAGTAAGCTGACCGTTCACGTATACAACATTGTCAGTGACGGAGGTAGTAGGCTTGCCTAGGGTATTTGCGCTTTAATTCCCCCTTTTTATGGTAAACTCAGGAATTCTTACGCACATGCTGCATTACCACCACCTGATGATGTCTAGTGCCATAATATAGTCACGAAAGAGCGTTGGCAGGCATGTAGGCGAATGTGATGGGTGTTGTGTAACATGTCTGCTCTACCCCCTCCCATCAGTGCAGAAGGCTTTCAATGTTTCAGGGATAGTTTTTAACAGGTAGACTATTAGCCTATGTGCTTGCATACTAAAAGGATGACAGGAACACTTGTATTAAAAATTAATAAGCACTTTATCAAGCAACATCAGTCATGAAACACCTGCTATAAGTGATGAGCTCAAATATTAATCATTCTGCATCTTTCTCTGACAGAAATGGACATGAATGACTCAGGCCTGGCATGGTTGCAGCAATACCCTCCGTCCTTGAATTCAGACTCTGAGGTTTACGCTCCTGTGACCCTGTGGGACTACGCTGAGTGTGTGTCTGGCATCCTGATCTGCTGTGAAAATGGAATTGTTGTGGCGACCATTTTCTCCTCCCAGCTGCTGCGGGCACCCATGTTTCTCCTCATCGGCTCACTTGCGTGGGCAGACTCTCTGGTCGGGGTGGGTCTCGTTCTTCGCTTCCTGTCGCGCATAACTGTGTATTCGGAAGTGCTCTCACTAGCCAGCGTGTGTGTCTGTGTGGGCGCCCTCAGTGCGAGTGTTTGCTCTCAGCTGGGCATCACCCTGGACCGTTTCCTGTCGCTACGCTGCGCGCTGACGTACGGCTCGCACACACACCGCACACACACGCGTGCCGCCCTCGCCCTCGCGTGGCTGCTGGCAGCACTGCAAGGGGCTCTGCCGCTGCTGGGCGTGAGCTGCGCCCTGGACTCCCTCCCGCCCACGCACTTCACCGCGTGCAGCGTGGTGCGTCCCCTGACGCGGATCCACCTGAGCGTCCTCTGCGGCGGCTTCCTCCTGATCCTGGTGGTGATGCTGCAGCTGAACGCGCACATCTGCCAGGTGGTGCGTCGCCATGCCCGGATGATCGCCCTGCAGCGCCACACTCTCCCTCAAGCACACACGCCCAAGCGCTGCCGCACACACACCCTGGCGCTCAGCTTTGCCACCTTCGCCAGCTGCTGGTTGCCCTTTACCCTCTACGGTCTCCTAGGCGATGGCTCGGCGCCAGGTCACTACACCTATGCAACACTGGTACCTGTAGCAACACACCTGCTGATCAACCCTCTCATCTACGCCTACCGCAACACGCACATCCGCAAAATCCTGCTCAAGTCTTTTGGCTGTTCCCACACACATTTGCAGCACACACACACACCCAGTGACGTCTGATACGGTGACGTCTTGCACTACGTGATGTTCTAGAGCTGAGAAATTGATGGATCTCAACAGATGAACAGTTCACTGCCAAAGGCTGCTGGCCAACACCTGCCCCTAAAGAAAGGGGGCGGAGAGAGCTGGTCAAAGCTCGACCCATCGATCGGACCTGTGCCTCATTATCTTCTGCACTTTATAAAAGACAGACTGCTGTTAACTGAGAACGACACTGCTGAAACGGATGAGTAGTGAAACTACTGAAATGGTGCTAGTATGCCTGTTGAGTCTGTGCAGCTTCCATAGCTTTAATGGTTTATAAGAGAACACTGAAGTTTGTCAGCATGAATGTAATTCATTTGTGTATTTATTTTGCTATTTTATTACAAAAATGAATAAAGCATCTGTTTTTTAAAACAAAGTCTCAAACATTTATTCATAAAGGTTGCTGTATGAAATGTTACATTTTATTACTTTCAGTACAGGCCTACTGTATATTATTGCATTGCATTACACTGCATTACATTTAGCACTATTAGCAGACACTTTTTGTCCAAATTGACATATGTCAACTGTATTACAAGGGATTACATTGTCCCCGGAGCAACTTGGGGTTAAGTGCCTTGCTCAAGGCCACAACGGTGGAAGCATCCAATAATTCATAATCAGCCAAAGTTAATACAAAGTTTTAATCAAATGCTGCTAATTGCTTCTCACAGTCATCTAGCATTCAGTGTTTGCTTTGAAAAATAAATAAATAAATAAATAAATAATCCTGGTCATGTGAGCTGGGCGCAAAAGGGTTGTTCTTATGTTCTTGTTCTTAGGCGTAACAGCCTTTCAACCTATGAGAATGACATCCGTCATTCTCTTTAAGAGCCAGCAGCGCAACATCAAACAGTCTGTTGGTATTTTGACAATCAAAGCATCTGAAGGTATCTGCTTGCATAATTTCACTAGTAGACTTACTACATGCATTCTGCACTCGCCTATTATTTGAATTCATAGGCAAAGTGAAAACTAACTTCACCGTGGTCTCATTGCCAACAGCAACAGTTCTAAACAAGGGATTACGAACGAAAACGCAGCCTGAAAAAAGCAACACTTATCCCAATCGTTTTAGAATGACTGAATAAAAATCCTAAGTTGTTTGGAAATGGTTGCTTACAAGGGCTGCTTACATCTCATGACAGTGCATCTTCAGCTGTCTTTCATAGGTACCTTTTCTGTAGACCAGGTTTTCTTGGTCAGTGGTGTAATGATTTAGGCTGGGTGAACCCTGCCTGACCTGCTGGCGAATTTGGATTTTGCCCGGCATCGCAGGCTGGAAACATGCACATCTATCTTTCCTCCTTCCTGTCCACAACCTTTGGGTCCAATCACAAACTAACTTATTCAAAAGAAGCACCGATCGTTGGTCTGATTGGTTGAAAGACTATCAAATCATACAGAGTCATCTCAAAAATGCCCATTGATCACGCCTCTTGTGCAGTAGAAATAAAGCGCGGACTCTCCATACTAATGTTCAATCTTAAAAGATTGATCTTATGGTGATAGCCAGACTAGTCATCATGTTTAGAGGGTGTGAATAGGGATTTTTGGATCGTGCGACAGACAATCACTGTCTGGGTGTACGATATAAATGATCTGTGAATTTGTTCATTGCTAAATTAATTATTGTATTGTTTTTGTTTGTATGTTGCTTTGAGCAAAGGCGTCTAAGTAACATAACTGTAACCGTATAAATAAGGCTTTACAGCATGTTGCTCTGGGTGCACATGATAGGACTCACTGGCTTGGACTGAGCCCTAAAACAACCCCAGATAGTTAGTGCGGTGCCTCAGAAGAGTGAGGTGTGATCTGATTGGGATTGAGCTCAAAGTTACCCTAGATCACAAAGAATAACCACGTTTGTTAGTGATGGAAGAGAAATGTATAGAGAACATTTATTGCTGATCCTTCTGGCCTTAAATGAATACAAGCAAGATGCCATGCACGTATTGTTTCAAAGTTCAAAGAAGGCTAGGATAATAAAGCACACAGACAAAAGGGAGAACATTAATTTGGTTTATTTTCTTCAATTGATCATGTAGAAAGTCTCAACAGATAAGCACATGTTAGATGTAAAATATATATTTTTACTGGCTGTCTGATTACAGACTTGGCGTAACAAAGGGGCTGACATTAAGCTTTGGCTTTGAAAGGTAAGGCACTCAGTACATTAGAAGGCACTTTCGAATGTATCTTTGGATTGGTCCCCACTTGGCGACTGTCTCAAACAGAGCCAGTCAAACATCAGAAAACACAATCCCATGCTGCAACACTGGGGACAAGGGGAATAGTGCAGGCGAGACCTGCACATATGACAAAGGCTAAAGCATTTTGTACAAAATAAAGGAATAGATAAAAAAAAAAGTCTGCTTTTAAATCTTTTTGATTCTTTCTAGAAAATGTTGATAAAGTGATTCACACAGGATCTGTGTGTTTGAGAAAGTGTGTCTGTGTGTGTGTGTGTGTGTGTGTGTGTGTGCATCAAAGCCACAATTATGAAGTCATAAACTTCATTAAGTCAGTAAGAGCTACAGTGAGGAGAACATGTATTTGATACCATGCTAAAGTTGACTAAAAAGAGGAATATAAAATCATCATTTGACAATTGATCTTAATGTCTTAATTCAAAAATTGAGTAAAAATAAAACCGCTAACTACCCCAATTTTCTTTGTGAATGAAGAATGTTTCGTAAATAAATAAATGTTCTTCCTAAATGCTAGGGGGAAGGAAGTATTTGACCCCCAATGTAACCCTATGGGAATTTAACACATAGGGTTAACATTGGGGCAGGCAGATTTTTATTTTTTAAGGCCAGCTATTTCATGGATTCAGGTTATTATGCATCCTGATAAAGTTCCCTTGGCCGTTGGAATTAAAATAGCCCCACGTCATTACATACCTTTCACCATAGCGAGAGATTGGCATGGTGCTTTTTGCAGTAGGCCTATTAGCCTGTTTGATGCTCATTGAGCTCAATGCAAATCAAACAGGCTAATAGGCCTACTGGAAAAAGCACCATGCCAATCTCTAGCTATGGTCAAGGGTATGTGATGATGTGGGGCTATTTTAATTCCAAAGGCCAAGGGAAATTTATCGGGATGCATAATATCCTAGATCCATGAAATAGCTGGTCTTTAAAAATAAAAATCTGCCTGCCCCTATGTTAACCCTATGTGTTAAATTCCCATAGGGTTACATAGGGGGTCAAATACTTCCTTCCCCTAGCATTTAAGGAAAACATTTATCTATTTACGATACATTCTTCAATCACAAAGAAAATTGGTGTCCTTGGCGGTTTGATTTTTACTCATTTTTTAAATTAAGGCATTAAGATCAATTGTCAAATGATGATTTTATATTCCTGTTTTAGCATGGTATCAAATACATGTGCTCCTCACTGTACATCCCCAAACAACCAAACATACAACATTTTCAAGTGACTCAAACACAGATATACACACACACACCATCTTTTTCACATATTCCATGACTCCCACCTTGTTTACTTGAAGTCAGTCTGTATCAATCTGGTCTAAAACCAACAGAAATGGCTGTGTGTTTTACACGTAGGTCTTATCCCCCATGTCAAAACACTATAGAATCAATTAGCCTGCCTATTGCAGATACAGTATATGAAAGAAAGCTATAGCAACCTGCTTTATGAAAAAGTGATAAGTGGTACTCTGTGAGAAGGAAAATAATCAGACAGCTGATACTGAACTTATACGGATAGCATTGCAGTAACATATATAATGAAGGTAAATTAAGAGACCTTAGGTAGTCTCAGAAAAATATACAATATATTAGGGGAACCATGTTAAATGTTGGTATACGTTTTGTACTGTCACTCAGCTGATGTCTGAACAGACCAAACACAACATCTTGCCATACTTATGCAAGATGCATCTAGGTTGTAGGGATATCAAGAAATCCCATCACCCTATGGATGGTAGCATCAATACATCCATAACACAACAACATTCAAAATGAGAAAAAGGTTGCCATCAGTATTCTTGCTGTGGATTTTTCCTTTCCAAATATTTTACAATTTAGCCTGCTTTATTATCTGGATGACTTGGACTATGTTGCCTCTGTGTAGGGATGGGGAGGTTCTATGTGATTCACCTATTTGGTTCAAAATGACGGCATCATTGGCCCCTTTTTTAATGAGCTAACATGAGCTAACATACAAACAAGTCACCACAAACAGACTGCTGGTTGCTTTTGGAGGTGAACTCTAATGATAAAAAATATCAGGTAGTGTGAGTGAGATCATGTGTGCACACACACAAATACACACACACACACACACACACACACACACACACAGACACAGACACAGACACAGACAGACACACACACACAGATAGATGGTCAGTCTCAGTCAGACCAATCATCATCGTCAAACTCAGAGGAGTCATCCTCAGAATCACTACACTCTACAGCAATACGGCGAGACAAGATGGCCGCCACATCATTGCCCACGTTGTCCTTCTTCTCTTGTTCCCGTTGCTCCTCCACCTTACGCAGGTTGAAACCTGAAATATGAGTGCAAGTGCAAGCACACATTAACAGAGGCAAAGAGAACAAGGGAGACATAGATTGATAATCAAAGATTAATCCAAAGATTAAATATACAATGTACTGTAGATTAGGTACGTTATTACAAAACAAACTTTGCCTTAGGTGTACAGTATTGATGAAATAATTTCCGAAGATAGCATGTCATTACAGTATACCTGGCAAATTCAGGACATTGCCAGAATTGAAACGTGCGAAACTGAAACATCCAAATCCAGCAATGAACATTTAATACAGACACCCATGATGTTTACCTTGACGAATAGCCGACAGGAGATCACTGCGTGCATCACCCGCGGGAGCAGGCTGAGCTTTCGGTGCAGCGGTGCTGGGGGCTCCAGAGGAGGCCGGAGCTGGGGGAGGCGGTCCAGCGGAGGGGGGAGGGGGAGGACCAGGTGGGGGAGGAGGGGGAGGAGGAGGGGGTGGGCCTCCACCAGCTGGAGGAGGTGGTGGTGGAATCCCTCCTTGCATGGGGGGAGGTGGGGGAGCAGGAGGAGAGGTGCCAATGGGAGTCGAAGTTGGAGGGGTGGAATCCCAGCCAGGTGGTGGAGGGGGTGGGACCATGTCACACGGTGGAGGAGGGGGTGGGGCTGGGGGTGGGGCTAGGTGAGATTGCAAAGGAGGAGAGGACGCCATTGGAGGAGCTGGAGGTGGGTGGGATGGACTTAAAAGGCTGCTGCGCTTCGGATGCTGACTTCCAGGATCAGAATACCTGAATGGGAATAATGTATGGTCAAATGGTAACGTTCCAATCAGTACATACTATCATCAAGTGATAACATGTCAGCATACACTTCTCATGCAACACTATACCATTGTCAGTCCTGTAAGTATGGAAAAATAACAAACACGTCAACCTGTTTTACAGTGTCACCTGACTGAATTATATGGACAAAATGGTGCACATTTGTAAAATTAGGCAATTAGAATGAAATAACATAACAGTGACTGCAAAATGACAACATGGATTTTTGGATTTTGACCCAATCACATTATGTTAATTTATATCATTTTCACTGCCCACAGGAGTACAGAAGAATGCCATACCTTTGAATTTGGTAAGGTAAAATTCAACGGCTGTTCCTTTTGATACAATGTACAGTGTTCAGTGTACACTGTTCGTTATGTGAGTGAAGTTTATGAGCTACTGCGTCTTCTAAAACTGATAGTTCTGGTCCTTGAATATGATTGGCTGAATTGGCTTAATTGAAAAATGGGTGTGGAGGTGGCTGCAGAGCTACTGTATATGCAGAATGTAAATGATTACATCTCATGTGATTTCAAGTTAATTTTGCTCGTGCACCTTTTTCAGAGCACCAAGCTACTAGTACGTATTGGAAAGCTGAAGTCATATGGTTTCATGTGATATGCATGTGTTATCCGCATGATGAGTATTTCTGTGAGCACTTTTGACGCATTGTGCGTCCAACGGCTAAAGGATTTTCATCTTTCTGGTTGATGGCGAGGGACTCACATGTCGAGAGGTGGAGGAGGCAAATCATCAGGAGCTGGAGGGGGAAAGGGGGACCCCGGATCATACCCAGTGGAGTCCATCTCCCCACTGTATCCGTCGTCACCTGAGTTAATACTGCCATTCAGACCCTCAGAGGAGTTTCTGTGTACACACACAAACACACCCTGTGGCATCATGGACATGTACTATTCTAAAGATAGTTGTGCCAGGCTGTTTGCTAGACTTGAGACAGTCATAACATTATCATTAAACTGTATTCATTTAAAAAGTATCAGTGCTGTTCTCATAAAAACTAGAATAAATATGGGAATCAATAATAGCTCATAACTCCATAGCAGTTTTTCAACAAATGTTAATAATACCATAAGAACATGAAAAACTTAGGTCGCTCAAACCAGAATGTAGATCCCTCATGATGGCCCCACCCTCTCACTGATACCACTGAGGCTGGACGAAAGCTCTGACATTGTGACACACAAACACAAGTTACACCCACAAACCTCAAATCATGTTTGGGCGTTACAAACTCCTGCCCCATTTTGAGGCGTTCCCACTCATCCTTGCGGGTCTTAATCTTCCGTGGGTTTTGATTCCTGCGGTTTGGATTATCCTTCTTCTCCTTCTGCTCTCACATACAAACACACATCCAGACACAACATAATGAAAGTCTCCTCTTGAGTGTACATTGTCTTTGCTCAGCTGCATGTATGGTCGTCTCACCCTATGCTTGCGCTTCTCCTTCATGATGTCTTTGGTGTCCTGCAGCATCTTTTCTTTCCAGAGGTCGAAGAAGTAGGAGGGATCGGTGTAGAACTTCAGAGCCTCTTTGCCATCATCCCTAAGAACAGGAAATGAAAGAAGGTAAATGAGAAGAGTCAGAAAGGAGACGTTGAGAAAAACAGTCAACATATCCACCTGAAGGCAACCATCTTGTAAATGTGGAGCTCAAGACAGTGGCACTGATGAGTCAGGAGAGAATAAGAGATGACGAAATGTGTTTTTAATCACAGGGCTTTAGAGAGAGAGCCAGGTGTGATTGTTATATGGATTATACGACTAAGTCCAGAAGTGGTGGTTCTGTACCTGTGTGGATTACGTGTGCATACACGTGTAACTGTTTACCTGTACACGCTGAGGTTGTTGAGAGGTGGTGGCTCATCGCAGGTCAAATAGGTATCCTGCACAGGTAAGGGTAAGGAGAGGCGGATGAAGAGTTGCTGATCCTGAGTCAGACTGGAGCGGAAGGCCTTGCGCGTGGTAATTGCCTGCAGAGAGACTAGGGGAGAAAAGGGATGAGAATGAGACAAATAATAGCAAAGAGGAGCGGTTACTGAGAAGAGGTAGAGAGATGAAAACAGCTGGCAGAACAGTTGCTTTAAAGTTGGGCTACATTTCTGCCTTGCAGTCAGAACAGAGGTGTGCCCCCTTTGAATGCATATATACATGCTCTTCTCCCTTACCCTCCTCCTCTTTGGGATCCAGCTGAGTGACTTTAACCTGCAGACGGTCCACTCTTTCTCCAAGTGTACTGACACGCTCTGCAAATGTGCTGGCTTGGACAAACAACTCTCCAAACACATCCTCAGCATATTTACCTACAACACACAAACATACATACACAAACAGGTTATGGCTATGTACAGTCAAAAGATACACAATGTCAAACAACTATTAGTACCTTATTTACAATTCCCAAAGTTCTTATCAAAAGTTAAATGTTTGCACCCAAATTTTCACTTTAAAATGACCTGTCTATAGTCCAGACCTTTCAGATTGGTGGCATCATACAACCCCTGGCAAAAAGTATGGAATCACCACTCTTGGAAGATTCTCTTCACTCAGATGCTTATGATCGTTTATCAACAAAGAACAAAGAACATTAAAACCTTTCCTCTGGAGTAGGGATGTTAACCGGTGACTGTTTGACCGATGGTTGACCGTATCCACGTTAGCCGACCAAAGTTGTCGCTAGTCGGTTAAAAAAAAAAAGAGCCATCTTTAAATTAGGCTAAAGACAGTGGACTAAACGCTACTACAGCTAGCCCTCTCATTCCAAGAAGATCTTTTTTGCGTGAAGTTAACAAATTATCCCTCACACTCAATGTTTCATAACTCGCCTGCTTCGTAATAAACCAATAAAAACATTTGGCACGAGGTCACAGCGGTGGCCGGTGCGTCTTTTGCAATCTGGAAGTGCGCTGTTTTATCCATTGGGTTTTATCGTGTTGCAGTCTAGGCAACATTCCGCATAAGATGGGCTTAGATTTGGAAAGACATTACATCTACATTTCAGGAAGGGTCATCAATGGTAACAGATAAGGTAATGATCATCTTTCGTTATTATTGTTAGCACTTCCTCAAACTAAGCTGCGTCTCTTCGGAGCTGTCATTTTCACAAGTGAGCCGCGGCCATTTCAGCTTCAAATGAGCTTCTAACGCTAGACTAACGCCTTTATTTGCAACGCGATCACCTTGTACCCAAACCATTTTCGGAGCAAAGGAACCATTTGTCCTCCACTTACAAGCTCCTTGGTTTGCAGGACTCATGTTTGGCGCTATAGGATTTTAAAAAGTGACGTGAGTGAAAGGGCGGCGCCGGGGCTGTGTGTATGAGCGTGGGACAGAGAGATGAGAGTTGGGAAATTGCGTGGCTGTTATTTCAAATAGCATAATTTATTTTAAACGAATCGGTTAACCGGTTTCAACCGGCTAATGAGCCTTGGTGGTCGGTCAAGAAAATTTGTAGTTTTCGCCATCCCTACTCTGGAGAGACATATCAAGTCAATGACAAGGGCAGCAAATCCCATTGAAAATTCATGGTCCAACTGAAGTAGAGGCACCATTCTGTAAAGTTGATTGATAAACTGCTGTTTGACAAACTTGAAACTTGATTGATGAAAAATACTGATCTAGATTAAAGCCTATGCTTCAGAAAATAAAAACCAGAAGAGTTGTAACAAAGTACTAATTAAAGATAAGGTTTGTGATTCCATAATTATTTCCTAAGATTTGAGCGAGTGATTCCATATTTCTGTATCTGTCATATACCAATATATTTTTTAACAAATACAACATCTGAATGAGCATCCTCTAAGAGTGGTAAATCCATAATGTTTGCCAAAGGTTGTAAAATCATAAACATGATTAAGAAGACCCCATACTGTTGAGCAGCTAAAATCCTATATTGGGCAAGAGTGGGAGATATCATTCTCAAAACTGCAGCAAATGGTCTCCACAGTTTCTAAATAATTCCAGACTGTTAAACATGCTCCTGTCCCAGCATTTCTGAGCTGTGTTGATGGATTCAATGACATCAATGACATTTTCATGTTTCAACAATTGATATGCTGTCTTTGCACTATTCTCAACCACATGCAGGGCTTACATGTTCTGCAAATCACAGCATTCTGTTATTATTTACATGGCGCTGTTTGGGTGCTGTTTTGTGCACTGATGCACTTATACCTTTTTTTTCTGGCAACCCAACCGTTCAGACCATTTTTGTTCGACTGCCTCTCGACCAATTTTCCAAGCAGTTGAGGCTGAAGTCTTTGTTGGTCTGCCTGACTGTGGCATGGTATCAAGCAGACCACTAATTTGCCTTTTTTTTTTTTTTTTTTTTAAATCAGACTTCAAGCACTATTGACTGCCATTTTCAAATCTTTGGATATCTTTTTATCTCCTTTTTCCTGAGATAGTTCAGCCACTTTTTCTCTCAAATCTTTTAACAGCTCTTTTGATTCGGCTCAGTAGCCAGCGAAGTCAGTGCAGCCCTGAAAAATGCAGAAGTCTCACAAGAGCTACGAAACTATTCTGACTATTCATACATAGGCACTAATTGCAATCAAACGTGTCAAAGGTGTGAAAATCCACCCTTAATAGACTATTAAACCCAGTGTGGCAAGTAAACTTTTGATCAGGTGATTTCAGCATAATTACCTCTGCCAAGGAGGTGCTGTTTTCATCGGGGTTTGTTTGTCTGTTTGTTTGTTAGCAAGATAACTCAAAAAGTTATGGATGGATTTCAATGAAATCAGGAAAGGTCTGAAATGACCCAAGGAAGACACCATTACATTTTGGGAGTGATCCGAATCACCGTCTGGGTCCAGGAGGCGGTTGTGTTTTTGCTTGGTGGAGGTCTGCGCTCTCGGAGTGCTTTTCTAGTTAGTATTTTAAAAGGGTACACACAATTACGACGATTATAAATGGAATCACCTAACCACATTTCGGGGGTTGAATACACTGGTGGCCTCTATGGGATCTCATACTGACCTGTTGCTGAACGGTCATGTTAGCTAGCTGCCTTAACAAGCGTCTGACTGGTGTGGATGGAGGTGTGAATGTTTCTACGCTAACAATGGAGGATCTGTCGCTTTTGAAGACTCGCCGAACTGGTGATATGCTGGCTTTAAAATGCCAATTAAGGGACCAACCATGTAAGACTCCTACAGTTCTCTTCTTCAGGGCTTAGCCTGGTTGGATAACACAAAGACAGAACTTCAGCCACTAACACTGATTTGTGTACACAGAGACACACTCACTCAGAGAGCCCAGCTGACGAATGATGTTGGCAAGAGTGATGTTAGTCACACACTCAAGTTCACTTTTGATGCTGTTGGGCAGTGACTGGCGGCACAGGTGCCTGGGCTCAATGTTCCGCGTCACCAATGGCATACTGGTGAGTGGGAATGGTCACCCTGGAAGACAGAAAACATTATCATAAACCACTATCAGTGACAACCCATGAAATGTTATGATCTTAATTTCCTGACTGAAATACACTACCGTTTAAAGTAGCCTACTATAGTTTTGAAACACCTACTCTTTTAAGGGTCTGTCGTTTTTGTTCTATTGTTACATTGCAGAGCAAAACTGGAAGCTCTTCTAACTTCAACATATATGGACTAACATACCTAGGACAATGTGGAATACTTATACTAAAAAGAATAAGCTCCCCACCACCTAAATATCCTTTCAGGGAGATACTACTCCATAGTTCACTAAGGGTTTCATTTCCATGCTGTTAATTGTCAGTTTGTAAAGTTTAGGCGAAGGAAGGAGTAATGTTATCAATCCCTGTTTAATCTGATTGATTAGGCTGGACCAATGATTTGAAGTTTAGTGTAAAGTCTACACTCATCGCGATGCGAGTGATGAAAGTTTCCCAATTATGAGTGACCAGATATATTCACTTTGTGAATGAGTTTTCTTATCAGGCTATTTCAAAACAGCCAACTTTTGCTATAATGACTGCATTTCACGCTCTTGGCATTCTCTCCACCACCTTAAGTTAGACACAGTCCTGAAGGATTTCCCATACATGATGAGCACTTGATGGCTGCTGTTCTTTAACTCATGTTAATTGAGAAGCATTTCCAGTGACTCCTCCATGAAATGGTTATGGTATGGTGCGGTATTAAGCAGACACTTTTGTCCAAAGTGATATCAAATAACAATACAATAATCAAGTTCAACAGTAAACAAATTTAAGGTTGGTGGTAATACTACATTAAGGAGAATAGCAATAATACACAACAATGTCAATTCAATCTGGAACAAGTCAAAATCTTATTCATAAAACATTATGTAACTGAAGAAAATACACACAATAGCCTACAATGCAGGGCAGGTTCCAATAATATTAACAATGGTAACTTAGCCTAATAGCTACAGAGCAAACAATAGCGTTATTCTTACTTAAGGCAAACTAGTATTTGTATTGTATTCGCATTCGAATTATACACCGAAACTCACACATGAATACGAACCAGTAGGCTATGAATTAGGCCTAGCACTATGGCTATGACATTTTTCGGACAGAGACAATTGGCAACACAGCTGGCACTGCAGTACACCTTTCAGACGGCAGGAGGAACTGACTGCTACTTAGGGAAGTTCCTTAACATCGTTCAAATTACATGATTTGAAATTAACGAAATATTAATCGTTTCAGTTAAAACATCACGTTAATACTAAGCCTACAACAAAACTGCACTGATGAATGATTTATAAGACTGACATTATTTCGCCTGATAACTCATTAACATAGACAAAGTAGCCTATAATCAAAGCCATGAACATGCGTTTTTAATTTAAGAATTGCTCGACAGTATGATTGTAGGATACCCTTCGTTACAGGCAGAACAAGAACAAAATAAGAACAAGACTTCGGACCAGGCCTAAAAGCGAAAAAGCAGGAAGTATCCCAACGATAGCTTAACAGGAGCACTGACTATCCGCGACAAAAAGTCCAGTTTCTCTTAGGTTCTAAATCTAATTGAAACTTTCAGTAGGAAATAACTAAACAAGGACGGTTATGTCTTACCAAGAGTAAAAAGACGAAAACTCTCCCACTTGAAGGTTTCAGATCGTGGATTGCATTAGAAGTTTTGTGCTTCTTTAAAGTGGGCCTGCTTGTTAGTCTACTTGAGATTTGCGGAACTGACAACACGTCGTTGGCCACAGAAAACTTCAGGTCTTCATCTAATTGGCCAGAGTTTCTCGATTCTTGTATGCTATTGGACACTTCAACAGTCATTTACGACGAGAGCGTGGAAATGACATTCTGTACGTAAATGGCGTAACTCCACCCAATGGGTTGAAAACATCTGTTCGTCTGTATGCTGGGCGGGGGTGAGCATGTTAGCGCATTCCGAGATGGCCTGTATGGGCATATCCGAAATAGTCATGGCCTGTCTTCCTTAAAAATTCCAAAATTCTTTTCAGAGATGACATGGACTTTCATTTCAAAGCAGTCAATGTTTAAAATGCTTTGTTGAGAATGGAGAAAATTGATTGATATGTTTTTAAATGAAATTTCATTTCAATGTCTGAATGTAAGGATTCAGGAAACACAAAACCAACTTTTGTCTATGATAAACAGCCGAGCAGATAGGCGTAAATCACTGATCTGGAGATCTTTAAATGAAAGACTAATAAGGCTATAATCTTCTGACCATGTTATACAGTATTACAATTTGACTAATCAATACTCAATGCTAAAACGTGTATTTTACAGTATCTGATCTGTTTCTATGGAAGTTACAAGAAACAATGTTCTATTAAATGTTGTTAATTAATGAAATAGCCTTCCAACAGCTTGAAACGGAGCTTTGCGACCAATATTATGGAGTTGAATAAATTCTGTCGTGCCAACGCACACATGCATGCATTCAATGAACACTCATACCACCACTTAATTGTATGGCTCTATGTTTAATCACATCGGATTAGCAAGCATTTACTGCTGATTGCAGAAACGTTTGTTTTTTCCCCCTTCGATCCCTGGTTGATATATTGCGCAGCTGGCAGATTATCAGATGAAACACCAGGCCTAATTTCACTCTACCCCTCACGGACCAGCAGTCTACCCACGTTGTGCAGTCCATAGTTCGAGAAACGCTGCACTAACGTGTCGTTAGGGTGTATGTTTTAACTTTTTTGTGTGTGTTTTTTTTCCCACTGTATTGTGTGTGCATTGAGCAGTTTCTCAAAAATATGGAACAAACTGCATTCCATACCAGTTCAATAAGGCAGGTGTTTCACTTCCAGGTTTACGTTCAACGCGCAGGAGCGGCATCTAAAAACTCGGCCTAGCAGAGGATGGTTTCGATCCATCGACCTCTGGGTTATGGGCCCAGCACGCTTCCGCTGCGCCACTCTGCTCTGCCTCAGCTGCGGGTTGCCTGCTCATTTCCATCGGGCCTGCTCTCAGCTCCAGCGCTCTCATTGCAGAGTTTGATTGGATTGCAAGGCAGATTTGGAAAAACAAATGCAGTAGAGATGATCGGGACAAGTCAAAGGACGTGCGTAGCGGGACACGGAAATGGCTGCACGCTCCCCGCCGAAAGCCTGCCAGTGGTGGTTTTCATCTCCGTGTCAGGCTGTGAGTTTTGAAAGGCAAGATGTGTGCAACTGTGCTGTCGCGGCAGCTAAAGGGTCAGCCTAGCAGAGGATGGTTTCGATCCATCGACCTCTGGGTTATGGGCCCAGCACGCTTCCGCTGCGCCACTCTGCTCCGACGCACCCCAGATGGGACTCGAACCCACAATCCCTGGCTTAGGAGGCCAGTGCCTTATCCATTAGGCCACTGGGGCTTGCCAG
>NC_085017.1:11518145-11520645 GCF_963854185.1 Sardina pilchardus
TCTCAGGCCCTGAGCTGGCAGAAAGCACTCCAGACTGACTGTGGCAGGTGAGCACGGCTATATTTCCTGGTTTAAAATGTGTCCGTGTCAGAAGATTGTTTGAAGAGATGTTTGATACGACAGAGCAAAGTGACGGGAAGACCAGAGCCCCTTTAGGGAGAGCCGGTCCACTTCCTATTAACTCCATTGTACCGGATTGTTCCTGCAATCTGTTGAAATTCCGCTAGGGACGTTGCCGAGCAAGTGATAAATGAATTGTGGTCTATGGGGCTAAGCGGCTAGAACTCGTTTTTTTCACAGTTGACAACTTCATTTCTTAATGTACATTGTCGTAGTAGCTACCTGAGTATAGGTTTTCCACTGGAAATGAAATAAAAAGTCACTCATGTCCTTTCTGCTTTTCATAGGATGGGCCGTTTTCCCTGTAACATGCTAGCATTTAGCTCATGGATGCTCGCGACACTCGCGACCGATTACGACCGTCGTGAAGCTGAACCTTCTTTTAGGTCTATGGCCGTAAAGTGGTTCGCTTGTGTCACGTGACACGTGAAAACTTTGAAAGGGTTTTTAGGAATAACAACACATATTGAAAATGTTATTGGTCAGCTGATTGTCAAGTCAAGTTATCCTGCATCGTATGCATTAATGCAATTTTAGGAGAAAAAATTATATAACGACAAATGTGGTACTGGGGGGTTCAGCTCCATTGCTACCCATTCATTCATCACTTGCTCGCGATCGCCCTCTAGTTGCAGTACCATGCGGAAGTATTTCGCTAGTGGTCCTTCTCCCCTTATTAGACATTGGCCCTTTCCGAAACGGATCCCTACTCACTTCGACTCGGTTAGCGAGTGAACTTCCTTTTCAAGTCCACTCGTGGGTGCGGAGAACACTCGCATTTGAAGGGTTAGGGGGTTAAAACAGCGCTACATTTCGGATGCGCTTGAAGGGAGAAGGAAGTTGACGTCATATTCGTTTTCATAGAAATTATGAATCCAATA
Organism: Sardina pilchardus; assembly: GCF_963854185.1. Taxonomy (NCBI): domain Eukaryota; kingdom Metazoa; phylum Chordata; class Actinopteri; order Clupeiformes; family Clupeidae; genus Sardina; species Sardina pilchardus. The sequence continues at coordinate 11,519,147 of NC_085017.1, forward strand.
TATATTAAATCGCCAATTAAGATGTTCTGGACACCCCTATGTATTAGGATATACATCCCTCTTCTCTCCTTGCATTACTATGAGTGAGGAGTTGCATTTTATGCTTTATTTAACATCAAATTATAAAGGTGCTGTAAATGCGACCTGCACATGTGTTCAAATATTACAGCCTACTTCTGTACGATCTTGCACATTTTACTGAGTATCAAACTGAACATGAGTTGTTACAATGTAGCTTAAATCACGCTTTTGTCTGTAAATGCCGTCATACGGACCAAAAAACAACTGGCAGGGAGATTCACGAGCTGCACGAACACTAGAAAACGGTTGCACCTGCGTTTCAAGTCAGCATCGATGCTGACTTGCTCCTGGAGGCGTGGTAGCCCCTCTCCCTAGGCACTTCACTCGACTCAAAATTCGTTTCGGATGATACTTAATGTGGCGGACCCTCGCGTGAACGCGCAAACGAAGTGGAAGTGTGTAGTGTTAGGATTTAGGGGCTGGTTTCGGAAAGGGCCATTCTCTGGGAAGACCGAGACGAAGTGAAGTGTTTCACTTCCAGGTTTAAGTTCAACGCGCAGGAGCGGCATCTAAAAACTCGGCCTAGCAGAGGATGGTTTCGATCCATCGACCTCTGGGTTATGGGCCCAGCACGCTTCCGCTGCGCCACTCTGCTCTGCCTCAGCTGCGGGTTGCCTGCTCATTTCCATCGGGCCTGCTCTCAGCTCCAGCGCTCTCATTGCAGAGTTTGATTGGATTGCAAGGCAGATTTGGAAAAACAAATGCAGTAGAGATGATCGGGACAAGTCAAAGGACGTGCGTAGCGGGACACGGAAATGGCTGCACGCTCCCCGCCGAAAGCCTGCCAGTGGTGGTTTTCATCTCCGTGTCAGGCTGTGAGTTTTGAAAGGCAAGATGTGTGCAACTGTGCTGTCGCGGCAGCTAAAGGGTCAGCCTAGCAGAGGATGGTTTCGATCCATCGACCTCTGGGTTATGGGCCCAGCACGCTTCCGCTGCGCCACTCTGCTCCGACGCACCCCAGATGGGACTCGAACCCACAATCCCTGGCTTAGGAGGCCAGTGCCTTATCCATTAGGCCACTGGGGCTTGCCAGCTGCGCTCCATCAGAGCCTTTGCTCCACTGGTATCAAAGGAATGTTTTAAATGTCGGGATAGCCTGACAAAAGCACTGTGTTGAATTTTCGGGTCTCAGGCCCTGAGCTGGCAGAAAGCACTCCAGACTGACTGTGGCAGGTGAGCACGGCTATATTTCCTGGTTTAAAATGTGTCCGTGTCAGAAGATTGTTTGAAGAGATGTTTGATACGACAGAGCAAAGTGACGGGAAGACCGAGACGAAGTGAAGTGTTTCACTTCCAGGTTTAAGTTCAACGCGCAGGAGCGGCATCTAAAAACTCGGCCTAGCAGAGGATGGTTTCGATCCATCGACCTCTGGGTTATGGGCCCAGCACGCTTCCGCTGCGCCACTCTGCTCTGCCTC
>NC_085017.1:11528145-11530645 GCF_963854185.1 Sardina pilchardus
TGTTTGAAGAGATGTTTGATACGACAGAGCAAAGTGACGGGAAGACCGAGACAAAGTGAAGTGTTTCACTTCCAGGTTTAAGTTCAACGCGCAGGAGCGGCATCTAAAAACTCGGCCTAGCAGAGGATGGTTTCGATCCATCGACCTCTGGGTTATGGGCCCAGCACGCTTCCGCTGCGCCACTCTGCTCTGCCTCAGCTGCGGGTTGCCTGCTCATTTCCATCGGGCCTGCTCTCAGCTCCAGCGCTCTCATTGCAGAGTTTGATTGGATTGCAAGGCAGATTTGGAAAAACAAATGCAGTAGAGATGATCGGGACAAGTCAAAGGACGTGCGTAGCGGGACACGGAAATGGCTGCACGCTGCCCGCCGAAAGCCTGCCAGTGGTGGTTTTCATCTCCGTGTCAGGCTGTGAGTTTTGAAAGGCAAGATGTGTGCAACTGTGCTGTCGCGGCAGCTAAAGGGTCAGCCTAGCAGAGGATGGTTTCGATCCATCGACCTCTGGGTTATGGGCCCAGCACGCTTCCGCTGCGCCACTCTGCTCCGACGCACCCCAGATGGGACTCGAACCCACAATCCCTGGCTTAGGAGGCCAGTGCCTTATCCATTAGGCCACTGGGGCTTGCCAGCTGCGCTCCATCAGAGCCTTTGCTCCACTGGTATCAAAGGAATGTTTTAAATGTCGGGATAGCCTGACAAAAGCACTGTGTTGAATTTTCGGGTCTCAGGCCCTGAGCTGGCAGAAAGCACTCCAGACTGACTGTGGCAGGTGAGCACGGCTATATTTCCTGGTTTAAAATGTGTCCGTGTCAGAAGATTGTTTGAAGAGATGTTTGATACGACAGAGCAAAGTGACGGGAAGACCAGAGCCCCTTTAGGGAGAGCCGGTCCACTTCCTATTAACTCCATTGTACCGGATTGTTCCTGCAATCTGTTGAAATTCCGCTAGGGACGTTGCCGAGCAAGTGATAAATGAATTGTGGTCTATGGGGCTAAGCGGCTAGAACTCGTTTTTTTCACAGTTGACAACTTCATTTCTTAATGTACATTGTCGTAGTAGCTACCTGAGTATAGGTTTTCCACTGGAAATGAAATAAAAAGTCACTCATGTCCTTTCTGCTTTTCATAGGATGGGCCGTTTTCCCTGTAACATGCTAGCATTTAGCTCATGGATGCTCGCGACACTCGCGACCGATTACGACCGTCGTGAAGCTGAACCTTCTTTTAGGTCTATGGCCGTAAAGTGGTTCGCTTGTGTCACGTGACACGTGAAAACTTTGAAAGGGTTTTTAGGAATAACAACACATATTGAAAATGTTATTGGTCAGCTGATTGTCAAGTCAAGTTATCCTGCATCGTATGCATTAATGCAATTTTAGGAGAAAAAATTATATAACGACAAATGTGGTACTGGGGGGTTCAGCTCCATTGCTACCCATTCATTCATCACTTGCTCGCGATCGCCCTCTAGTTGCAGTACCATGCGGAAGTATTTCGCTAGTGGTCCTTCTCCCCTTATTAGACATTGGCCCTTTCCGAAACGGATCCCTACTCACTTCGACTCGGTTAGCGAGTGAACTTCCTTTTCAAGTCCACTCGTGGGTGCGGAGAACACTCGCATTTGAAGGGTTAGGGGGTTAAAACAGCGCTACATTTCGGATGCGCTTGAAGGGAGAAGGAAGTTGACGTCATATTCGTTTTCATAGAAATTATGAATCCAATATATATTAAATCGCCAATTAAGATGTTCTGGACACCCCTATGTATTAGGATATACATCCCTCTTCTCTCCTTGCATTACTATGAGTGAGGAGTTGCATTTTATGCTTTATTTAACATCAAATTATAAAGGTGCTGTAAATGCGACCTGCACATGTGTTCAAATATTACAGCCTACTTCTGTACGATCTTGCACATTTTACTGAGTATCAAACTGAACATGAGTTGTTACAATGTAGCTTAAATCACGCTTTTGTCTGTAAATGCCGTCATACGGACCAAAAAACAACTGGCAGGGAGATTCACGAGCTGCACGAACACTAGAAAACGGTTGCACCTGCGTTTCAAGTCAGCATCGATGCTGACTTGCTCCTGGAGGCGTGGTAGCCCCTCTCCCTAGGCACTTCACTCGACTCAAAATTCGTTTCGGATGATACTTAATGTGGCGGACCCTCGCGTGAACGCGCAAACGAAGTGGAAGTGTGTAGTGTTAGGATTTAGGGGCTGGTTTCGGAAAGGGCCATTCTCTGGGAAGACCGAGACGAAGTGAAGTGTTTCACTTCCAGGTTTAAGTTCAACGCGCAGGAGCGGCATCTAAAAACTCGGCCTAGCAGAGGATGGTTTCGATCCATCGACCTCTGGGTTATGGGCCCAGCACGCTTCCGCTGCGCCACTCTGCTCTGCCTCAGCTGCGGGTTGCCTGCTCATTTCCATCGGGCCTGCTCTCAGCTCCAGCGCTCTCATTGCAGAGTTTGATTGGATTGCAAGGCAGATTTGGAAAAA
>NC_085017.1:11595645-11601645 GCF_963854185.1 Sardina pilchardus
ATTAGGCCACTGGGGCTTGCCAGCTGCGCTCCATCAGAGCCTTTGCTCCACTGGTATCAAAGGAATGTTTTAAATGTCGGGATAGCCTGACAAAAGCACTGTGTTGAATTTTCGGGTCTCAGGCCCTGAGCTGGCAGAAAGCACTCCAGACTGACTGTGGCAGGTGAGCACGGCTATATTTCCTGGTTTAAAATGTGTCCGTGTCAGAAGATTGTTTGAAGAGATGTTTGATACAACAGAGCAAAGTGACGGGAAGACCGAGACGAAGTGAAGTGTTTCACTTCCAGGTTTAAGTTCAACGCGCAGGAGCGGCATCTAAAAACTCGGCCTAGCAGAGGATGGTTTCGATCCATCGACCTCTGGGTTATGGGCCCAGCACGCTTCCGCTGCGCCACTCTGCTCTGCCTCAGCTGCGGGTTGCCTGCTCATTTCCATCGGGCCTGCTCTCAGCTCCAGCGCTCTCATTGCAGAGTTTGATTGGATTGCAAGGCAGATTTGGAAAAACAAATGCAGTAGAGACAGAGATGTATAGTAACGAAGTAGAACTACTTAAGTACTCTACTTAAGTACTGAAATGCAGTATCTGTACTTTACTGGAGTATTATTTTTTTCTGCTACTTCTACTTTTACTTCACTACATATTTTCGATGAGTATAGTACTTTTACTCCGATACATTTTTTATGTGCTCCATCGTTACTCGTTACTGGTGTGTCGCACGAACAAATCCGTTCCGGATTGCTCACGAAGTCCTAGTCACACTGATGCGTGTCACTTGTTGACAGCACGATCTTAGCTTTCCAATGGTATTAAATAGTTGCTGTAATTAAGGGTTCGCGAGAAAATCAAGGTGAAGTTAGGCTACATGAGAAGCATTCATTTGTACAATAAGTCATTCTCGAGTAGCCTAATCCAGTTTTTAAATTGCAACATTTCTTCTTGGTCTCCGACTTCAGTCTGTGTAGCACTCCACAATAAGCCTACTTGAATATTGTGTTCTTCCACTTGTTTGGTTTTAGAACATTTATTTAAACTACATAAATTACATAGAAAACATAAGCATTGCTTCCACATATTTCTATGCATTATGCCTATTCTAGACTAGCCGGATAACCTACCATGACTGAGGCCTAATTACTCTCACGTTCTTTTAAAGTGACAGGCACTCAATTAGACAGTTGACATTAAAGATAAATGTAAGTCAATATGACAATCGTGTAAAATGTGAGTCAAAATAAAAAATCTATATCAAATACTCAACATACTATGTATTTTAACTAATTGTGCAGATCATAAATAGGCCTAATGTAAACTTCATATGAATTTCAAAATGTTTGAAATAGAAATATGATATGAAGCCACCTTTTCACTGAGTGTGGGGAAGTATGCCTTGTAATGTCTGGTCTCCACTGGTGTGGTGGGGCTCCCATATCAAATCAGTATCAAAATTCTTAACTTATGTTAAAACAATTGTGACACTATAGTCTTATCATGTATTTTTTCATGCTATGGCTACTGACTGATGCATTAGATAGATAGATAGATAGATAGATAGATAGATAGATAGATGGCTACATATTTATTCACCGTGTTTAACTACTACCACATGTTTATAGTCTAATCTAGGGCCTAGGCTGTGGCCCCCGTGTGTCTGCCAAGGGGCCTGCACTGAACGATTGTGCTGATACCTTTTGCACCCATCTCGTTCGCAAATCAGCTAATTACATAATACTTCTACTTTTACTTTCAGTACTTGAGTAGTATTTTAAAAAATAAACTACTTGCAATACTTAAGTACAAAACATGTTTAATACTTTAGTACTTCCACTTAAGTACGGTTTTTAAAGAGCACTTCTACTTCTACTCAAGTCACTTTTTTGATAGAGCACTTGTACTTCTACTCAAGTCTGGATCTCTAGTACTTTATACATCACTGAGTAGAGATGATCGGGACAAGTCAAAGGACGTGCGTAGCGGGACACGGAAATGGCTGCACGCTCCCCGCCGAAAGCCTGCCAGTGGTGGTTTTCATCTCCGTGTCAGGCTGTGAGTTTTGAAAGGCAAGATGTGTGCAACTGTGCTGTCGCGGCAGCTAAAGGGTCAGCCTAACAGAGGATGGTTTCGATCCATCGACCTCTGGGTTATGGGCCCAGCACGCTTCCGCTGCGCCACTCTGCTCCGACGCACCCCAGATGGGACTCGAACCCACAATCCCTGGCTTAGGAGGCCAGTGCCTTATCCATTAGGCCACTGGGGCTTGCCAGCTGCGCGCCATCAGAGCCTTTGCTCCACTGGTATCAAAGGAATGTTTTAAATGTCGGGATAGCCTGACAAAAGCACTGTGTTGAATTTTCGGGTCTCAGGCCCTGAGCTGGCAGAAAGCACTCCAGACTGACTGTGGCAGGTGAGCACGGCTATATTTCCTGGTTTAAAATGTGTCCGTGTCAGAAGATTGTTTGAAGAGATGTTTGATACGACAGAGCAAAGTGACGGGAAGACCGAGACAAAGTGAAGTGTTTCACTTCCAGGTTTAAGTTCAACGCGCAGGAGCGGCATCTAAAAACTCGGCCTAGCAGAGGATGGTTTCGATCCATCGACCTCTGGGTTATGGGCCCAGCACGCTTCCGCTGCGCCACTCTGCTCTGCCTCAGCTGCGGGTTGCCTGCTCATTTCCATCGGGCCTGCTCTCAGCTCCAGCGCTCTCATTGCAGAGTTTGATTGGATTGCAAGGCAGATTTGGAAAAACAAATGCAGTAGAGATGATCGGGACAAGTCAAAGGACGTGCGTAGCGGGACACGGAAATGGCTGCACGCTCCCCGCCGAAAGCCTGCCAGTGGTGGTTTTCATCTCCGTGTCAGGCTGTGAGTTTTGAAAGGCAAGATGTGTGCAACTGTGCTGTCGCGGCAGCTAAAGGGTCAGCCTAGCAGAGGATGGTTTCGATCCATCGACCTCTGGGTTATGGGCCCAGCACGCTTCCGCTGCGCCACTCTGCTCCGACGCACCCCAGATGGGACTCGAACCCACAATCCCTGGCTTAGGAGGCCAGTGCCTTATCCATTAGGCCACTGGGGCTTGCCAGCTGCGCTCCATCAGAGCCTTTGCTCCACTGGTATCAAAGGAATGTTTTAAATGTCGGGATAGCCTGACAAAAGCACTGTGTTGAATTTTCGGGTCTCAGGCCCTGAGCTGGCAGAAAGCACTCCAGACTGACTGTGGCAGGTGAGCACGGCTATATTTCCTGGTTTAAAATGTGTCCGTGTCAGAAGATTGTTTGAAGAGATGTTTGATACGACAGAGCAAAGTGACGGGAAGACCGAGACAAAGTGAAGTGTTTCACTTCCAGGTTTAAGTTCAACGCGCAGGAGCGGCATCTAAAAACTCGGCCTAGCAGAGGATGGTTTCGATCCATCGACCTCTGGGTTATGGGCCCAGCACGCTTCCGCTGCGCCACTCTGCTCTGCCTCAGCTGCGGGTTGCCTGCTCATTTCCATCGGGCCTGCTCTCAGCTCCAGCGCTCTCATTGCAGAGTTTGATTTGATTGCAAGGCAGATTTGGAAAAACAAATGCAGTAGAGATGATCGGGACAAGTCAAAGGACGTGCGTAGCGGGACACGGAAATGGCTGCACGCTCCCCGCCGAAAGCCTGCCAGTGGTGGTTTTCATCTCCGTGTCAGGCTGTGAGTTTTGAAAGGCAAGATGTGTGCAACTGTGCTGTCGCGGCAGCTAAAGGGTCAGCCTAGCAGAGGATGGTTTCGATCCATCGACCTCTGGGTTATGGGCCCAGCACGCTTCCGCTGCGCCACTCTGCTCCGACGCACCCCAGATGGGACTCGAACCCACAATCCCTGGCTTAGGAGGCCAGTGCCTTATCCATTAGGCCACTGGGGCTTGCCAGCTGCGCTCCATCAGAGCCTTTGCTCCACTGGTATCAAAGGAATGTTTTAAATGTCGGGATAGCCTGACAAAAGCACTGTGTTGAATTTTCGGGTCTCAGGCCCTGAGCTGGCAGAAAGCACTCCAGACTGACTGTGGCAGGTGAGCACGGCTATATTTCCTGGTTTAAAATGTGTCCGTGTCAGAAGATTGTTTGAAGAGATGTTTGATACGACAGAGCAAAGTGACGGGAAGACCAGAGCCCCTTTAGGGAGAGCCGGTCCACTTCCTATTAACTCCATTGTACCGGATTGTTCCTGCAATCTGTTGAAATTCCGCTAGGGACGTTGCCGAGCAAGTGATAAATGAATTGTGGTCTATGGGGCTAAGCGGCTAGAACTCGTTTTTTTCACAGTTGACAACTTCATTTCTTAATGTACATTGTCGTAGTAGCTACCTGAGTATAGGTTTTCCACTGGAAATGAAATAAAAAGTCACTCATGTCCTTTCTGCTTTTCATAGGATGGGCCGTTTTCCCTGTAACATGCTAGCATTTAGCTCATGGATGCTCGCGACACTCGCGACCGATTACGACCGTCGTGAAGCTGAACCTTCTTTTAGGTCTATGGCCGTAAAGTGGTTCGCTTGTGTCACGTGACACGTGAAAACTTTGAAAGGGTTTTTAGGAATAACAACACATATTGAAAATGTTATTGGTCAGCTGATTGTCAAGTCAAGTTATCCTGCATCGTATGCATTAATGCAATTTTAGGAGAAAAAATTATATAACGACAAATGTGGTACTGGGGGGTTCAGCTCCATTGCTACCCATTCATTCATCACTTGCTCGCGATCGCCCTCTAGTTGCAGTACCATGCGGAAGTATTTCGCTAGTGGTCCTTCTCCCCTTATTAGACATTGGCCCTTTCCGAAACGGATCCCTACTCACTTCGACTCGGTTAGCGAGTGAACTTCCTTTTCAAGTCCACTCGTGGGTGCGGAGAACACTCGCATTTGAAGGGTTAGGGGGTTAAAACAGCGCTACATTTCGGATGCGCTTGAAGGGAGAAGGAAGTTGACGTCATATTCGTTTTCATAGAAATTATGAATCCAATATATATTAAATCGCCAATTAAGATGTTCTGGACACCCCTATGTATTAGGATATACATCCCTCTTCTCTCCTTGCATTACTATGAGTGAGGAGTTGCATTTTATGCTTTATTTAACATCAAATTATAAAGGTGCTGTAAATGCGACCTGCACATGTGTTCAAATATTACAGCCTACTTCTGTACGATCTTGCACATTTTACTGAGTATCAAACTGAACATGAGTTGTTACAATGTAGCTTAAATCACGCTTTTGTCTGTAAATGCCGTCATACGGACCAAAAAACAACTGGCAGGGAGATTCACGAGCTGCACGAACACTAGAAAACGGTTGCACCTGCGTTTCAAGTCAGCATCGATGCTGACTTGCTCCTGGAGGCGTGGTAGCCCCTCTCCCTAGGCACTTCACTCGACTCAAAATTCGTATCGGATGATACTTAATGTGGCGGACCCTCGCGTGAACGCGCAAACGAAGTGGAAGTGTGTAGTGTTAGGATTTAGGGGCTGGTTTCGGAAAGGGCCATTCTCTGGGAAGACCGAGACGAAGTGAAGTGTTTCACTTCCAGGTTTAAGTTCAACGCGCAGGAGCGGCATCTAAAAACTCGGCCTAGCAGAGGATGGTTTCGATCCATCGACCTCTGGGTTATGGGCCCAGCACGCTTCCGCTGCGCCACTCTGCTCTGCCTCAGCTGCGGGTTGCCTGCTCATTTCCATCGGGCCTGCTCTCAGCTCCAGCGCTCTCATTGCAGAGTTTGATTGGATTGCAAGGCAGATTTGGAAAAACAAATGCAGTAGAGATGATCGGGACAAGTCAAAGGACGTGCGTAGCGGGACACGGAAATGGCTGCACGCTCCCCGCCGAAAGCCTGCCAGTGGTGGTTTTCATCTCCGTGTCAGGCTGTGAGTTTTGAAAGGCAAGATGTGTGCAACTGTGCTGTCGCGGCAGCTAAAGGGTCAGCCTAGCAGAGGATGGTTTCGATCCATCGACCTCTGGGTTATGGGCCCAGCACGCTTCC
>NC_085017.1:11601845-11604345 GCF_963854185.1 Sardina pilchardus
GCTGCGCCACTCTGCTCCGACGCACCCCAGATGGGACTCGAACCCACAATCCCTGGCTTAGGAGGCCAGTGCCTTATCCATTAGGCCACTGGGGCTTGCCAGCTGCGCTCCATCAGAGCCTTTGCTCCACTGGTATCAAAGGAATGTTTTAAATGTCGGGATAGCCTGACAAAAGCACTGTGTTGAATTTTCGGGTCTCAGGCCCTGAGCTGGCAGAAAGCACTCCAGACTGACTGTGGCAGGTGAGCACGGCTATATTTCCTGGTTTAAAATGTGTCCGTGTCAGAAGATTGTTTGAAGAGATGTTTGATACGACAGAGCAAAGTGACGGGAAGACCGAGACAAAGTGAAGTGTTTCACTTCCAGGTTTAAGTTCAACGCGCAGGAGCGGCATCTAAAAACTCGGCCTAGCAGAGGATGGTTTCGATCCATCGACCTCTGGGTTATGGGCCCAGCACGCTTCCGCTGCGCCACTCTGCTCTGCCTCAGCTGCGGGTTGCCTGCTCATTTCCATCGGGCCTGCTCTCAGCTCCAGCGCTCTCATTGCAGAGTTTGATTTGATTGCAAGGCAGATTTGGAAAAACAAATGCAGTAGAGATGATCGGGACAAGTCAAAGGACGTGCGTAGCGGGACACGGAAATGGCTGCACGCTCCCCGCCGAAAGCCTGCCAGTGGTGGTTTTCATCTCCGTGTCAGGCTGTGAGTTTTGAAAGGCAAGATGTGTGCAACTGTGCTGTCGCGGCAGCTAAAGGGTCAGCCTAGCAGAGGATGGTTTCGATCCATCGACCTCTGGGTTATGGGCCCAGCACGCTTCCGCTGCGCCACTCTGCTCCGACGCACCCCAGATGGGACTCGAACCCACAATCCCTGGCTTAGGAGGCCAGTGCCTTATCCATTAGGCCACTGGGGCTTGCCAGCTGCGCTCCATCAGAGCCTTTGCTCCACTGGTATCAAAGGAATGTTTTAAATGTCGGGATAGCCTGACAAAAGCACTGTTACCCCTTTTCCACCGACACGGTTCTGGTGCTGGTTCGGAGCCAGTGCCAAGTCTGGAACCGGTTCTTTGCTTTTCCACACAAAATAACCTGGCTCTGGGCCAGGAAAACTGGTTCCAACTCAGCACCAACTTTGAGCTGGACCAGAGATAAGAACCAGTTACGTCAGCAAATCAGAAGCTTGTGTTGTCCACAGAGGCGGGAGTAACAAAAAAAATCTGAAAACAATGGCGGCAGCTCCAGGGGTCTAACTGGAAATATTCAATGTGAATAAAGGTTTCTTGACCACTTTTAATGGCTAATTTTGATACGGTTTATTGTTTATATGCGACACAAATGTGTCCCGGACACACAGATCATTGCAGGTTGCTGTAAGCTCCCGAACGGTAAAGTTAGCTTGTTAGCTTGTTGACCAAAACATAGCAACCTAGCATGCTGATATAACTACTGTGGTGTTTCTGGTCAGGCTAACGTTAGCAGCAAAAAAAGCAGCGTATTATGGTCATAACCATAACAACGGGTGCTAATCAAGTGCTAATGTTGGCTAACATGCTTTTCTAGCGACTGCAATAAATACACATGCAACATAGGGCACGTCCGGTTTTATTCCACAAATGGATACAGTGATACAGCTGAACTCTCTCGACATTTGAGCTTTTTGTGCTCAAAGTTAATCTCCATTTCTGCTGGTTGTTTTGGGATACAAAAGCGCACGTAAACAGTGACGTAGCGACGCAACACTACTCTGGAACTCAGTCTGTGGAAAAGCGAGCTGGTTCTTGAATAATCGGCAGGTAGCACCAGCACCGAACTGGCACTAGCACCAGCCCGGAACCAGCACCTGGTTCGTGGCGGTGGAAAGGGGGTATGAGTTGAATTTTCGGGTCTCAGGCCCTGAGCTGGCAGAAAGCACTCCAGACTGACTGTGGCAGGTGAGCACGGCTATATTTCCTGGTTTAAAATGTGTCCGTGTCAGAAGATTGTTTGAAGAGATGTTTGATACGACAGAGCAAAGTGACGGGAAGACCAGAGCCCCTTTAGGGAGAGCCGGTCCACTTCCTATTAACTCCATTGTACCGGATTGTTCCTGCAATCTGTTGAAATTCCGCTAGGGACGTTGCCGAGCAAGTGATAAATGAATTGTGGTCTATGGGGCTAAGCGGCTAGAACTCATTTTTTTCACAGTTGACAACTTCATTTCTTAATGTACATTGTCGTAGTAGCTACCTGAGTATAGGTTTTCCACTGGAAATGAAATAAAAAGTCACTCATGTCCTTTCTGCTTTTCATAGGATGGGCCGTTTTCCCTGTAACATGCTAGCATTTAGCTCATGGATGCTCGCGACACTCGCGACCGATTACGACCGTCGTGAAGCTGAACCTTCTTTTAGGTCTATGGCCGTAAAGTGGTTCGCTTGTGTCACGTGACACGTGAAAACTTTGAAAGGGTTTTTAGGAATAACAACACATATTGAAAATGTTATTGGTCAGCTGATTGTCAAGT
>NC_085017.1:11719345-11736845 GCF_963854185.1 Sardina pilchardus
TGGCAGAAAGCACTCCAGACTGACTGTGGCAGGTGAGCACGGCTATATTTCCTGGTTTAAAATGTGTCCGTGTCAGAAGATTGTTTGAAGAGATGTTTGATACGACAGAGCAAAGTGACGGGAAGACCGAGACGAATTGAAGTGTTTCACTTCCAGGTTTAAGTTCAACGCGCAGGAGCGGCATCTAAAAACTCGGCCTAGCAGAGGATGGTTTCGATCCATCGACCTCTGGGTTATGGGCCCAGCACGCTTCCGCTGCGCCACTCTGCTCTGCCTCAGCTGAGGGTTGCCTGCTCATTTCCATCGGGCCTGCTCTCAGCTCCAGCGCTCTCATTGCAGAGTTTGATTGGATTGCAAGGCAGATTTGGAAAAACAAATGCAGTAGAGATGATCGGGACAAGTCAAAGGACGTGCGTAGCGGGACACGGAAATGGCTGCACGCTCCCCGCCGAAAGCCTGCCAGTGGTGGTTTTCATCTCCGTGTCAGGCTGTGAGTTTTGAAAGGCAAGATGTGTGCAACTGTGCTGTCGCGGCAGCTAAAGGGTCAGCCTAGCAGAGGATGGTTTCGATCCATCGACCTCTGGGTTATGGGCCCAGCACGCTTCCGCTGCGCCACTCTGCTCCGACGCACCCCAGATGGGACTCGAACCCACAATCCCTGGCTTAGGAGGCCAGTGCCTTATCCATTAGGCCACTGGGGCTTGCCAGCTGCGCTCCATCAGAGCCTTTGCTCCACTGGTATCAAAGGAATGTTTTAAATGTCGGGATAGCCTGACAAAAGCACTGTGTTGAATTTTCGGGTCTCAGGCCCTGAGCTGGCAGAAAGCACTCCAGACTGACTGTGGCAGGTGAGCACGGCTATATTTCCTGGTTTAAAATGTGTCCGTGTCAGAAGATTGTTTGAAGAGATGTTTGATACGACAGAGCAAAGTGACGGGAAGACCGAGACGAAGTGAAGTGTTTCACTTCCAGGTTTAAGTTCAACGCGCAGGAGCGGCATCTAAAAACTCGGCCTAGCAGAGGATGGTTTCGATCCATCGACCTCTGGGTTATGGGCCCAGCACGCTTCCGCTGCGCCACTCTGCTCTGCCTCAGCTGTGGGTTGCCTGCTCATTTTACATACGACAGAGCAAAGTGACGGGAAGACCGAGACGAAGTGAAGTGTTTCACCTCCAGGTTTAAGTTCCTTTGCATGTGCTTTGTCTATGCCAGATTCCATGCCTGACAAGTGTATCTGACAAGTGTGTCGTGTCCGAGTTTTTAAAGTCGGCAACGACGTTCGAAGGAGTAAGGATCTTGTAATATGACATATTCAACGACCCACGAGTTATTGTCTGTGACATTCTACGACAGCAGCATGTAGGCAACAAAGCAGAAAGGAGGCATCATATAATCACCGTAGCGATTTTTATGACACAATCGATGGGCAAGGGAACAATCTCACATATATGTGTAAACTAGCTTTGCCCACCGGCTTTGAAAAACAAGATCCGTAGGCTACTTCAGTCAAGTCATCTAAAAATCTAAAACGGCACATCTGATGCATAGTTTTGGTGTTAAACTAATGAAATAATTGCAGTCTGTGGCAACAGAGTATAGTTCTCAACATATTGAAAAAAAGAACTGAACTAGTTCATTTTTTGGAGCTGTGAATTTAGTTAAAAATTTGGAATTATGAACTATGAACTGAACTAGTTCATTTTAAAATTTGTGAACTATGAACTGAACTAGTTCATGTAGAAAGTGAACTTTCCCAACACTGCCTAGGACATTGACTTACAAGGTCAGAATTACTTTTAAACTATTTTGTCTTAAAAGTCAAAGGTGTATTCAACCATTTGTCCACAAAATAAAAAGCACACCAGTCACTTTTCACATCCTTTATCCATAACAACATGGCACCGAACCATATACCAGTTGTAAGTTCACTAGTTCACATTCCGAAAAGCATAACACATAAAAGCATAACAGAAGCATGTTTTGGCGAAGTCTCTGGCCAGGGTCCTGAAGTGCTTTGTGGAATCGTGCCGGAGTCGTCTGTGTCTGTGCAGGCAGGATTCCGCCATGTACCCCTTTATTCTTTACCATATGGAAGACGGGAGGCGTAAGGGGAGGTGGTAGGTTAAGAGCGGAGTAACGCCATTGCTGAAACTTCAGCAGATAGACTGAAAATAAGTAACCTGACTGATTGAAGAAGGAGGCATGGCAAATTCCGTCATCCTCCTCCCAAACGCACATTGGGAACGCCATTTGGTGGCGTTACTACTTCTCTACCATGCCCGCGAGAACTGTTCTCTTTAGGTTACACAAGAGTGTGCTCTTTTCAGTATTTTTGCACAGTGCTAACTTGTGCCATTACACAGAATACATTCTGTGAACAAAACGTGTGTGTGTGTGTGTGTGTGTGTGTGTGTGTGTGTGTGTGTGTGTGTGTGTGTGTGTGTGTGTGTGTGTGTGTGTGTGTGTGTGTGTGTGTGTGTGCACGTGCGTGCGGCCGTGCGGCCGTGCACCCATGTGTCTGTATTTTGAGAGGACAATCTATTCACAAGGCCAAACACTGACAGAGGCCTTGAATGCAAATGCTTTTGTTTGTGTGTGCTTACAATCATGACCCTTTAAACTGCAACACAACAATGTGTGTTTAACGCCTAGGAGGCGTTTGTGTTTTAACACACATACTACACCAAACTGTCTGCTGCCCTCCTCAATAGTAACCATGGAAATGCTGCAATAGGAAGGGAGGATGACTCAGAGCACAGGAATGGTGGTCGACAGACACAGTGAGAGCACGAAAGAAATGGGGGGGGGGGGGGGGGGGGGTGGTCTCCTCGCAGATTGATCTCTGTAGACACAATCCTCTAGCATTAACAGTACTGTTAAGTGATAGTCTACCACATAACATGCAAACTGATGATCGATAAGCACAATGGATGCCATTCATATACTGGCGCAGTAGCTCCTCTGAATAGGCTTTGTGTGGAGCAGAAAGGGCTGGTGTGGGGCCCCCTAGTGGCATATTTTATATGATCACTGATGTTCTTATGGTCACAATGCTAGAGAGAAACTGGAAAACATGATTGAGTCTTTGTTGGGCTTTTAACTCTGTGGCATTTGTACATGGTATTATTGGTCACAAGGCACTCTGCATTCATGATGGATGCAAAAAAATGTGATTTTGAAAAGCTGTTAACTTAAGACTGTTGAAAAGTACATCTCTTCAGTTCTTCACCTGATAATCTTTAGGGTTATGGGTTATGTTAGTATGGTTGATCGCAAAAGAGTATTGGCCTTTTAGTTAAAGTTGCATGCCTATATTTTTTTTATTTGTTTATGGATAGATTGAAAAAAGGGGTTACCCTTTTTTTTTTACTTGTGTTTTTCTGAGTGCGAGTCCTCCCTGTCCGTTTTTAACTTTCTTGTGACCACCGCAAACCAACCAAAGTTTCAGTTATTTCCTGACCAGTAGGGGTGTAAGTGGTGTAAAGTTATTGTAAACTTACTGACTAATTCTGCTGTTGATGCAGCACAAATGACCTTAACGACTTGTACGCTAGTTAGATGCACGGATAGCACAGTGAAGTCGAACATACCAACCCCATTGGCAGCCAATTTTCAGGTGCCTCTCCAGCCAGTCCTTTATGCCCCTCCAGTTTTTGCTTCATGTTCATAGTCTTGAACTCGTGTCGTGACTCAGACCATCAGAGTTCTTCAGCTCTTTCATCAGCACCACATGGACAACTCTCCACTAAATGCTGCTCAAAGAAGACGTAGAGATTCTTTGATCCCAATTAGGCTACTTCATTTTGTTATTTGTAGAGAACAATAGTAGGCCTATGGTGGGAATCGTATGTTTTATGTTTTGCCATGCTCTGCTACACAAATGTATCTGAATATATAAGGCTGCACTGCGGTCTTCTGCCACTCGAGGGCCAGGTGAGGCATCTCACTGAAAGAACCGTTCAGTAGTTGGGGCCCCTCAGAAGAATAGTGTGTGTGATGCTCCCTCAAATGCACACAAAACACATCAGAAAGCTCTTAAAGAGATTCTGATGCGATTGCCGTTTTTATTATTATTTATTTATTTTGTCTTTACTCCATGGCACAGAGGATGGTTACATTTTCTCTGTCCTGTTACCTGAACTAAAAAGTCATTTTAAAAAACTGGTTTGTCAGTGTACCAACCATTGCCTTTGTATTTCCCCTGAAAAAAGTGTGTATCTTACAAATTGTTGATTACATGTCAAAATGATTCTTTTTCAAGTACCTCTAATCTTACTAACAGCTGAATATGCCTTATCTAGCATATACCTTCCCTGTATTGACTACCCCTCTTTTCCCTCTCTTAATTTTACTTGAACTGTTCTTCAATTTCATGAGTAGTACTTCACTAAAAATATCTTAGAGGCACTGTAGCCTTAAACCTTTAACTGTACCTTGATTGTTGTAAGTTGCTTTAGATAAAAGTGTCAGCTAGATCACTAAATGTAAATGTTGTACTCTTAAAATAGTAGAATATATGCTTAATGTACCATGTCAGGATATGTAACACGCGACATATGCAGTTACTAAATTGCGCTGGCAAATGCCCAATGGTATCATTATTCTTGTACAAAATAAAATTGTGTAAGAATTAACCAACCCAATTTTTGGCAATCTGATTCAAATAATTCAATCAGATGGTAAACATATTTGAATGAATTGTGAAGTATTATTTAGTAGTAAAATGTATCGGTGACACAAGAAAACAAAAAAGAAGAATATAAAAAAAGAATGTGTTTCTATACATTACTAAAATGTCTTATTTGAGGTTTTGAGTAACACAGGTTTACTTTTCAATATAAATTTCACATGATTTATTTATTTGATTTACTTTTGTTTTCTTTTTAGCAACAGATATGATGAATCAAAATAGCTCAAAAGACTGCATTTTTTCATTTCTCACACTCATGACCACACCCCCCCGCGCGCACACACACACACACACACACACACACACACACACACACACACACACACACACACTAGAGAAGTCAATGTATTTCAGTGCATTTCGATTACTGCTTCATGAAGTCAATTCAACAATTCAGTATGAACTTGTAGCCTACTAAAGCATGACGCATATACAGATAAAAACACACACACGTATACTTAACACATATTAAAACTTGTTGAACAGTTTAAAAATCTACGCTGAACAATTGAAGCACACACACACATCCATGTATACACACACATATACAGTAGTATATGTTCTTTACAGAAAAAGCACATGTACTTATATGTGCATTAAGTGGTAAAAATGTGTCGCCATTGCGTGCACTGGCGTCTTGTAATCACTGGGGGAGGGGTGAAATCTAGAATAAAAGTATCTTTAGGCTACCACAGTGCTAGTATCATCTTCCTTATTGTCCAAAACGTGTGCACTGTGCAGTCTGTTGTTAGAACAGGACATCCTTCATATCAAACATCTTACATATTTCAGTATCACCTGATAATGATAAACATAAAGAAATGTTCAGTAACTTTTGGCACATCTTTACAAGATCATATGGAAATAGGGTAGCTGTGATAAAAATAGAATAAAAGGTGTCATGAAATATATTTGAAGTATCAGCGTGTTGGAAGAAACTCCGCTCACTGTGTTCTTTGCTTCCATCTCATCAATATATTGGGAGACCCTGATTGGTCATTGTCCTGTCCTTATTGAAACATTTGAGTCTCACACTGCTGAGAATGTGATCACAAAATGTGAGGTGCATCTAATTATAACAAGTATTCCTTTAATAATCTGGTGTTCAGTCTTGTGAGAGTGCTTTCCTCTTGAGAATATATGAGACTAATTTAAAACAAACAACTGTTTTAAAAGTAGCCAGACATGCTGGTCAAAGAGGACAATTTAATTTTAAGGTGCTATGTGGAGTTTTTATCTATTTTTTTATTTATTTAAACCATTCAATAAAGACTAACAAATATTAACAGAATGTGAAGAAACAACCATTTTGGTGTAATGTCAAAAACACCTATGCTTTCTTTTTTTTGTCCAGATAACCACTGAAGTTTGCATGCAAACCAGACAGCACCGAACTGGCTCTGTTGTAATACCACATTTTACCACGTGTGGCTGCTGTATTAAATACAACACACGTCAATAGAAAAGTGTCACGTTGCTTTGTTCAAGTCAACTCAAAGCCTACTGAATTCCACATAGAATTTACATACGGTTCCTTTAAGGTTTGCCAATAGACCGTCGCTATCTTAAGGGGGGCTAGTTGACCTGTCCATGCTCAGGTACGGTTGTTCCTCCTTTTCCTGCACCTGTAAGGCAGACAGCTCAGTGCCTTAAAGGTGATGACCCATGGGGCATCTGTCCGAGCAATGTCGCTGACAAACACAAACACATTCCATGTCTTCTGATTGGATGATCATGACAATTAGCCAAATGAGGATCCCAGAAATAAACAGTTGTCGGCAATGTCAATGGGAGCATGCTGGAACAACAGTACTCAGGAACATTGCCCAGCAACATTGCTCAGAAAGTTACCCAGTGCAACACAAGCTTTAGACAGGTATAGTCATACATTTACATCATGCTTAATGTACCTCAGGCTTCATTTTCCAAAAACTACATTTGATTCCTCCGGGAGGCTGCGGTAGACATTCATGTGATAAGGAAATGTGAGTGTTCCAAAGGCTTCACCATGCCGTGTGAGCTCAATTGTGCCTATGTTACCATTATGCCCACATGCAGCTTGGCTCTTCTGTCTCAATTCACTTGGTCACACTGGAACTGGTCTCTCTACCTTTTTATACAGGATTAATGTGTCTCGGGGCAGTATGATCTCAAAACCATGTAAATATAGGGTGATATAGAGATGTGTGAGACAGTATGATATGCAGGGCATTTTGCTACGTTGATCCCACTCATCTCAGTTAAGCACTAATCCAAGGCTGTACCTGTGAAGAGAGAGGCATGGCTCCAGGGACTCCAGTAGGGATTACAGACCACTGACTATCAGTAGCAGCAGCAAGGCTGTTGACAAATAGGGGATCATTGTGGGGTGGTTTTGTGTGTGTCTTATTGGAATATTACGGTGATAACCATCTCTGAAATCAGAATGGCAGAACAGGAGTGAGGGCAGGGACTGTAGTGCAAGCTCACCATCTTTATGGCATCTCTATGGCATCTCTATGGCATGCGTAGTAGTACTGAATTTGACCTGAAATTGAATACGCACTCAGAAATATGTACTTTACCATGAAAGAAGTTTCTCCTCACTGTGCCGGGAATCTACAAAACACATTAAATGTTTGCTTTGAATAACAATGCATACAAAGTCATGTATGCTCATACACTCAACCAGAGAGGACAAGACTACAAACTCTCTCTCTCTCTCTCTCTCTCTCTCTCTCTCTCTCTTTCACACACACACACACACACACACACACACACACACACACACACAAACAGCAACATATCCCAACTGGGCCCAAACATGCACACAAAACTAGATTGTCTAAAAACTTCTCACACTGACACACACATACATATTCATCCAAATTTAGATACCAATGCATACCATACACAGTTTGCACAAGTGGAGGCTTTGGCATATTCATGTTACCATTGGTGGTATTTCCCAAACATACACATACACTCACACAGGAGACATGTGTTTAAGCAATGATCAGAAGAGCATGTATTTAAATACCCCACTGGGATGGAATAGACATATATAATAATCATCACAAGAGCAGCACAATACAGCCAACCACGGAGAGAGAGAGAGAAAGATAGAGAGAGAACAGGAACAAAGTCAAAGGAAAAGAGGACCAGGAATGCCCCCACACCCTGGCCATTGAGCGCCAGGATCATGGGCACGAGTCTTTGGGCACAAGTGTGCTTCCTCCTCTCCAGACAGGAAATGATGTACGCACGGGGACAACATGGAGAGGAGCAGAAAACCATGCTGTGGACCAATCACAGGAAGAGAAGAACAAAGGGCCAGTCGTCTAAGACACTCCCCTCACTCCCCCGTATGAGATAGCAGACACCCCAAATCAGAATCAGATCTACAAGTCGGTTTGTCTGTCCCTGTCCTTTGTGCCTTGAGCACCATTCTACATCAAAACTGCCATCACACATACTGATTTGTTTTTGTAGCATGAACATAGCATTTTCCATAACAACACTGAGCCGTTTGGTGTGCCTTATGTACAGATGCTGGTGATACAGGAGTGGTCACTAACGCAGGGCCAGGGTAGAGTGTTTAAGGATCGGTAGGTAAGAAAGTACAAGTGAAAACAAGAGAAAACACAAACCGAAAAGGGAGGGAGAGGTTGAAGTCAGGGGTCCAAACCAGAGGATTTTGATGATTGATAGGTTTGGTAAACTGAGGGGGGGGGGGGGGTGGCCTGATTCCCTGACTGACTGCTCCCTCACTTCTAGAAGCACCAACCACTTTCCAAACACCCCACCCAGTCCAACTGAAGAGGGAGAGGCAGATACATTATGTGTGTGTGTTTGTGTGTGTGTAGGTGTGTGTGTGTGTGTGTGTGTGTGTGTGTGTGTGTGTGTGTGTGTGTGTGTGTGTGTGTGCATGCATATGTGTGTGTTTGTATTTGTGTTTGCGTGTGTGTGTGTGTGTGTGTGTGTGTGTGTGTGTGTGTGTGTGTGTGTGTGTGCATGTGTGCATGTATGTGTGTGTGTACAGTATGTGTGTGTGTGTGTGTGTGTCTGTGTATGTGTGTGTGTGTGTGTGTGTGTGTGTGTGTGTGTGTGTGTGTGTGTATGTGTGCGCATGTATGTGTGTGTGTGTGTGTGTGTGTGTGTGCGTGTGTGCATGTGTGCATGTATGTGTGTGTGTGTGTGTGTGTGCATGTGTGCATGTATGTGTGTGTGTGTGTGTGTGTGTGTGTGTGTGTGTGTGTGTGTGTATGTGCACATGGTTGTCTTTTGATTGTCACTGCTGGAGAAAGACAGAGTTCAGCTCTTCTCCTCTGTTTCTTCTCTTCAGTCTTTAAAAAAGGAGTAAAAATGAGCGAAAGAGAGATGTCCTCGTATCTCCTAAAAGTGAAGGAGAGACAGAGAAAAAGTTTGTCAGTGCAAGAGCATATCTTCTTCTTTATCTAAAACCATACTTGTACATGTATGAACATATCAAATAACACCTTAAGATTTCATACTTGAAAAACATGATTTTAGAGGCAGTAATGTGTCAACTTTCTGACATCACCTTAGTTGAATTGCGCAGTCACTGTGGGCGTTAAGTTCCTAATGCTTCATCAAAATCATGCTGTAATTCTAGTTCAGTTGACTATTTTAGACAGTTTTTTAGAAGGTAGAAGTTCTAAAGAATTTGTCTATGCTTACAAAATGTGTTGCAACCAGACATATCTGACAACTGTGTGCATGTACTGTAGATTAAAGTACACCTCCCCACATCTGCCTGCCTAGTTTGCATCAGCAACAGTGCCTAACAACTCATCCATAGTGTTGATCACTAGTAGTTTGCCACTAATTTTCCACTTTTACCACTAGTGACAGATGAACTAACATTCATTTGAGTTTGTCATGCAGATGACCCAGGGACATTTTTAATGGACATGGAACTAGTTTTCATGTATTTCACACATACTGTAATGTAGTTGCCCAGCGTGTTTTTGCATTAGATTGATAAAGCAACCCCTTCAAAATACATTGCATTCAGAGCAAGATAGATAGATAGATACTTTATTGATCCCCAAGGGGAAATTCAAGAATTTCAAGAAATTCAAGAGATGCATTTGCATCAGTGAATTGAAAACCTCGGGTTGTGACAGTGTGGCACTGTCTAAATTTGAGTCCAAAACAAAAACCTGAACACCTGGGGAGGGAAATTTGCAAGTAACAAATTACCGTCAACAAGGTAGGCCTTACCTCACCTGTGCTGCATTGCCATGGCGATGTCCTCTAAAGGCTGGTGAAGCAGTCCTCACTGGACTGGTCAAGCAGCTGGCACAGCACGCCCCCTCGCATGTACCCATACTCCTCCGGGTCACACGCCCCTGTGTGAGGGGGGCCTCTCTGTAAAGGGCCAGGGTAAGGAGAAGGGGGCACAGCTCTCAGACCAGGGCTCATCATGGGCAGGTCTCGTTTGGACGCGTTTCGGGGATCCTCGTAGGCGTGGGGGTTGTACCAGCAAGGGGAGGAGCTGTATCTGGGCGAGTCGTACTGCGAGATCTGCTCCTTGCTCACCGATGAGCCACACTGAGGCAGGAGGCGGGGCGTTGGGGAGAGGGTGGGGCTAAATGTCCTGGAGGAGGAGGAGCAGTAGGGCTGAGCGGGAGGGGCCTGGGCCGGTTTGGGGTAGGGCTTCAAGACATCCAGTTGCACAGACGGGCTGGGGGAGAGGGAGGTGGAGTCAGTGGGGTAGATCTGAGAGGCGCGCTCGTCAGACGAGGCGGTCGAGCTGTGGCCTGAGTATGGCGACGGGTACTCACAGGTCTCAGGGCCGTGGCTCATCGGGGACAAACTGCTACTGTCTCCGCTGTAGTAGTCCAGAGTCTCCTGGAACATACTCCTCGTGGGAGACTTCTGGGACGGCAACTTGGATTTGGCGGTAGAGCGCTCCCTCTGGCACGGCGAGTACCCGTATCGCCCTCCTCGGGACCCCCGCGAGCCCCGACCCCCGACCCCGACCCGCTTGGACCCTGAACTGTGAGAGGACGGGCTCACGGGGGACCCTGGGGGCAGAGTCACTGGAGGACAGGCCTCCTTCTCAGCCTGCGGACTCTCGCTTTGTTTTCTCCTTCCACGTCCCGGCTTGGAGCCGCCCTGGAACAGCATGCTCTGGCTCCAGTTGTAGGAGGGGCCGGTGGAGCTCTCGTTCCAGTCCATCATCAGCTTCTCCAGACTTGATAGACTAGACTGTCCTTCCACCACGGGCACCTCCCTCTGTCTGTATGCCCCCCTGCCACCTCCGCTAATGTGTGAGGAGTCAGACGATGACTCAGACAGGGTGTCTGAGCATGCTCTTTGCTTGGTTTTCTGAGGTGTGTAGTTTGAGATGTCCAGGATGTCTTTGGACTCCGGAGATGTTGTGGCACCAGTGTACTCTGCATAGCTGTGGTACTGGCTCCCCACAAAACCCTCGCTCCCTCCCCAGGCCTGGCGGTACCCCCACTGGCCTGCAAACTGCCTGTACTCCTCAGGCAGAGAGCCAGAGGAGGAGGTGTGGTGGCTGGCTTTGGACATCATCATGTAACCCCCTCCTGGGGATGAGGGGCCATTGCCCTCCCCTCTCATCAGGGCAGAGTGGCCAGGACTATAGGCTCCATAGCTGCATTTGGCTGCGGGCTGGTAGTTTGCGTAGCCCATCTGACACTGGGTAGAGGGAGACGACGAAGCCTTTGCCCCAAAACCGAAGCTGCAGTCACTCGCCCGCTGCTGGGTGTGGCTGGGTGAACTAACGGCTCCTGCTGGTATGTGAGGGTGTGCGCCAGTGCTGCTGGTATAGCCAGAGGGAAAAGGGGCATAGCCTGTGGAGGGGTGCGGGGAACTCGGGGAGCGGGACTGGGAGAGTGTAGAGGACTTGGAGTAGGTGGGCGTAGTTGGGGATATTTGTCCATATGGATAGGAAGGTCTGACTGGGGTGCTGCTACTGCTTTTAGTCTGGGGCAGACCTCCATCCGCAGGAGTGCTTTGTCCTTTAGGGCTGCACTTGGGGAACGCAGGGGACCATCGCTGGGGCGATCCCTCGAATCCCACGGGGGGCTTGCGGGCAGGGGGGCTGGACATGTCTAGCAGGTCCGAGGAGTCGTCGGAGTCGAGCAGCGAGCGGAAGTACCCCGCAAACAGTCCCTGGGCCTCGTCTCCGCCACTGCTCTGCACCCCCGGGCTGCCGTACATCCCCCCGCTCCCCCTCCCCTCAGTGCAGGACAAGGAGCCGTATCTTCCGCCTGACTCTCTCTCAGGTGTGGTCTTACCATCCCAGGCCATGCTCCCATTGGCCCAGTCATCGCCGGCCACCCCCTGGCCAGCTTTGAGCTGTCCGTTTTTGCGTGAGCGTCGCTTGCGAGGTGGCTTCCCGCCCGGCGGGGCCATAGGATCCACCTCCCCTGCTTGTTTTTTTTCCGAAAGCGAGGCCCTGTTCACCCCTCCGGCCCCGCCGGGTCCCCCTCCCTTCCCCCGCTTCCGCGGAGCCCCCGGTTCAGAAGGCAGAGCCTTTCGTTTCTTGCCGATTGTCTCGAAAAAGTCACAGAAGGAGCTTTTGGGGCTGCTGCCTCCGAGGCCCGCAGCTCCACCTCCTCCCCTCAAACCCGCCCCGCCGCCCCTTCCTCCCCTTCTCCGGAACCCAGAGAGTCTCTGAAGGAGCGCGGGGAGCGCGGGGTTGGGCGGCGTGGCGCTGGCACTCTCGGGTTGCGTGGGCGTCCAACATCGCGGCGGGGAGCAGCGTCCGGTGGGCGGAGGCTGCCGCGTTAAGAAGGCCAGCTTGGACAGGACGTCGGCGTACTCGGTGTACGTGTCGTTGGTTTCCGTCACGTAGCAGGGCTGAGGCGACGGCAGCTTGACCCGCCTGCGTCGCCGCGGTTTC
Organism: Sardina pilchardus; assembly: GCF_963854185.1. Lineage (NCBI taxonomy): Eukaryota > Metazoa > Chordata > Actinopteri > Clupeiformes > Clupeidae > Sardina > Sardina pilchardus. Next base: position 11,731,918 of record NC_085017.1, read on the forward strand.
TTGGGCATGTCGGCGTTGCCTCCCGCGGCTGCGATGGCCGCAGCGGCCGCCCGGGTCTCCTTCAGGTCGGGCTGGCCGGGCAGGGCCTGTTTGGGTGGTCGTCCACGCCGACGCTTCAAGATGACCGGTAACTCTCCAGGGGGGAACATCACCATGACACTCTTCCCGTTGTTCTTCATGCGCAGCAGAGCCGTGGGCTCTCGAGGAGGTCCCTCTCCCTCTTTCCCCTGACTGCCCACACCCATGTTGGCCTCTTTACCCGCTCCCACCCACGACACTGCCTCTAGCGAGGAGATCTTATAGCTCTTCTGCCGGCGGCTGAGGTGCACAGGGATTCGAGGTACTTTCACCACAATGCGCCGCGCACCCCTAAACCTACCCTTCCGTTTGATGTGAGGGGGACAGCCGATGAGACAGGGCACAGCTCTGGAGGTTCTTGGTGGTGGAGTGGAAAGAGGTGGGGGGTGAGGTTTACAAGGGGGTGCAGGAGCAGGAGTAGGAGGAGGAGGAGGAGGAGGTGGAGGAGGAGAAATCTCGGGCGTTCGTTCTGTTTTCACCCGCTCGATCTCTCCTCCTCTCCAGTTCTTCTCCTCTCTCTTCACCTGCCTCTCCTCCTCCTCCGGCTCGTCCTCCTGTCGGTCTTTTGTGCTTTCAGACACTCGGCGGAGCCGGCTGGACTTGCGCAGGTGGCTGGGGAAGCGGGGTCGGCCAGAGCTCCGCAGCGTGTACTTCCTCTCTAACTCGGCTGGGCTAGCGATGGGGACCACGTGGCCTGTGTTGCAGGTGGAGGTGTGGTTGGGCTTGGTTGGGTCGGGAGGAAGGGCCGTGACTGTGGGAGGGGACGCGTGTGCGGATGGCATGGGCTTGAGCAGTGGTGAGGGCGTCTGCCGGTGTGTTTGTGGCTGCACAGTGGAGGATTCCAACTCCATCTCAGGGCGAGTGTCCCCGTGTGTGTAGGATGGTGTGTGCGACTCTGTGTGCATGAGGGGCTGTGCTGTGTGTGTCTCCACCTGCTGTAGGGGCGTGGGAGTGTCGCTTTCCAGGTGGGCGTAAGCGCGGCGTTCCAACCGGTCCGGCTGCTGCACATTTGCGTTCGTCGTCTCGTCGTTCCTGCGCCTGCACATTTGACGCGGGTTGTCATGGCTGCGGAGGCCGTTAGCAAGCGCGTGCGAGGGGAAAACACTGTAGTGCAGCGCAGAGGCTGAGGGGCTGGGAGCTATGGAGCCACTGGCCACCGTGGCTCCCCCGTCCGCCCCCCAGGCCTCCGGCTCCACACACTCCTCCTCCGCCACCCCCCCACACACAACGCGCACGCCTCCTGACCGCAGCCGCCCAGACAGGCCACTCATGGGACTGTGAGTGTTTGAGATGCGCCCTGGTGCTTAGCACAGTCCAGTCTGAAGACGTTTGCTTTGTTGGTTTAGCTGTCAAAATATGGGAACCTCTTCCTCTGGTCCTTCTTCTCCAGGATCCCCAGTAAGAAATCAGAGTGGGCTATCACACAAAATCCTGAGGGGACAGCAAGGAACAGAGACTTATTAATACTACTTTATTCAAGTGTAGGTCTGTCAGTGACAGTTATATACACACAGTTCTCCTATTACACATGTAAGGTGTTACTATATTTTACTTACTACTTAAACGCTGTGATTACCAGTATTTTTAAACACTTGATTATCATGTAGAGACATGTATAGACATTCCCATTTTTTACATAATTATAGATGTTATTTGTTATCAATTCTATTGATATTTTTGTCACATTTTTTATGTTTTAAACCTTGTAGTAATTTTTAGCTAAAATGTTTGTGTCAAGAATTTTTGCTAATCGTTTGTGGCTTCTGTCAAATGACTAATGCATTACCTTTTCTGCTTTGGCATCCATTCCCATTTCTGAACCTGTGGGGAAATAATACAATACAAGTCAGATATGGATATACTGTACTGTATGATATATGAGCAAAGTGGTCAGGTGCCGATTTGCATCATAATTCGATACAGCATTTTCAGCCTTTGTCTCCTGCATACTGAAAAAAATGTAGTGATCATTTGGTTGTTAAAATCAGAAATGACAACGTTTGTTTTACGCGGCTGCAACTCAGTATTGTGCTACAGTATCTACATATCTATGTCAAGAGTAGCAACCTGACTTTATAATGCAACACAGTCAAGTTTTTCTGAAAAGTTGGCTTTCATCCAGTGGCTGAGAAGAAAGCAGTGAATGTACTCATCGTCAAGAGGCTATGATGGCCATCTATCATACTGTGCAGACATGGGTGCAGCCAGTCATTTGCTCTGCTATTTCACACATGTTCACAGGTGTTTAAAAGCCAAAATACAGAACAGTTTATAAGCCAGAATACAGAATGCATTTATTAATAGATTCAATAGGCAGCATACCAAAGTTTTAGGTTTAGGTAAGTATGTGTGAGAGTACAGATATATTAGAGATAACAGAGATATTTCCCTGAATGTAAAACAGTGTTGAAGTAGAATGTCATATTGTACTATTTCATGTGCGTATGTGTGGGAAAACATCAATTATTTTTATTGAGTCCCTGACAGATATGTTGCCGTTACTACAACTCTGACTGGCAGACTGAAAATGTTTTGGAGTCTTCCTCACCAGGAAGATAAACAGAGACAAATACACAACAATACAAACCACTGCCCTGCTTGAGTCTCTGAATCAGTGACCTAACCTAACATAAAACATACATCTTACACAAACATCACACGCATTATTAGGACATTTCCTTCAATCAAAGAAACAAATTCTAACACGGCAACATGTTGAACAAAAATGCTTTTTGTGAATTTTAATTTAATTGAAATAACCTGTGAAGGCTCAATTCCCTCTACATTGGAGGGCATGCAAACGGTATGTGTGCAATCAACTTGAATCCAACCATTCAGGTGGGTAAACTCCACACAGGTATCCTTTGTTTGTATACATTCCAGTGTTACTCTGTATCAGCTGGTGAGCACGTGCCTTACGGCAGGCCTTAAAAAAGGCATTTTGTTAGCGTGTTATGTGTGTATGCGACCGTTTATATATGCCTGTCACAGCTGTCTATATGTGTGTACCTGAGTTTAGCTGGCTGGTCTTCAATTTGAGTATGCCTAAGAGAGAGTGTGCGTGTGTGACTATTATTGAGAGAGTCTGTCAGTGATTGATTGAGTAGCCTAATGTCTGTCTCTCTCTCTTTCTTTCTCTCTCTCCCTCTCTCTCTCTCTCTCTCTCTCTCTCTGTGTGTATGTGTGTGTGTGTGTGTGTGTGTGTGTGTGTGTGTGTGTGTGTGTGTGTGAATGTGTGTATGGGGTGTAGAAAAAAGCCCTCACTCCGTTCTAAGGGGAGTGCAGTTGTTGCTAAGATACAGGCAGGAGCTTTGACAGCATGTGAGGGTGAGAGACAGAGAGAGAGAGGTGGGGGGAGGGAGAGAGACGGTGAGACAGTGAGAGAGTGAGGGAGTGAGAGAAAGGTGGGGAAGAGAGATGCAGGAATGGAGAGAGAGGGGTAGCATGGAGAGAGAGACATACACAGGGAGGAGAGAATGGGTTGGGAAGGAGACATGGGAGCAGGGGAAAGAAAGAGAGAGAGAGAGAGAGAAAGGGAGAGAGAGACACAGAGAAAGAGGGAGAGACTAAGAGGAGCGAGGGAAGGGGGGGAACTGGGTCACGGGGTCCACGGAGACACACAGTGACACTCTGCAGAAATGCAGCTGTCATCATAGGCACACACACATATATAAATGCACAGACATGCAGGATCGGAGAAATGAACTGACGGACCTGATAGACACACGAGTTTTCATGCGCTCTCTCAGACACATGCAGGCATGCGCATGCAGACACACACACACACACACTGTTCTACAGGCTTCTGTAGTCTTCCTCCCCCTGTTTGTCTTTCACTCCTCTCTCTCTCTCTCGCTCTCACTCTCTCTCTCTCATTCTCTTGTTCTTGTGCCGTTCTGCCCTCCCCCCCCTCTCCAGCTGCAGGAAATTCCTGATGATCTTCATCATTAGGGTCTGTGTTAAACTCAGCCTTTGCCAAACATGCACACACACACACACACACACTCACAAGCACACATGTATCTACACACACACACACACCTCTGTGCACATGTGTGTGTTCATGTAATGTGTGGCTGTAGTGGCACTGCTCTGCAAGAGTAGACGTGTGGAGGTTATTTTAAGACCAGCAGAGACCCTAAACACCCCCAGCCTTTTCTTTCTCTCTCATACACACACACACACACACACCCTCTTCTCCTCTGCCTCACTCCACCCTCTTCCTCTCCCCTTTCTTTCTTTTTTTTCTCCCTCTCTTTTCCTCTCCCCCTCCCCCAGGCTCTCCCTCCCTCCCTCTCTGCTGCTCCTTCCTTGGGTCATGTGATCAGAACTGCCAGCCAGGAGCAACCAGGCAGCTTCTCTCCCTTTCCTTCTCCCTCCCTCTTTCTTTCCCTCAAATTCAACCCCCCCCCCAGCCCCCCAACACACACACACACACACACACACACACACACACACACACACACACACACACACACACACACACACACACACACACACACACACACACACACACACAGACACACGCACGCTGGTCTGCAAGTATATCAGCATATCTCTCTGTCTGTACCTCGTCTTTCTCTCCCTGTCTCCATCTGCCTCCATATTCTATCCCTTTATCCCCTCTTGCCATATTCACCCATATTTTCAGTCCTCGCCTTCAACTCGGTTGTGAGGATGAAATGAAAGACATCTCTACGACAAACGCTCATCATGACCATTCTGAACAGATGCTGCAACTTTCTTTTCATAATGTCCTCACTCTCTCAGCTTCATCCACCTTTTCCTTTGTCTTCTTCTCCATCCTCCGCTATTTACTCAGATGGCCACACAGTGACTGGAAAACATCA